>NC_081300.1:40443083-40752166 GCF_030435805.1 Mustela lutreola
TATAAAAGACTTATCTAAAGTGCTTAGCCATATTCACCCCCTAATAAGAGATATTCAAAAAATGGCATTGATCTTAGGATATTTGAATATTTGTTGGGTGTTAAAATGTTAAATATAGTACATTAAAAACCTCTGATGGCTGTGTTGGTGATTACAAGATCTCCCTATGGGATACTGGCCCAAAGCACTTACTGTTGGGAGTAATGTATGTTACTATACCGTACTCTGTGTCGAGATGTCATTGGGGATGTGGAACCAGTGGTTTGGCTTATGTGAATGTTGGGACTCATCATTTGTGTCACTTGAATTTCGGGTGCCACCAAAATACCGCCACTCATTACAGGTCCCATACAGCCATCAGTCATGCTACCACTGCTCATGTCAGGCATACCAGGACTAGACAGCACTCTCTCAGTATAGATTACATTGTGTGTGTTGGCTAACTCCGCAGGTACACAGATATTCCCTTGAACGTCATAGACAGGTGCCATTACTGTTTCGGTCACTACGACATTGGGTGGGAGTTGAGGATCGAAAACAATTGTGGTGGGTTGCATGCATTGGTCAGCCGTTGTGTAAGTCTCAGTCACTACAATATCCCCATGGATCATGGGTTCAGGTATTGCCATTTCTGCCTGGAATTCAGCCTCTGAGAGAGTCATTCCTGAAGAGTCATTAACAAAATAATTGGGCCCCAGGAGAGGGAGGTCAGTACTGATAGGTATACAGGCCTGTTGTGAAGGAAATGGCTCAATTTCTGTGTCTAAGCAGATTTCAGCCAGAGTCCTGAATTTTGGATCTAAAGTTTCCATGCAGCTTTCATCTAAATCATCCACAATCCAACTGCAGCAACCAATGGAGCCAACGGGAGACCCTACTCCCTCATGGTCATAAATGAGCAAGCAGTCGTTTGCTGGTCGACCTTCGTCTTCATCTGCATAAGCATATGCTTTCTAAAATTAGAAGAAAAACAGGAAATTAGTTTCTTGTCCCTTAAAATAACCAAAGAGTTACAATAATTTTTAAGAGGTGTCTGATTTGAGGTTTTAATGGAATGAACTGAAAAAAAGCACTGAAAATTTTTTGCTGAAATTCTAAATGGAATTTTTAAAGGAGGTCAGTCTGTATTGATGGTGCATAGAGTTTGAATAAATGTGAGCCACTCTTATTTGAAAGCTAACAAATAATAATTTCTGCCTTTTATTCAGATTTTGGCAATCCAGATTTGTCAAAGACAAGGTTTAAATTTTTGGATTTATAGTCTTTTGTTTCTGAGGTGGTCTAGAAATAACAAGATATATTTAGTTAT
The DNA here is from genome assembly GCF_030435805.1 of Mustela lutreola. Classification (NCBI taxonomy): domain Eukaryota; kingdom Metazoa; phylum Chordata; class Mammalia; order Carnivora; family Mustelidae; genus Mustela; species Mustela lutreola. The sequence goes on from NC_081300.1 coordinate 40,444,393, forward strand.
GTTCAATATGTTACTTACTTGAGGAGAGAGAGTTTATCAACTTGGAATAAAAGCATGTATAAATATGTCAATATCTTTAAGCTTCAGAAACTTGTGTCCAAATGTTCAGTGGTTTTATGTGATCTAAGTGAAGAGATCCAAGATGTGTTTGGAGTTAGATTAACAGGAAGAAGGCACTAAGAGGTTATCTGCTGTGATTTTCAAATCATTTTTAATGACAGCTCCTTTAAATGAAATCCTACGTGTAGAACAGATGGAAGGGAACTTCTCTGTTTGAAGAGGGTGTGGTGGCTGCTAGTTCTCTCTTCACTTTCCTTCAGGTGCTGTGGCCCTTTTGGGTTCCAAGAAACCCCGCAGAATCTGTTATCATCTTATCTCTTCCCTATTTTATAACTAAGATAACCAAAGGCCCAGAGAGAGTGAATGGCATGTTCAAGACTTAAATCATTGTAGAACTCTACCTCAACTTCAGCTAACCTTTTTACACTACATCATGTTGCTTACCCTCTGCTCTGTACTAGACTCTAAATTCTACCACTGGAAATAAGTGGTTTTAAGTCTTAATCTTTTCTTCATGAGTTCAGTGCTACCTTAAAACTTTTTGCTGGTTAACATTTTTTTTTAAACTTTTATTATTTATTTATTTGAGTGTGTGTGTGTGTGTGTGTGTGTGTGTGTGTGCGCGCAAGTGGCAGGGAGAGGGGCAGAGGGAGAGGAAAAGTCACACTCCACGCTGAGCAGGGAACTTGATGCTGGGCTTGATCCCAGGACCCTGGGATCAGGACATGAGCTGAAGGCAGATGCTTAACTGACTGAGCCACTCGCGCACCCTGCTGTTTAATATTTTGAAGTGACCCCTTTATATGGGGAAAAATTCCTCTTGCCCAGGGCACAAATTGGCTGTAGGGGTTGAGGGTGGAGGTATAAAATGAGGCAGGAAGGAAGCACTTCACCATTCTGCAGGCTTCAGCTAGGAGAGGGAGAGGCTGCATCACACCACCTCTGAAATCTAGTGTCATTTTTTTAAGTGTAGAGCTGAAATGTTTGGGGAAGGGTGACCTACTGAAGTCACAGAGAAAAGGGAACACTTTTGGATTTTATTTCACATATCAGAATGCCCAGGACAATTTTGCCTTTAATGATAAAGCTCTTTTAATATTAGTGTGATTTTTTATGAATGATTTGTTAAATATAATTTCTGTGACATTTCTATGGTACATATGTGATTGTGCTCATTTATCAAGTATTTTTAGTGATATTGATCACTCATTTACATAGTCAATATGATTCTTGCATAGTCTGTGATAGTATTTGTAACTACCGATTTTAGGAAAGAGCTTAAAATTACAAAAACATCCTTAACATTTTTTTTTTGTTTGTTTGTTTTTGTTAAGAGCAGTGGTGAAACTCATGTGTTACCATACAGGGAGTAAAACAGGCTGGTTGAAATGTGAGATGAAATGGATTGCTAATTAAATGAAATAAACATACTAAATAGGGACTCACAAGGGGATTTATTTACCCCTTGTGCTACTCTGTTAGGCCAGTCTAATGGAGCTTTCTTCTTTGGAATGCTCAGAGACCCATGATCCCTTCTCTTAGTGAGGGGACACATATTCTTGGTGATGGGGTACTGGATAGAGAACAGGAGACAGGGGTTCTAGGCCCTGATCTAGCACCAAGTCATGATGATGCTTTACTCCTGAGTTACCATTCTCTTTCTTCCCCAGTCCTAGCCTTTAATTTATTTTTTTTCTCCTTTCTGCTGGAGATACTTGGAATACCTACAGGAGGGACACCTACAGAGAAGACATGGATACACATTTTTTTCTTTCTTGATAAGAATCCTCCTGTTTTGCTGCTACTATGGGAAACAAAGTGGGAAAAGGAGAAGGAAACAGAAATGAAAACAAACAAACAAACAAACAAACAAACAAAAAGGGGCAAAGGGAAGTAGGGAATGATGAGAGATGCTAGCCTTTCCCCAGTATTAAGATGGATGTGTGAATATTTAATTGAATATAAAGTATTTTTTTTTCAGAACTGAGACAGAGTTGAGGATGACTCAATATATTTCAGAAGAACCTACTGCCATGGGAGTTATCATTCAGTCTCACTATTTCGTGCAACTGGGTGCAGGGGGATTACCTCAGAGAAATAGCTGTCCAAGAAAGCCATGTTCAGGCCCGCATCTGCATATTCCCACTGGGTTCCTATCGTGGAACTTCTCCTCCGTCGAGCTCCTGCTGCTTCTCCCGCGGCCAGGCCAACGGCGGTCCCCAGTCCTGTGTTGAGTTCCACTCCGGACACACCCCCTTCCACCGTTCCTCCACCCGCGTAGGTGTTAGTGTAGATTTCTGAAAGGAGTGAGTGTTCAGAGAACAGTGCTCGAGTGGTCTGCCCTGTTCATCCACGTGCAACACTGCCAGTCACCGTGTGCCGTGTTACACACCACACCTACCCACACAAGGAGGTCCCGGAAAGCCAGGCAAAGAGCCGTTCGAATTCTACCCAGTCTCAGGCTTGCTGATAAAATCAAAGTAAATGGTACAGAGGGAGCTAGCGTTCAGACTTTGGCCTCACATTTGCACCAGCTTCTCACCTAGTCTCACAGGTGGAGAGCTTGCCAAGAAGAGCAGGACCTCTGCCTCTGTCCTGTCCCTCTCTCACTGCCTCTGTCAAGCTGCCCTGGCCTGTCAGAGCGGGCTTACACCCCACCCAGGGACCCTCCACAGCAAGGGCACCAGCAGAAACTGAAACGGTCCTCATTCACCCCAGCGCTGGAGGGAGAGCGGGCTTTCCTAGGCGTGCTCAGCCACCTTAGGCTCTCTGCATCCCAACTCTGCTTGGGGATATTAAGGAACCACCACTGAGAAATCTCATGTCTGCTCTAGAATTGGGCAGCTTTGTTTGGTCATTGCCCACTAGCTGGGTATTTTACAGTATTCCTAGGTGTACATGGAGCTGGTAAATTAGGAGACGCTAAGGCTGGTGAGGCAAATGCACGTGTAGATTTAAGAAAAGTATTTCAGTGTATATTAGAAGAGCATTTTTGCTGCTTTTTTTATTATTATTTTTTGAACAGCTTGTATTACAAATAATGGCTACAGTAGCACTCTATGCAAGGCACTGTGCCATATATTTTGTGATATATATATATATATATATATATATACACACACACACACACAAACACACACACACATTTTGTATGTATATGTGTATGTGTATATTCTGTGATATATATTCACATACCACACATATACATATATAGCATATCATATATATAATACATACATTATATATCATATGTTGTGTGACTCTTTACAGTGACACTTTGAAGTAGGTATTATCATAAACTCAATTTCAAAGATAAGGAAATTGAGGCCCAGAGAGGTTAAGTGCGGGCCCAAGGACATAGCTGGGCATCAAACTCAAACTTTCTGGTTCTAGAGTTTACATTTTCAATTGCTACACCATACTCCTCTGCCTGTAGTTTAAGAAAAAGAGAATGCTAACTTCAAACATGTAACCTTCCCTCTCATTATACTATCATCCAAAGAGTTGGCAGACATACTGTTTTCTTTTAAAATTACTTATACATGAAATTTAACTGGTCGAATAATTTTGCAAATTTTAAAAAGAAAAACAGATTTTGGTGTCCACTGACCGGAAGAATCTATACGATCCTGGGTATTAGAGGCTGTCATGGGTACGCATATATTTGACACATCCTGAAAAGAAAGAAAAATATTTTTGAAATGCATACTTTATGTTAAGTATATAAAAACTGACATTTTTAGTTCTGTGTCTTGCATAATTGTCAAGACATGCTCAGTTCCATGGAAATCCCACACTTCTCAGGAGCGTGACAGTGCACTCACCCTGTCCTCTGGATGGGCCCCCTCTATCCTCCAAGACTGCATCACTCCTTCCCCCCCTTCTGGCACAGGAGCAAACCTCGTCCCCAGGCCTTCGGGCTGTCTTCGTTTGCAGCAGCAACACATGAGCAGCAAGAGTGGAGACACTACTCAGGAAAGTGGGAAGAGAGTTCACACATATTGTCTAAGTTAGGAAGTCATTGAATGTATCCTTTTTTGAAAAATGCGGCATTATATCGAGAACCAAAGGGAAAAATGCAAATATAAGAAAGCATCAGTTTTCCCTAAAGGACTGAATATACAACACCCATGTTTATAAACACCAAACCACCAAATCACATAGACTTTGAAGCTCGACTGAAGGGAATTTGGGATCACATCATCAGGGTTCTTTACTGATACATTAGGGAAGTAAGGTCCTTTCTTCCATCCACTTTAGGAGTCCCAGCTGGTTGCTGGCAGATCCAAGATTCAAATCCAATTTTCTGATTCTTAGTCCCTCATGTACACACATATAATTGTCTGTGTATGTATATATATATTTACTAGCCTATATATACACATGAATAAATATGTACTTATCTCCAAGAGCATGTTTCTATGTGCAGGTACCTGGATATGTATATATGTACACATAGTCCCTGTGGATATATATATATATATGTGTGTGTGTGTATCCATATAAATATATATATATATATATATATATATATATATATATCCATATAAAAACCAATATATACAAACCCATGTAACCAAGCATCATGTATATATGTATAAGTTAAATACACAATCAATATATGTTATCAAAAAGATTGAATACAAATTTCAGTTATAGGACCTAAAAATAGGTTTCTCCTTCAACCCTCATATTAATACTTAGAATCAATCAAATATCACCCACTAATTTTAATTGAGCTCCTTATATTTATTATTTTAAGATTTTTGTCTTCAAACTATAATGAAAACCTCACTTGAATTCTACATATTAATCCATAAATATCAACACTTCCTAAGTTTTCTAAGATTTTAGAATATACTCAGTTTAGTACTTTGGGGTCCACTGTAGTTGTTTTTTATACTTTTCTAATTGACTAGTATAGCATGCATTCCCCTGAGTTACTTAGAGGTATGGACGAAAGTATCAAAGCTCCTAAATCAGGACTTTAGTTGATTTCATTGAAATAGTTAATCTCACTTGGAGCAAACATCAAAAGTCTTAAATAAAGGCCCTTTGAGAAGATGTTTTGGGCAGGGACCCTTCCTCTCTCCATCACATGGTTCCTGCCCACCAAGAACACAGTCTGGGCTTCTCCATGGAGGACAAAGAACTGTCCAAAAGGGTATGCTCCTCCTACAATCGACTTCACAACTCTTCTGCTTTCTTGGCCTGATTAAGGAAGAGTTGTGAAATTCTGAACACTAGTCTACGGGGAATGCAGCTGACTCTAGGTTTTTATCCCTGAACTGCACATCAGCTTCAGCAGAGGGCTTACACGTGCTGCAGCCTGGGGTCTCATCTTGAGTACTCCTGCCTGAACATGATTAATTTTAAAGATCTCCAATGATTCTGATGTGCAGCTGAGGCCAAGACCCACTGGCTTAAAAGCAAGCTGACACCTCGACTCATTTGCTATTGGCACGTTCTGGGAAAATATATCTAATACCATTCTGATAATCACTCGTGATCTTAGTATAATCTTCAAAGTTCGTATTAGTTAAGGAAGGAAGTGCGGGGATGCATGGGTGGCTTATTTGGTTAAGCATCCGCTTTTGGTTCAGGCCATAATCCTAGCGTCCTGGGATTGAGTCCCGTATTGGGCTTCTTGTTCATCAGGGAGCCAGCTTCTCCCTCTGCCTGCCGCTCTCCCTGCACATGCCTGCTCGCTCTCTCTCTCTCTCTCTCTCTGACAGATAAATAAATAAATAAATAAATAAAATTTAAAAAGGAAAGTCTGTCCCAAAGTCACTTGTTTTTTCATTCCTCAAAATGATCATGTTTCAGTGTGTACTTCTTCACTGGAGCATATTCATATTAGAGTTTGAAGGATTTAGTCAGCTTTTTTTTTTAATCCAGTTTTTGATTTCTACAAAATCTAAAGTATTGCAGGGGCAGCCTAAAATGTATTACTCCTCTGAGGATTTATGTGTTTTAAAAAATGGTATAGGCAGAGGAGGACCCCTTTTGCAGGGTTTGCTTAAGGACCTCACCATGCTTGTGACCATGGTCCTGGTTGCAGACACTCTTATCAAGAGTCCAGAGGCTCATGTTCTCTTCTAAGCTCTTCTCCGGGCTTCCTATTAAGCCAGCGTGAACGGGTTACCTGATTCCACACATCCTCACTGATTTCTCATTGCCTGAGGACTGAAGTCCAGAACGTTTGGCTTATCGTGAACATTCCTGTGTGATGGCTCCCAGCCGCATTTTAGCCTGTCCATTTCCTGAGTGGTCAGTGCCTTTCCATCCCTCTCCTTATTCACGTTTGTGTTGTTCCTTTCAGATTTTCACCCCAGATACCACCCTCCTTCTAAGAAAATCTTGGGTGTGTAGGGCCTGGGTCAAAGCCACTTCCTCCGTAAAGACTCCCAACCTTTCCCACTTGGACTTGAATTGCCTCTTAACCTCTTTTAAAGCACTTTGCTTAAAATTTTCATGATGAGATTTACTATGTTTTGCTACTTTATACTTAGAAATTTGCTTGTGTTTTTCATCTCTATGACCCTCAATAATTCTAGTTATTATTACGGAACAAGTACGTGCCCTTATTACTCCCACTTTTTTTTTTTTTCTCCAAATCCCTATGAGAATTGCTATAGATTCCAAAGGGAAGTGACCAATATGAAACTAGCCACCCCAGTGAACCTGGTTAATTCTTGTCTTGAATAATTACTGAAAAGGGGATTCGATCTAGTACTTACAAAGTAGTAGTAGGAGTCCCATAGCGATCATGCCCATCCCTGTCGGCCCGAGACCAACATTTGAACCCCCAGCCTGTTCATCAGTGATAGTGCCATCTATGTCACTGGTAGCTGAGCTGCCGTCCCCCACGTCGAAGCCTGTTGTGCTAGGATACAAGCACACGTGGTTGTTGTCGCAGTCACAGGCCTCTAACGCTACGATCTGTGGCAATTCACACGTCCGGTGATAGCTGTCCTTCACAATGATTGGGATTTGGTAAACAATCTGGTCTAAAGGCTGCACAGCCGTCAGGATTGCAGAGGTAGCTGAAAAGGAAGAGAGGAAAGAGAAAATAAATGGAAATTCCTTGGGGTAACCCTTCTTAAAATACCCAAGACTCCCCTAGGGCCTTATTTGTCTCATGTTCCCTTAGTCATAGGGTACCCTATACTTACTTTTTAAAATAATATTTGTAATGAATTGTTTAATACTTCTTCCTGCTGAATCATTATTTCTTTGAAGGAGGCTAGGACCCTGCTGCTTGTTTTCTAGAGCAATAACATTTCACATGTTTCATGCACTCAATAAATATTTGTCCAATGAATGAAAAATATCGAGCAGAAAGGAAATATTAGAAGTCTTCTATTTAGGATTATGGTTTGCAAATAGCCTCCTTAAGACTGTTGTTTATCTTAAAAAAAAAAGAAGACTGTTGTTTCTCTCTTATTCAGAGGTGCTGTTCTGTCACTTAAATTTAGATGATTTCAATAGCTATTATTTTCCTAATTCTTTGTGCTACCACTGCCTATTGATTTGCATGGAAATTATTGCTTAAAACAGAGGTCGAAATTTATTTGTTAACCCAAAGAAGATTTAGAAAGGATTAAATTTATATCTAAATCACGAGTGTTAATTGATTAACCCATAACATGCACTAATTATAAATATTATCATTTATTAATTTCACTTACTTATATGATAAGTCAACTGTGTCTACCAAAATGTAACCTGTGCACAAGGCAAGAATTGAATAATGTGCAATGCCACAGCACATAGGTTAAAGTTTATGCTGTTCTTTAACACCAACATCTAAATAGAACTCCAGGAATATTGTCTCTGATGCAATTATATTTTTTATTGGCAAATCTATAATATGATCTGAATACCTTTATGATCCTCCACATTGAACCTTTTTAAAAAATGTTTTTACTCATAATATTTAGGATCTTAATGAGGAAAATGTGTTTAACAGTTGTTATTTAAGAATGACATATTGAGCTTTATAGGAAGGATGAATTCAAAGTTGTCTTAATTTTAATGGGGTTACTTTAGTGCTTAGCTTTTTAAAATATTAAAGTGGTTTTGTGGAAAAGAGCCAAAAAGTTTTCTTATGAAAACAAGTTGCCTAATTTCCTCTTTTGACTAAGTCCTTAAGGGTGGTATTTTTTTTCTGGCATCATTTTAGGGTTTCTCCATTCTATGAATGGAGAATCTTAGTGGCTTCTGAGACCTGAGAAATATTTCCTCTCACCTTGGGCTCTGAGGTCGGACCCCCATCCTATCACCCCCTAAAAATCTTTTATTGTTGCCTCAAGTGAAGGAAGTTAGAGAGCTATTGTGACCCAACTGAGGTCCTCTTATAGTATTTCATTTTCTATTATCTATTTGACACCTCAGGAGGTAGAACCCAATTATATAAAATGTGATGTTGTCTGAAATTTACTCTCAGTACCCCCAGGCATTTTTTTTTTTTTAACATAGCAACAGTTACCACAAACACATGTACTACTTGGACATCTTTACTATTTAAATACTTTGGTTATGTGTTTCTTTGTATTATTATGAATGTGGTCAAGAATCATAGAAACAGAGATAGAAAGTATTACTACCTATCTTGCCTAATTATTTAGTCATTGTGTTTGTTTTTGGTCTTAAAGATGAGCAAGTTTGCATTCCACTTACCATTTACTGGTTCCATATCCCACATGTCAGCGGTCCCCGGTGGCTGATCAACAACACAGAAGGTATAGGGAGACCCATAAGAATGATCACCAACGTCTCTTGCAGAGATAAGTGTTGATGGAGAGGCAATACATATGTAATGACTTTCAGCTAAAACAACTGGACAGTAATCAGTGACATCAGGAACTTCGATACATATGGTTCCTGTGGCCGTTCTCCTAGAGCCATCTGAAACAGCAGAGCATCGTGGGTGTTGAGGTAAACAGTGTGAGGGAGAAAATTCTTTCTCATAACTCCACAATAATGCCACAGCATAGAGGAATAGCATGAATGACTTCTTCGGGGGTGGCTGATGGGTTCCTGCTTATTTCAATGACGTGAAACCACTCTTTGCTTACTACCTTCCAGCCACACTTTTTCTTTTTTAGTTCTTAGAAGAAGTTTCTTCCTAATCCAGAACTCTCGGGTGTTATATTCATTCTTCCCAAAGTGTTATTCATCTGTTTCATTCAGCCAACTCCTGCACATCCCAAGATACCATAGCTCTCTGTTTCTACCTTGTCCCCCTGAACCAGACTCCCAGTCCAGCCTATAGCCTTCCATTCAAGATGCTTATTGAGTTCTGTGTTTGTAGGAAAATAATCACAATTGAAATGCAATAATTGTTTATATATTTTTTCTTTCTCTTTTCCTGTTTATTTTAATGATATCCCTTAGATGCCATTTCTCTTTGCAATGGCACTTCTGAAAACAAATATAAATCTGTTAAAATTTTTTCCTAACCTACTTGAAACAAATTTTGGGTTAATATAGTTTATTAGAAGAAATAGGAATCTGAGCTTTTAGTTCACTTTTCCATCTGGTTAGCTTGTGCCTGTGCAGATACTCTGCTTAGGTATCTAAATAATAGGTCTTGTTTTTTGTTTTCTGTTGTAATTTTGATAGTTTTTTCCTCCTTCTTTATTCACTTGATGACTAATTTTTATTCTAGTTTTTAAAGATATTTACATATGACCAATATGCAAACATAGGCCATGATCAACATGGTTAGAATCCATTATAGGAATAAGTGTTCTAGAATGCTGATAATAAATCAGACTGTAATATTTCAATAACTGATCCAGTGTTGAAAGTGGTGCTCACGGGATGAAGAGCAGAATGTATAGACTATAATTACTTCGGTATTATCTTGTTTGTGTGTGTGTGTGTGTGTGTGTGTGCGCGTGCACGTGTCTGTTTTTTTTCTTTTTCCAGTGCCCCTTTATCTTTGTCTTTGGCCACTGTATAGCTCAGATATAAACAATACAAACCTATAGTATTTATCTTCTATTATATATATATTTGCAAGACCTGTTTTCTCTCTTCTTTCCTGGCTCTTGACTTTATTTCTGTTTTGTTCTGTGGTAACTGGTTTCCTAGGCACTGTTCGGAGAATGATTAACTATTGATAAGTAAGTTTTCTGTTGCAGTCACCAAGAACGTTTAATAGATTTCCCCACAAGAAGCCACTCATTTAAAAGTTCAGTGTATCTGCACTTATGACTTAATTTCACTCTTATATGGGGAATAATCTTCTGCTTTAACATCCTACTTTAACATCCTACTTGGGACAACATGTCCATTTAAGCTGCACTTACACAGGCTTTTCATTGTAGCTCAGTTTTAGTGGTACTAAAATAACTATACTCTTGGGGCACCTGGGAAGCTGAGTTGGTTAAGCATCTGACTCTTGGTTTCTGCTCAGGTTATGATCAGGTCCTGCTCAGGTTCTGCTCAGGTTCTGCGATGGAGCCCAAGCTGGGACTCCATGTTCAGTATGGAGTCTGCTTGTCCCTCTCCCTCTGCTCTTCCTCTCCACTCCCATCCCTGCTCATGCATGTGTGTGTGTGCGTGTGTGTGCGTGTGTGTGTGTGCACAATCTCTCTCTCTCATAAATACATAAAAAATCTTTTGAAAAATCCTTAAAATAACTGTACTCTTTGGGACACTGCTGTTCCTCTTGGTCATCCCCAAATGAGCTTTGTGTACACCTTGTTGCACTTACTTTATGTAAACATTCCTAATATACTCTGAAAGTTGGATTAAACATCTCAAGAAATGAGGCCATAAACAGAAATTGAATTTTACTTTTAGACTTAAACTTTTATGCTTTATGCTGTAAGTCACATACAGTTCATTTTTGGAAATAGGTAAAATAAATTATGATTTAAATATAAATTATGGTTATGAGTGTACTGGGTTCAGTACTTTTATTTTTTAAGATTTTTATTTATTTATTTGACAGAGAGAGAGAGAGAGCAAGAGAGCAAACAGAAGCAGGGCAAGTGGGAGAAGGAGAAGCAGGCTCTCCACTGAGCAGGGAGCCCAATGCAGGGCTCTATCCCAGGACCCTGGGACCATGACCTGAGCCCAAGGCAGGTGCTTAATGACTGAACCACCCATGCACCTCGAGTTCAGTTCTTAATCTAAGGTACTTAGAACTCTCTAGAAGCCTTGCAGACAGACACACTAAATGATATATTTTACTTGAGTCAATCTAATATCAACATTAGAATTACATTTATATTTAGTGGAATAATAATAATTTTTTTTAAATATTGAGAAGAAATTTTCTTACCGTCTATAGCGAGGATTTCTGCTGTGTATATCCCATTGGTAATATATTTTGACTTCTTATCAAATTCCCTAGAAAATTGTATCTCACCAGTCCTTGAGTCTACTTTTAACCAGCTGCCTGCATCATGTCCTATGATATACCTGTTTTTAAATAAATAAGTTCATCGTTAGCTCTTACAAAAGTTAATTTTAGGTCACATACAATGTGTTAAACATAAATATGGTGTTTGTGCGTTTTACGGTGATGATTGCCTTGGTTTATATATATCTCAATAAAATTTTAGTGTTAAACTTATTAATACACGGGTTCACAACAGGGTTTTAAAATTTCATGATTCTTACTTTTCTAGTTCTTACTATAATTGTTAGTACAATGTATGAGTCTTTTTCAGGTTTATTTATTATAGCATTATATACTGAGGGAATATCCTTTACTCATTTTCACATGTGATATGCTTCATTTTTCTTAAATGCATTAATACATTTTAAGGTGCATTAGCTTTAGAGTATCTCACTCTTGGCCTATTAGGGGTTGTGGTATATATAATATAATATAATATAATATGTATAATATAATAATATAATGGATTAAAATTGCTTGATCTTAGTGGATGAAGATCCTTTTCTTCTATCCCATATTGATAGACTTCATAATTTTTGTTGTCTGTAAATTTTTTAGTCTATCAAGTAATCAAAACTATTAACGTCAAAGTAATTTACAAATCAATAGACTGTTCATTCCAAAAATATTAGGAGGAGGAGAAGAGAGATAAGGAAGAGACATAGAGAATACTTATATATTTCACTAGAATCATTTTATTGAGTATCTTTTAATACAATGTAATTCATGTATAATCTGTGTACTAGTGCCCTGGAATGCCTACCTATTTCTCCAGTCCTGACTTTCTTTATACCAGTCAAATTTCTGAAACACGTATATTTCAGCTTTTCTTATTATATATTTTTTTCCTCTTAAATCAAACTGGGGTTTGAGATTAGCCCCAGCTTCATTGGATGAGACAGGTTTCAAGGAAACAAGCAGTGATTCATCTTTTATTATGTCTCATAGTTTACGGCATAAATCAGCCTGGGGCCAGGGTGGTAACAACTGGCCACAAAAGATTAGAGATACTTCTAGACTCTCTTAGCAGCCCTTTGACCTCATAGTTTCTTCCTGACACAATTACCTTTCTAACCAGTTGGAGGCCATATTGCCCTTAAATACTATTAAAATCTTGGGAAAATGTCAGTGCTACCAAAGTGTTCTAAAGCAAGCAAATGAACAAGAGAAGCAAAGCCAAACTCAAAAACTACTTCAACCCACACAGTCTAGCACATTCTGTGTGAGTTAACACTGGACAAAACCCCATTTTATCACTTTGACATGAGCACAGTTTTTGTGGTACCTGACATTTGTGGCAGGGTTTCCTGTGTCCAAATCTGTAGCCGTATAGGTGCCAAGCACATAATTCAATAAGGAATTCCCTCTTATTCCTTCTCGTATACTGAAGGTCCTAGAATTTGGATGAAATGTGGGTCCTTCTCTCACATTAACAACCTGAATTCTTACAGGCGTTGAGTGCATTTGGAATCGAGAGGCAACTGAGTGGTGAAATTCAGCTTGGTTTTTCACTCCAATACCAAGATGAATATTAGGCGTTTGTTCGTAATCCAGCATCTGAAATCATAGAAAGTAAAAAAATTCCGAAAGGGCAAAAGGACTCTCTTTTGTTAGAGTAAGTAGCTGTGATAAGAAAGCAGCACATGAAAGTGAAGTCCAGGAGCTATGTAATTCAGATTTTGAATGGATAAAACTTTACCAATTATTGCATCAGATATTTCAGATATGTTATTCCCTTTATGTCTTGGCATAATCAGGTATGTAGGTTATTTAGGCCTGTGACTTAAGTTGGACTATCTATTAGAGTTCTAAACTTCTTATATAAAGACCCTGAAGTCAAGAACGATCTCTTTCCAAATGAGAAAAATAAAAAAACTTAGCATGAAATAAAAAGGGTTTACAACTGGTGAATGAATAAATAGGACCCAGGTTTTCTTTGTAGAATCCACATCTGAGAATCTCTTGAATTCAGCAGAATAAAAGAGCCAATATATATGATGTAAATGAACATGTAATTTAAAAAAAAATGATGCAAACAACTTCTAAAGGAAAATTCACGATTATTAAATGCAGCCTAAACTATAATTTCATTGTGCTGGGTCTGGGAGACAAGAAGGTTTCTTCACAGGGCACATTCAAATAGGTAAGTACCTTTCCCAGAGAAAAGCTACCTTTGAAACGGGTTCTTTGGATAAAAGGTGAATGGAATCTTTTGATCCAGAATCATTGATGTGGTGACATGAAAAGTCACCACCAACAATTCAGCACAGAGCTGACTGTGAATTGTATATTAAAAAATGGATTTTCGGTTGGAAGAGAGTTCCCTCTTATATAATGAGTGAGAAAGCAGTTGTGAAAAGGGAGTCCTGGACAAAGTCTGTTTAGAAGTGTCCTGGAAGCTAATGTAAGCAACCTTGCATCACGTTTACCGACAACAGAAGTCAAGAGACCACTACCAACAAGCAAGACCCTGAAGTAAACCTCTGTTTCTCAAGGAAATTCTATGACATCATAAATATTTTTTTAGTGAATTTTAGTTAATTCTTCACAAGAGCTAATAAGATAGAAGTATTTATAGAAATTCAGTTGTGCCCTAACATGGGGTCTGCCCGCATGATTTCCTTTGATTTCAGCTCACACCCTTCAGGTTTGAGATTTTGATTCTTTGGAACATCTGTTCTCTCTCTGGTCCACATGATGCCTCACACAGAACCAATTATGAATGCTGCGGTCAAAAATAGATTTTCGATGGGAAGAAACACCTCTTTTATATCTCAGTTTTTATTTTCTAGAATTCCATGCTGTCTTTAAACAAACGAGAGATCTAAGATCCTCTCTTCTGGTAGAGGAATCTCTTGGCAGTCCTTTGCATGTACACATATATGTGCTTTTTGCTTGTCAGAATAGTTCTCTCTCTTTTGAATAGATATGGTGGAAAGTATATTTTGAATAGATATGGTGGAAAGTATATTAATATGTATATAACATTGTGTCAATTATAGACATTCACAGAATATTGTGAATTGGTTGGGAGCTGATCTTCCCTCCAACAGGGAAGATAAAAAGCAGAGGAAAGGCACAGAGCCTCTCATATCCTCTGCAAGTGAGACCTTTTATCAAGTTTTGCACTTGTATGCAGAAGTCCGGATTTTGCGAAGAAGAATAAACACAACCATGGGTCTGGTTTTGGAATTAGAATGGAGTGGCTGGAACAAATGGGTTTCTGCAGTTTCAGGCGGGACTGAAGAATACTCACAAAGGATATGCAGATCTGTGTCAGAAAGCATGGAGCAAGTGTTAAGAAATTCTACAAGAGGCTCAGGAAGCGCTCAGGATAAAGGTGACCCCTCCAAAAATCGATTTGGCTTCTGGTGAGTTTTTGCTACGTTAAATTTTAACATCGAAGCTAAGCTGTTAGAATCTCATGTGCAATTTTGTTTGCTTGTTTTTGCTTCGGATCTAAGTTAATGGAACCCTGCGATTTCTCAGGGGGATGCTGGTTCATTTTAGAATTAAGGGAGGAGGTTAGTAGTCTGTCTACAAAACAGGCAGTGCTTCTATGGCAGGGGACTGAGAAAATGGTGTGTGTGAGTATGTATGTTCTGCTTTTCAGGAATTGACATTTTCTGGTGCCAGTGGGTCTGGAAGAGAGTAGCAGGCACACACAGTTGAAAGAGGCTTATAGGGTTGAACAGAGGGAAATGTCTCAAGGCACGAGCTCTTGCTTCTTGCTTGTTTTCCTGGCCCCAGATGCTACCTTGAGGCACATTAAATATGACTTGGGGAAACGAGAGCTCTGCTTGGATCCTGTCTTTGTCATTTGCCACCTGGGTGAACTTAAGACAACTTAGTGTTCCTCTTTGGTTTTGTTTCACTTTCTATAAAACAAGGAATCAGAATATTTTCTTCCCAGAGTTGGGATGATTAGATAACATGTATAAAACCTCTATAAAGTCATATAACTTACTAGCTGGTATTCCGTGACTGCCTGGTAAGACAGAGAACCAATATTTCTTTGTTAGAATTCCAATTAGATAATATTTTGCTTTTCTTTTCAATGGTGAAACGAATGTGTGTATACACACACACATTTATATTGTTTGTTAGTATTTCCATACATATTTATTGATAAATACCTAAAGGGCGTTATTATTGACAGGTTTTGTTTGTTTTTTTGTTTTTTACCTTCTCAAAGATTTTCTTGTTATGCTACAAGTTTCTTGAGAACAAGGAGCTTGTTTCATTCACCTTTATTATCTCTAGCACCTCATGGTTCTCAATATATTTGAGTTGAATTGAATCATTTGTAATATCCTTAGACTAAGAAAAGGGTTATGGAAAGCTCAGTAAAAGCCTGTGACTATGGGGCCAGTTTCCACAAGGTTAAATGGCACCTTGAGAGAAGATGGAGAGAATGCAAGACAACATTAGAGATCTCATTGCATGTGCCAAACTTGGGAAATTACACATATGTTCTCTAAAGAGATAGTCTTCTCTTCAGGCTGGGTCCTGATATACATACTAAGGTTTTACATTTCATTTTAATTAGCCTTTCCATGTTATTTTGATATTCTTAGGCATATTCTTCCTGCTTTCTTTAATAGACTTGAGAAGTTATCATCCAGGGAAGAAAGAGAGACACTGTGTCTGCATAAAATCTAACACTACCTTGACCACTTTTTTATGAAATTGAATTTCCCATAGTTCTCCTTTGTGATGAACTAAGTATGTTTAAAAAAAAATACCTTTTAGCTATCACAGAAAACATATAGTATAAGTTATAGTGCATTGCCTGCATTATAAATATGTTTTCTTTCTCATTTTTATAATTTTAAAAAATTATGAAATATGAAATCAAGCCTGTTGACTCCCATTTGGATGAGAACCCCATCACCCTCCAACTTTTAGTGAGTTTCTACTATCTTCTGGCCACTGGGCCAGGTGCTAAGAGTGGAATATTTAGATTGAGTTGTTTATATAAAAAGTTCTTAACTATGTTTTTTAGTAAGGTTCAGAGGCAGACTAAAAGCAAAGAACATTTGCCTGCTATAAGATAACAATCAAAGTCAATGATTAAGATGGCAAGAAGATGGGTAAAAATTATATGACATGTCTAGATCTTGGTTTTTAACTGAGATGCAAGGTTGAACAAATCCTGATCTCTGGAAACAAACTTGACTAAATATTCAGAATTTGGTGGGATGGTCAGTGACTTCTCTCTCTTCCTTATCTATGTTAGTTTGGCAATGGTTGTTAGTTTTGTTCCCTCATTTCCATTTTTACCACTATTGCCTTAGATCAGGTTCTTAGCATCCCAGGACTTGATTAACATACTATTTTCTTAACTTTAAGCTTCCTGGAGTTGAGCTCATAACGTGACTGCCTTTTTTTTTTTTTTTTTTTTTAAATATCCCCAAGTTCTCTTGATCTAGAAGTAGGGATTAGTAAAATTTTGGGGGTAAGAGCAGGTAGTAAATATTTTAGGTCTTTGAAGCCATATACAGTTTTTGTTTTAAACATTCAATTCAGCCATTGGAGGGTAGAAATGGCCATAGAAAATAATGAATATGGCTATGTTTCAATAAAATATTATGAGCAAAATTATGGCAGGTTGTATTTGGCCTGTGGGCTATAGTTTGCCAACCTATGGCCTAAAACAATATTTCTCAAACAGAAAGGCTCTGGCTAGTTCTTAGAGTCCTTGTGCTCGCCTCAGGAATTTTGAAATTGTGTGTGCTCATTTGAATGACAGTCTTAGAAGGTATACATAGATATTTCCCATAATTTTGGTGACCACCTTATAAATTAATAGAGTGCATTATTTCAGTGCTGGTGATTGTGTTTTGTGGTGAAGTAGTAATACTTTAATTGCTCTAGACAATTGCAAAAAGAACAGAGAAAGACTCTATATAGAAACGATGTGTTTCCATTAGATGAAGGCCACATGGCTTTCTGATAACAGTAACTGGGATAAAGAAAAGTAGTAACAGAATAGAATAATTACAGTTCACACTGTGTACCAAATTAAAGGTGTGCATTTTTTAATTAGCATATATTTTCATAACTCTAAGTTCTGTTTATGTTGTTGGTAGTAATTTTGTTTGAGAAAAAATCAATTTCCCTTATTTGTGAAAAAATTAATTTCCCTTATTACATTAACGTTCATTTTAATCTTACTGGTTTGCAGTTTTAGTTTTTCTAATTTGTATTTTTAGATTTTATTGCTGTCCATCATGTAAAAATCATAAAGTAGTTTAAGAAAAATTAATTTATAAGAGAAAGTCAAGGGGCGCCTGGGTGGCTCAGTGGTTTAAAGCCTCTGCCTTCGGCTCAGGTCATGATCCCAGGGTCCTAGGATTGAGCCCCGCATCGGGCTCTCTGCTGAGCAGGGATCCTGCTTCCCCCTCTCTCTCTGCCTACTTGTGATCTCTGTCTGTCAAATAAATAAATAAAATCTTAAAAAAAAAAAAAAGAGAGAAAGTCAAATGAGACCGACTCTATCTCAACATCTTTGTTCTTGCATCTCTATTTCCTTCTATGAACACTCTGTTGCAGCCTCAAAGATTTGCTCACGGTACCCTGAACATGCTTTACCTTTCCTCACCTCAGTGAGTTTGCTCATTTTTCACATTAGCAAGCTCAGTTGTAAGGTCTTGGTTAAGCTGTAATCTCTGCATGAAACCTTTTCAGACAAATCCAGCTTCAGAAAGATCTCACCTCTTAGTAATTATTTTATATTTTACCATTTGGCCATTAATTATGTTTAACATTATTACATCTATACAACTACTTCTTTGTTTTTAACTCATTATCTAATTTGAGAATGCATGCCTTGTCTTTTCAACTAGATAATGAGCACTATGAAAACAAAACACCTTCCTTATTTCTTCCTGATTTTGGTAATAAAGAGCATGTTGCTGGGCTGTAAGTCTCAGTCTGGCACGGTGAGCTAACTTACAGCACTGGTCCGCATAAGTAGTATTCAAGGTTATAGAGTATTTTTTGGAGGCAGATTCTGTCTGTAAGAGTATTTTAAAACCTTAGAAATATTGCAGATACCATACTCTACCTTGACAACTTTCAAAATGCCCTCATTGGTTTGTGGGTCTGTTTGAATATCAAACCAATTCCCATCATTTCCGGAGAGAATTAAAAATTTTGCCAACCAATTATCGGTGCCTTCTTCATCGAGATCAATTGCTTGTAATCGTATCAGTTCTGAATTTAGACAGTTCTCTTCAATACTTGCTGAATACTGAAATGACATAGATCAATTTTATAATCAATAAAGTTTCGAGAGAAAAGATATTTATTAATACATTAACTGTCATTTAAGATACTAACAATAAATTCCATAAATAATTTGTGAACCATTATTAAATGCCATATATTCTAATCAGAAATATAAGAATAAAATGATTATAAGATAATAAAACTGATTTTTGTGTGTGTGTGTGTTGTATGTGCAGTCAAAGTCAAACTGGCACTTCGTTCCCTTTTTCTTTCTTTTTTTTTTTTCATTTTTCTTGCTTATTTTTAAATTTTCCTTAAGTTACTCCTTCCTTTTACTATGAAGGGTCAGAGAGTTGTATTTTAGGCTTTGTGAGCCAGAGAGTTCATGTTGCAACTAGTTATCTCTGCTGCTGTAGGATCAAAGCACCGACAGATAACATAAAAAGGAATGAGTCAAGTTGTGGTCCAATAAAACTTTTTTTTTTTTTTCAAACCAAAGTACTGTTGAGTCACATTTGGCCTTGCTATTTTCAGTTTTATGCTTCTTTATGCCAAAAGATGAAGATGAAAGTTGAGAATGTTTGGGACCCTTGTAGAATTAATTCAGCAAATTATCAGGCCTATAAAGACAGATCAATAATGTTACATGATTCCCAGATTTAATTAATAAAATTCCACATTTCTATAACCTGAGAGTATGGAGGAGACACTGCTGCTTTCATAGATGGAAGCTGCAGAGAATAGTGACTCAGAGGTAAACACACACTAGAAAGGTATACTATTTATGTTTAATGAAATTGGGTTGAAATGCACTATCATTTTAGTTTGATGTACGATGTAGTATTTCAATATTTATATACACTGTGAAGTGTGAAATATACAGTGAAATGATCACCATAGTAGGTCTAGTTACCTACTGTCACCATACAAAGTTAATACAGTATTATTAATCATATGAGATCTGTTATTATATGTAAGGAGTTCCAAGGTTCCATAGCAAAGCTAAGTCCATCCCTACATACAATAGAACCAGGCTCACAAACTAGCGGGAAAGCAAATCAATTATTGACACTTAGGAAAAAAGGGTTATAAGAGTAACAACTTACAGAAGTTTTCTCCAAGGTGGGGAAATTATCGTTGACATCTAAAACCTTGATTCTACAGTCGCACTCAGAAGACAGTCCATCTGCTGCTCCGTCTCGATCTGAGCCCCTCACGAGGAGGTTATACATACTGTGTTGCTTAAGATGAAAAAGAATTATAAGACTTAAATCTACTTTTGAATGAAAACCAACACATTCTGATGTTGTTCTTCCAATTTCCCTTTATAATTTTATGTAAGACTTTAATATAATCTTTTCTTCTTACAATTTGTGTTGGAAAGTCATGGTCGGATTATTGTTTTCCCTCCTTTACATTACAGGAGGGGCATAAAGAGATCACTTTATCTTTGTCTTTTGAAAATGGAACTCCTTATTTCTTATTATTCATTCATAGAAGGCTTTACCTCTCTGTCAAGGAAACTGGACATCGTGCAGACTTCTCCAGTGTACCTGTTCAGGATGAACATTGGTGCACCTGCTGGCTCCTGAGAGATGATCTTATAGGCTATTTTAGAATTCAGATGATTGTCTTCATCTGCATCTGTGGCACTTAACTTTACAACCAGTGTGTCTAGAAATGAAGACGGAGGTGGAGAATGTTTGGGGCTCTGTTAGAATCAATTGAGCAAATCATCAGGCATAAGAGGAAAGAGTGGTTGGCTTTCCCTTGAATTTTCTTTTGTTTTAGTTCCCTGAGAATGTAGTATCATAACTTCCAGTTACACCTGATTGCAGAAATAATGGTGGCTTGCTTCTATACAATCCTTTATAGATTATAAAGTACTTGCACTCTTTGAGTGATCAAATGTAAATTAACAGCAAACTAATCATTAATGTATGAAAAGTTCCATAACCTTTATCATAAATCTGAAAAGTGATTTTATGATTTTGTTTTTGCTGTGGTCATATGACATCATTTAAAAATGCTTAAATAGTAAAGATTATAGCTTAATTAACTTCATTTTTTTTTTTTAGTTTTCTTTATGATGTATTTTGTGTGTGTGTGTGTGTATTATATTCCTTTTCAGTGTTCCAGAATTCATTGTTAATTAAATTCAATTTTAAAGTTATTTATTGAGCACCTATATTCTTTATTTTCATTCATCCAGAAAGTAGAAAATTATGTTGGTTGCCGTGGTGGATGCTAGCACTTTACTGATTCATTAAAAACATATAACTGTTGAAAAGAAACTTTGTCCACAGGAATAGAAAGCTCTTAATTATTCACAGGGACAAAGAACATGCATCTTAGGTTGTCCTGAAGAACATCAGCCCACAGGACAGATTTTTCCAGAGCTGGCTGGTCCCTGATGGTTTTCTCCTTCCTAACCCAGCTGCAATGTGGAAAACCATAACGCAGAGAACCAGGGACCCTTTCAGTAGACAAGGTCAGTTTTCACAGAATTATAGCTTATGAAAATATGCCTTGGCCTGGTAGTTCACTCTCCTTGCATGAGGGAGTGTTAACAAGACTGCTAACCAGCACCCCAGTGGACGCAAACATGGACTTGGGTGTGGGTTTAGATGTGGGTTTCACCTTCTCTCCCTTCCTCAGGTTGTGCTGGGGTATCTTAGTGAGGAAATGATGATGGGCTGTGAACCCTCTCTCTGTTTGGCCTTTCTTGGGCGAAACCTTTATTTTACTACTGCATGTCTTCTCATCCTATGTTATAAAACATTTTGTGTTTCTTATTTTCCACATCACCCTTTTTAGGGTCTCTGAAGAAGGAGTTCTACAGACACCCCCGTGACTCCTGCCTTTTTACCTCTTCCTTCTCTCCTCCAGCATTTCTTCCCTCGTGTCTCTTTTCCTCTAGACTTCTCCATCCTTCTTTCTTGGACCCTCCATCAGGATCTCTAGTTTGCTTTCTATCTGCCTTTTTTTCTGAAATTTCTTTTTTCAATTCTTTTTTCCAAATCTAATTTAGAGGTGCACAGGCAGACATAGAGTATGAAAGGAAAAGGAATATTAGAAGATTGGGGAAAGAAAGAGGCAGAAGGAAAGAGGGGAAAACAGAGGAAAATAGCAATATAAGACAGGCATAGAAAGAAAAGACGTGCAGGAGAACTGATAGAAAGAGGGAGAAAAGAGTATTAGAGCTAGAGCTGGATTAAGCAGGATGGAAAAAAGTGAAAAAAGTAAGAAAATGTAATGTGGCTTGCTGTGTAGACTGTGAAGAACCAGTGATTACCCTCTGGGACCAACCTGATGTGTACTGTTGGAAATACATCCTTCATCACTCTCTGGTGTGCTTTGAATTCAAATTCGAATTCTGTGCCCAGAATTTGAGGAATAGACCAGCACAGAGCCCTTTTCCATATCTATGGTTTCTTCTTCAGTTAACTCATTTAGAATAAGTTAATCATGAGCATGTAATAATCTTTAAGGAAGGCACTAGAGCTCATGCTATATCACATGTGTAAGAATCCTCCAGAAATGGGAGGGTATTTTGCATTTTATTTTTTTCTATTTTTTATTTTTTATAAACATATATTTTTATCCCCAGGGGTGCAGGTCTGTGAATTGCCAGGTTTACACACTTCACAGCACTCACCATAACACATACCTTCCCCAATGTCCATAACCCCACCCCCCTTCTCCCAAATATTTTGCATTTTAGATATGATTTTTTTTTCTAGGTCAGTTTTAAGTTAGAATTTTTGGTGTTTGTTCAAAATACAAGTTTGACTTTTCTGATCTTTATATTACCTGTATGTCAATTTCCTACAGCTTTTGGCCAAGAGAAATCAATGTGATATAATGCAGAGAAGGAGTGTAACTACTTACTTGCGTCACTGTTTTCTTCAATGCTGGCTGTGTACACATTTTGTGTAAAAACTGGAGGGTTATCATTTATGTCCATAACCTTGACCCTAAGCTCAAGAGGTCTTTCTAAATCTTCACCCCGTGAATTCAGAGCCCGGCAATAGATCTGTGGAGAGTTCGGGGTGAAAAAAACTGTTTTTTCCATCAAAGGAAATTAAGTAACATGTTCAAAAAAATATTTCAGGAAATATGCAAAGAAACAGTTTACTTTGTGAATTCAGACTGTATTATAGTTTGTTAATTTAAACATTGGTTTTTTTTAATTTTTAAATTTAACTGTATTTTTTAATCAATTGTTCATTTCTAAACATAGAGCTCACTTAGCATCTATTTACAAATGATTTTTATTCTTTTTTATTAACATGTAATGTATTATTAGCCCCAGGGGTACAGGTCTGTACACTTCACAGCACTCACCATAGCACATACCCTCCCCAATGTCCATAACCCCACTACCCTCTCCTTCCCTTCTCCCCCACTCCCCCAGCAACCCTCAGTTTGTTTTGTGAGATTAAGAGTCTCTTATGGTTTGTCCCCCTCCCGATCCCATCTTCTTTCATTTATTCCTTTCTTACCCCTCAAACCCCCCACGTTGCTCTCAACTTCCTCATATCAGGGAGATCATATGATTATCTTTCTCTGATTGACTTATTTCACTAAGCGTAATACCCTCTAGTTCCATCCACATGGTCCCAAAAATAAGGTATGCTTCATAAATTTGCATGTCATCCTTGCGCAAGGGCCATGCTAATCTACTCCATATCATTCCAATTTTAGTATATGTGCTGCCGAAGGGAGCACTTAAACATTGTTAAGACATTTGACGGCATACCAATGCAACACACCAGACAGACACTCTGGAACTACAAACATACATTTTCACACTTTTTTTTTATCTCTTCGATCCATTTATTTGGTTTCAGCTTTACTATATTTAAAAGGGGAAGAAAAACAAAATGCATAAATTAAACACACTGCTGTGACTTACCAAAAAAAGTGGAGTTATCTCTCTGTCCACCACCGACGTGATGTTAATTTCCCCAGTCCGAGGATTAATGGTGAACACTCCGTAAGGTGGTCGATCAATTCCTACCCCAGAGATGCGGTATGTAATCTTTTGGTTCGCTTCACAATCTGATCGAATCTATAAAGAAAATGGCCAGGTCTGTGATTTTATTGAAGGCCGATCATGAACTGTAGAGTATAATAGAATAAGAAAAGAATAGCTTTGTAGGCAGATGGGCTGTGGGTTGAAACCGGGCACCATGATTTACATGTGACCTTGGAAAGTTCACTTCACTTTGCCAAGTATCAGCATGTAATGGGATAATCCCACCTTCTGTTTGTTGTGGGAATTGTATGAGGTAACATATATACACCCCACGCCAATGCCTGGCATTAGGCACATATATGTTTGATGCTAGATGTGTTATTATTAACAATACCTTGTTCAGTTCTCTTATTTCTCTACATGTAAAGAGTTTGACAGAAGAAATACCATCTTTAGTATTTGTTAAAAGATTGTGTCATACTGATATGACCTTGACTAGGCTTTCGTTGGAGATTTAATCAAAATTATAAATAAGAAAACCAGAAGAGAAACACAGTGTTTAGAAATAATTTTTTGAAATGAAACTTACCATATCATTCATTCACCTGCCAAATAGATTTTATGGCAAATATTCTGCCAAGTAGGTTTAGTTTTAATAGTTTTACATCTATCGCTCATAAATTTAAACAAAGATAGCTTAAATTTAGAAATCTCACCTATATATTAAAGATGAGAACATTCAGTAAAATACTAAGATTTGTGCCCCAAATATCCACAACTAAATAAAGACAACTGGACATACAACTTGGATTAGCTCCACTCTAATCCAGAGATCCAGATACAAATAATTTGTATAGACGAAAATCCAGGAAATCCTCCAAATGCAATAAAGAGAAAAGAATATGCCATGCAGTGAGAGTGAGTGAAGTAACATAAAACTGTAACTGTGAGTTGAAAGGAAACAATAATTATTTAAAGCTTTTCAAAAATTTTCCCAATTCTGAAAACTTCCCAGAGAGAATATATAATCTCTTCTTGAGCTGAGGTTATATTTGTCACATCACTGCTGATGCTTGCTACATTTATGAAAAACTTTATGTATACAATTAAACAATGTATAACCCTAAAGCTTTCTGGTTGATCGCTCTACTGATTTCACTAGTGGGGCAAGGCCAAGGTGCCCAGAAAGAACTAGTGATACTGTTAATGTGGATCCCGTGTTTTTTTAAAGATTTTATTTATTTATTTGACAGAGAGAGAGATCACAAGTAGGCAGAGAGGCAGGCAGAGGGGGAGGAGGAAGCAGGTTCCCCGTTGAGCAGAGAGCCCAACATGGAGTTCGATCCCAGGACCCTGAGATCATGACATGAGCTGAAGGCAGAGGCTTAACCCACTGAGCCTCCCAGGCACCCCTGTGGATCCCATTCTTCATGGATCAATTTACTATACTTTCTTCCCTTAACTCTCCTTCCTTTTTAATTACTGCTATTTAGAATACTTTTAAAGTCTCTCCTAACTTCTGGGTATAAGAATCTAGTGGGAACTTCTGACACTTTCTTGGAGAGAATTAACTAATACTATAAACCTTTGATTTAGGGAGGGATAGTCAGAAGATTATTACTACATGCATTCATTTCCTATAACAGGTGCATAAGACAGATAAGCAGAACACAAATGAACAGATAAAGCCCAGT
Organism: Mustela lutreola; assembly: GCF_030435805.1. NCBI lineage: Eukaryota > Metazoa > Chordata > Mammalia > Carnivora > Mustelidae > Mustela > Mustela lutreola. The sequence continues at coordinate 40,469,780 of NC_081300.1, forward strand.
TGTGCTGGAGATCCAGGCCTCTCCCAGGATTACTCGAAGACTTTCTGCTCTGTATCAGCTCCCCAAAGGTGATCTTCGAAACAGTGGCTCAGCAACATGAGCAGATGACTAGAAGTCGCTCAGCTTCCTAAATCACGATGGAGTAGTGAAGGCTGCAAATCTCTGAAACGTCTGAGGACTTTCTTGTCCTGCAGAATCATTTGTTATCAGCACAGCGTGCTCCTGTTTATTTCATCACTTACTCTGGCAATCGGATTCCTCTTGGAGTTGTCCTCTCCTTCTCGACAGGCAGCCGCAAACTTGATCCACTCCCGCTTTTGTCTTCTGACCGTCTGCCATTTTGTAGTGCCATTTTCAATGTCTAATTCTTTCACCTTATGCAAAAATGGTTCACATTTTATACTGTGTTAGTACAGTTTCATTTAGGAAAGACATTTATTCAACATTATAAGGTATACCCAGAAGAAGCAGTTGTATTGAATTTGCGGAACAAAGAAGGTGTTTACTAATTCATGACTCGAGATAGGTACAGCCCGGTCATCTGCCTACCTACTTCTTTTGGAATCATCTCACTTTTAACTATAGGATTCTAGTGAAACAAATTTCATGAGCTAAGTGTGGTGCTCACAATGTCTTATATTGGATAATATGTTATGATTTATCTTTTCTCGATCAGTCCTCAGTATGTGGAGGCCTTGCTTATCTCACCCTTCATTGAACTCTGACCAGGCTTTCTGGTCTCCAGAGTATAAAAGACTACTAGTGTTCCACTGAGTACATCCTATGCAGAAGCAAAGTTGTGCTGGTGAGTCTGTTCACCTAAAAGAGGGAAGGGATTTTTCTTTTCTATTGGTAAGGACACCACTCTGGCTAAGCACCCAAATATAGTATTGTAGGATTAGAAGAATATTTTAACTGACTCGGTGGTACTTGTAATAATGCCATGGACAACTTCATGTTTTCTCAATGTTGTCCATTTGAATCTCTGCTTGCTCTATGTTTCTTCCTTTGTAGTCTTATGGTGCTTTTGTTGGAGGATGTCTAAGAATTTTTTTTTTAAAGATTTATTTATTTATTTATTTGACAGAGTGAGATCACAAGTAGGCAAAGAAGCAGGCAGAGAGAGAGGGGGAAACAGGCTCCCCACCAAGCAGAGATCCTGATGCAGGGCTTGATCCCAGGACCCTAAGATCATGACCTGAGCCGAAGGCAGAGGTTTAACCCACTGAGCCACCCAGGCGCCCAGGGTGTCTAAGAATTTTATAGTATTCAAGAGTTTAGAAGTGTTACAACATGCACAAGCATTTGTATACATGTATAAATGTATGTATATATTTATATACATAAATATATATATATATATATATATATATATATATAACATTTTAAGTAACTCCTAATGTACTTATTTGAGGCACAGATGATTGTAGGTTTGTTTAAGCTACGGCTTCACTTAATTAGTACTTTGTAGGAAGGAAATGTTCCCTGTGAATGGAGCTTATCCTTTCAGCAACCAAAGCTTGTACATTTTCCTCCCATTTTGATACGACTTCCTGAAATGTACTACATATTCCCTATTTTGTCAACAAAGATTAGGAAAGTAATTTTGTTTTCTTCAATGGTTTGAGGCTATCATAATGAAAGTTTAACTACTGTAATAAAATAAAGCCCTCCCAGAGATGGAGGATGGTAGCTTTATTTCCTGAACCCCACTCTGACTGGCATCAGATTCTCTGTCATGATTACAAGGTTTTTTTACTTTTATATCTTCCCCTCGTTGATTGATCATCGGTTGTCTTTCTTGATACCATAACTGTCTGAAATTCCTCTTCCCGTCCTGACATATGACTGTGCTTCTATTGTTATGCTTTAAGCTGGGAAACGTCTGGATAAACTATTAATACAGTTTGAAAAGTAGGAGTTACTATGACATTGAGCTGTCACAAACTATGCCTGAAAACATGGGTATTTAGGAGTATGTGTTTGACTACTGCTATTTCAGTTTGGCAGAGGTTCTTTCTCTTACCTTTTCTCTAGATGATTAGGATTTCAAATATTCTGATATTTGATATATGATGTATTACAAAAATCCATCTTTCTTTAAATTTTAGATGAGAAAATACTTTTATTATACATTACCTCAACGATAAATTCGCTGTTTACTTCCAGCACCACCTGTTAAAGAAGGTAAAACATTAGCAAAAATTTGCATAATTAAAGAAACAGTGTCATCAAATCATTAGCAATGTTCTTTTAGGAATTCATTTCTTAAATATATATTTTGTTCATAATGTGGAATAAACATGGCTAAAACAAAATAAATAATAGACTTTTTTGCCCTCCAAAGGTAGCAAGGCAGGTTAGGATACTTCCTTCAACAGAGGCATCTGTGGGCTCAGTGGAAGGTATAACAGACAACTCAAGTGACCACAGCGAATTTTGGAAAGGCCTTGTAGGACAGTAGAGATTAAAATGGTTCTGCAGGATGAAGCTGCTTCGATAAGAGGAACTGATGAAAAAGAAAGTTCAGCCAGAGTAAAACATGAGCATAAGTGTAAAAGATGTTCCAGAAATGATAACTAATAGTATTAGCTGGAAGGTAGAGGAAGTATTAAGCGACATGGGAAACAAGCTTTAAGGAGACATGGGAAAAAGCTTTAAAAAGTTTGGAATGTGGGTTAGGAGACAAGTGATGAAGTGTTTTATATGCTAGATTAAGGAGTTTGGACTTTATTGGATAAGAGACTAGGTGTGCCCAGAGTCCTGTGTGTAAAACATGGCATTGACAACAAAAGATAGATTTTAAAGGAAAAGTACTTGAAGCCAAGACACTTAGGAATTAGCAATTGCTTAGGTAGGACATAGAACACCAATTGCTCTAACTGTGCTAAGTGACACTGGAAAGAGTAAAGGACAGAGACATTCCCAAAGTACTGATAGGTCTTATGGACCATAGGGTGCCAGGGGAGGAAGGGTCAGATCGGTCTGGTGGTGTAACCTTGGCTTTCAGGGAAAACTGGGGTCCTAGTCATAGAAACAGAAAACCCAGCATGAGAGTGTCACTGCAGTGAGAAAATGACTGATGTTTGCTTTATTCATTTTTAATGTGATTCTAAAATTTGGGATAGATATCAACGCTGAAGAAATAGAATTTGTCCAAATGTGGTGCTATTTAAAGTTAAAGACTATGAGGATATTACATGAAATAGTTTAAAGTAAGTGAAGTAGTCAGGGAAGGGAGTCTTATGGGAGATGCTTATATTTGTGCAGTGTACAGAAGGACGAAGTCTAAAAGCAGAGGGCTCTGAGAGACTAAGGGAATAGAGAAATCAAGGGGCCAGAGTTGTGGGTGCCCAGCACATTCTGTCAGTGTCAGAATGCTAAGAAATGGCACTGATTGTGGTGGTTGTGGTGGGTTGGTGAGGACGCTGACTTCAGAAAAGAGATTGGATAAGTAGGTGGAAAAGTAGCAAGAAAGGAAGCAGAGTAAGTGGAGTGCAGTGATAAGGAGTTAGACAAAGAGAATATTTAATGATCTGTGTGCATAGCAAGGTCAAGGTGAATAGGAACTGAGAAGGTCATGGGTTCTTAAAGCAAGCAGTCATTGCTAACTTTTGCTATTGGCCTAAGCCAAATTATAGGAGTCAAGGGATGAGTTATTGAAAAAATGGAAATAGCAATCATAGATTACATTTTCAAGTTAGGAGATAAAAGAAATGTGGGAGGTAAGATACAGTTTGAGGATTTAATTAGATCGACATTTTTTAAATTTTTTTTTTATGTTGGGAAATTATTACCAAATACACAATTTAAAGGTAGAGGAAAGGGGGTTTGTGGAGAAAAAGTGATAAGAGGAAAAGGAGAAAGGGAGAGAAGACAGGAGGAAGACATCAAGGAACAGTTACAATTGTGATTAGAATAGGAATGGCTGGACCAAAACTTTGAGTAAAAAAGAATGGGTAATAAGGTTGGCTATTTCTTCTTTGAGACAGAAGAATAAAGAGAGGAAATAATTTTGAGGTATAAGTGGAAGAATATTATACCACCGTTTTGTGGAGTTGGAGTGAGCAAGAATGGGGAGGCATGAGGGAAAGTGAAGGGAAGCCAACTAATGCTTTAAATCAGGAGCCGTGGACCCACTAGCATTCTTGAGTTAGGGAACCCTTGAGCACAGAAAGTTAGAAACAGAGGAAACCAACTATTAGTCCAACTATTAGTCCAACTATTAGAAGAGTTTGAGGACTAATTGAGATGAGGAAGCAAGAACCCACCTGTTTGGTGTCTTTTCTAATAGAACCTGGCAGCCTGGGAGCAGGAAGAGAAGGAATGTGAGGGCTGTCCTTTAGTTGGGGATTGTTACCAAGCAGACTGGAGATTCAGAGAGGTGATAAGCTACTACTGTGAACTCCAGTGAGTCAGGGAGCAGAATGAAATCAGGAAGAGACTAGAGAAAGACTGAGAAAGAGGGAGAGGATACAGAGCAGATCTGCAGGTCTGAGGGGCATGTAAGAGGGAGTGGAGATCTGGCGGGGATTTGGAATGGCACCTGACTCCAGAAGGGGGAAAAATACAGATTAGAAATTTGGCAGTGGGGCATAGTGTTTCCTTTTAATTCACTTTCTCCCTCTCATGCAATTTTACTAGACATTAGCAAAATATCTAGACCTGGGGAAAAAACTATATAGTATTTATTTTTTAAGACTTTTTTTTTTTTTTTTCATTTTTCTTGGTTGGAGGGGCAGGGAACAAACAGGGCAGACAGAGGGAGAAAGAAACTCCCTGTTGAACAAGGAAACTGATATGGGACTTGATCCCAGGACCTTGGGATCATGACCTGAGCTGAAGGCAGACACTTAACTGATTGAGCCACCTAGGGGTCCCAAAGTTCAATATTTAATAGAAGATTGTTTTATTTGATTGCAAAGGATGTTTTATTTCATCATACATAATGCCTGTTGGGGCTTAGGTATTTTGTTGTTGTTGTTAGAAAATTAGATGATTTTGGAAGGTATAAGGAAAAGTAAAAATCACACTAAATCCTACTACTTGGAGATTATCACTGTTAATATTTGGAGAAATTTTTCAAACTTTTTTCCTTTTCCTTCCCCAAACATATACATACACCAACTGTAATCTTTTTTTTTTTTTTAACCAAAAAGGAGTTATAATATGCCATTTGGTAATTTGATTTTGAACTCAATAATTACTGTGGTAAAGTTCCCTATCAGTGAATACATGGGGACATCATACATTGTAAAAGTTGTCTTATGTATCACTCTAACAGGTGTCTTTCATCCATGGCTTTGGGATATTGGGATAAAAGAGAACTGACTAGCTAGTGCTAAGACTAAACTCTGACATGAGACTGCCAGGCACTATCTGACAGTGGGAGGTTAACTTAACTGAAAGCACTGCCTTGATGGAAGCCAGAAGGTTGGTGAGCTCGGTACATGAGCCCACAGTTAAGAGGTTCTTGTTCCTCATCTTTAGCTTCCTACTAATCTCTATTTTCTCCCTCTCCTGCACTCGCTTCTCTCTTTCTCACACATGAAATACCCCTCTAATTATTTCATTTCTTTTATCAGGATTTGGTAGATTTTTCTCATGTACTCCTTGTACATATTTTGTTAGATTTATACCAAAATTTTAGTTTTGGGGTATTTAAATGATACTGTGTTTTAAATTTCAAATTCCACTTGTTCATTGCTGGTATATTGAAAAGCATTTGGCTTTTGTATATTTATCTTGTATCCTGCAACTTTGTTGTGATTGCTTATTACTTCCAGGAGTTGTTTTGTCAATTCTTGCTGATTTCTACATAGACAATCGTGTCATTGCATTTGTGTTGGCTTTTAAAGGAAGGTTGGTAAAGCTTTCTTACTTACGTTGGAGCTTTTTATTTTTAGCTAATGAATTGCACCTCCATCGAAAACTATTATACAAACATATTTATTGTGGAGTATAATGTATAGATTTTATATATGTTCTTTAGGAGTACCAAATCTTTTCTCATTGAGGTTCTCTCCTAACTAGTTACCCCAATTCTCTTAATATTGAAAAAATTACCAATACAAAGTCGTTATTTAAATCGGATTATCTATCTATCTATCCATCTATCTATCTTAGGGGGCTACATCACAGATCTTTTGCAAGGGCCAGATAAAAAATGATACAATAGCCAAGGCAATCTTTTTAAAGCACACAGTGGAGTAAGTCACCCCCTTGCTTAAAACTCTCAAGGCATCTTCCCAGAGCCCTTAGAATGGAATTTAGACTGCCTTCATAGCAAAGAGGCTCTATCTGATTTGGCTTTGCCTATCTCTCAGCTCTAACCCTTATCTCTGTCCCTTCTCTGTTCCTCCAGGACCAAGTGCTCCCTTGTCTCAGATTACTGAGTCACTGCCAGGAAAGCTCAAATTTCTGATTTTCAAAGCACTGGCTCAGTCCCCTTCTCAGTGAGACATCTCTGACTCCCCAATCTCCAAGCTCTATCAGCATCCATGACTAATCGTTATCAAATCCATCATTGTTACATCTTCCTCTGTAGGAGTCTTCCTAGCATTTTTCAGTGTCTGATGTTATTCTGAAAAGGTTTCTATTTACTTCTCTATTATCTGTACCTGTCCATTACTATACATGTTCCAAGAAGGTTGGGACTTTGGGGATCATTTTTTTTTTTTAAGATTTTTTACTTTTTATTTGACAGAGAGAAACATAGTGAGAGAGGGAACACAAGCAGGGGGAGTGGGATAGGGAGAGGCAGGCTTCCTGCCTAGCAGAGAGCCCGATGCGGGGCTCGATTCCAGGAACCTGGGATCATGACCTGAGCTGAAGGCAGACGCTTAATGACTAAGCCACCCCAGGTACCTTGGGGATCATGTTCTTACTCTCTCCCCTATCAGAATGCCCAGTGTCTAGGCATGCAGTAAACATTTGTTGTAAAAATGAATGGACAATCATTATAAAAATGATAAAGGTATTAAGCCTTGCAAAAATTGATTGTGGCATGATTACAAGATGTAGAAGATATAAAGGAAAAAAATATACACAGGTACATAGATGTATGAAATAATCTACATAATTCTTTGAAAGAAATTGTTTTACAGTGGCTATTGATATCCTTTTCTTTTGGTTCATGATATGCATGTGATCACTCACTATACCTGCTCTTGATTAAGCATTGAACTTGGAGCAGCCTTAGAACCAGTGAGTTGCCTTCCACATCCACTCAGACACACTTCTGCCTTGTGGAGAATTTTCTTTCTCTAAATTTAAATGATTTCTTAGACTTCCCATACCTTAAATGATAATTTCTGAGCTTTCTTTCCAACTTTTTATCTTTTCTTTAAAGCATTAATCTAATTATAAGTCTGATAAATGCATATGAGAAAATAAATATTTGATTAGCAGCATCTGAAGGAATGACTAAAATTGTATATCACGCATTTGTACCATAGGACTTTTAGTGTCAATATGACTAAATTATGGTTTTGTACCAATGGATAGATGATAGATTAGAAAACCAGCTGGGTAGCAGTGAATCCAACACCACTCCTTGAAAATACATGGTCATTGTAATAAAATAGCTAGAGGAGACTGCTTTCTACAGGCCTATGTGATGACCCTATGGGATGGTTAAAGTATTCCTAGACTTGATATTTGTCACAAAACTGTTTTAAAAAAATGAAATTATAAACTTGGTTTGAAATCTAGAACTTGGCTTTGTTTATAATCTGTATTTACTTTGTAAATAGTTGGGTGAGATATAGACCTTTCAGAAAAAGTGGGGATTTAAAAAAAGGAAGACAAAATAATATTTGTAACTTAGTATGGTTCTTCCCCTGCCTCCTATCCAATTGCTTGGTCTTCATAAAATTAGTTCTACTACATGTACAGACTTAGATGAACATTTAATATCAATGATTATGGAGATTTACTGTGCTTTAAGTTGTGCAGTTAGGGGAAGTATACATGGAAATGTATGTTGTAAATGAAAGTCTAATTCTGATAGAAAGTAGGAAAAAATAGGTATTCTATTTTTGCTGAGTGACTATTTGGAATTTATTGCTAATAATGAATCTGCCAGAGGCATTTAGTATTTAAAAATACTTTAAGAAATAGAATACAGGTGTAAAATTTAAGAGAATGACATTTTACTTGTTTCCTCTTTATATTTCCAAAATAAATCTTTGGATTTCATTTTCTTATAAGTGATCCTGCAGATAATTTTAAACACTAACATTGCCACTAAGAGAAACATTTTTTATAGTATTTTGCATTATTGAGAGTGTTTAATAATATTTCATCGATCATTAAAAATGATTTTTTAAATGACCTATATGCTGACAATTCTACTAGGTCCTCTTTTAAAAAAAAAAATTTATTTATTTGGCACAGAGAGATCACAAATAGGCAGAGAGGCAGACAGAGAGAGAGGGGGAAGCAGGCTCCCCGTCGAGCAGAGAGCCTGACGTGGGGCTCGATCCCAGGACCCTGAGATCATGACCTGAGCTGAAGGCAGAGGCTTAACCCACCAAGCCACCCAGGTGCCCCAAGGGTCCTCTTTTAATATTGTTGAAAATAAATAATTGAAAATCATATGACTTCCAAGAGGATACTTTATGAGTTTTAGAGTCAATTCTTTCTCAATACTTAGATAGATACTTTGAATTATCCCTTGGTTCAGTGCCCCAGATACTTTTGTAATCCATTGCAGTGTAACATAATAATATTTTCCATGTGTGAGAGTGTTATTTTCTTTCAAAGGGAGATTTGGGACAGAACTAGCTTGATTCTTCAAGTTCAGGTGCATGCTCATAAGATTGACTTAAGGAAAGAATATATATGTATGGGAACTGAAGATCTAGTAAACAATTCATTTAAAACTATCTGTATACTTGTACCCTCTGAAGTGACCATGTATGTTGGGGATATCAGTATCCCAAAAAAGATTATTGGTATAGCAACAATTAAGCTGGCATCGAGTTTCTTAAGTCTGTGTCTAAGTCAAATAATTTACATCTCAAAGTGGATATGTAGCCCTAAATTATAATTTAGTTTCATAAAAAGCAATGTGGTTTGGACACATCGGATGCAGAAGAATTGAGCCTGAGTCTTAACGTTGTTTACCAGCTGTGTGACCTTACATAAATCTCCAACCTCTCTCTGGTTCAGGTTCTGATCTAAAAAGAATAAAAAGTGTGAAGGAGGTAGGCACAGTAACTGCTCTGGGTATTTATAAAGAGAAAGAAGAGGGAAAGAAATTTTCCTTCTGTGCTTTAGAGGCTATGTTCACAGTACACCTTATCATATAAAAGTACAATAGCCATTCATTTTTAAAGACTTAGGCACATCAACCCAATTAGTCCTCAGTTTAAAGGGATAAAGGCAATTTGCTCTTGTCATCTCTACAGAAGCCAGCTCAATTGAAGAGTATCAATGATCTATGGTTGCCCTATGAATCTGCAAGTAGAAGTGTAAATGTCCCTGAATTGGTTTGCTTTGTTTTGTTTTTTGTTTTATTTTGTTTTAGTCCAGGGAAGTTGCAGTGTTACATCCTAGGGTTCTTATCTAGGAGAACTTATATTGTGATGATGGGGTGGTGCACTTCTGGTATTTCTGTTTTCTACTGAGCTGGCGCTATAGATGAGGGACCTAATAGTCACACTTTCCAAATCCTGTCCCTTTATGGGAAGGTGTTACTGAACAAACTGTGGATTTTATTCTCTAGCCCTACAAAATCATGAACTCTTCCAGGAGGCCGCTCGCTTCCCAGGAAATACCTGCAAATAGGTGTTTTGGAAGAAGCATGATATGACATCACCTTTCTAAATTGCATGTAGCAGCCTAACTACATGAACCTCAATTAAGCTATGCAGAATAGTTATGGGTTCCTGGATAATTGTAGAAATTCCTTGCCTATAAAAGTCACCTTTTTGGAGGCTATGTAGGCCACACATCATGCTATGGTGTGGTTTGGCCTGAGAGCATGGCGAAAAGACATCACACAGAATGGAGAGGGTTGAACCAGTTGTCATAATGGTGGAGTACACGAGAAAGGGAGTTAGAGGCACATGGTAGTTGAGGGAACAGAAATGACCTAGAGAGAGGTTTGGTGTCCTGGGTGTGCTATGCTCTCTGTGGCATAGTTTGATGAGAGGGTTTCCCATCTTCCTTGTTCCTTTCCTTTCATTTTTCCTTTCCTTTGGAAGGATGTCCTTCTTTTATTCCTTCCCATCATACCTTTTCCTATGGTACGTACTTAACATAAATTGTATTAGCTGAAAAAACATGAATAGGACTTTTTCTGGCAATATAGAAGTTCCTCAGAAGCTAAAACTATGTGCTTGTGCTACTTACTTTCCAAGATATGATGAAGACCAAGATGGAGTATCTGCCCAGAAAGGGCTTCCACATCCAAAGAAGGAGGAAAGCAGAGAAGTGTAAAATGATATTGGCATATTATAGACACTAATAAAGAGGCATGGATAGGATAGAGCATGGGCCCAGGGAAGGGAAGGAGTCAATGCTGGAACAGTGGATAAAGTTTTGGACATGTAGTATTGGGTTCAAATTATAACTGTACCACTTATGGTACATTTATGAATCATTTATGCCCTGAAAGTTTATTTATTTGTAAAACAAAATGCTTCTCTTTATCCTTGAGGATTTCTGTTATGTGTGTGAAATGACTCTGTGCACTGTAAAGTGCTTTGTTCATGTAAGACAGTAAAATGGGAATTCAGTGGCAGGCCAAATCCCCAAGATCCAACTCCAGGGTTGTCTCAGATTTAAACCTTGGAGCTCACTAGCCACATTAAAGTGGTCTATTAGCATATAGGTAGGAAATTTGGTGAAGTGACTTGGTGAGAAAGATAAATTAGAAATGAAACCCACTCATTATTTAAAAAATTTTCATCGGGAAAGGGGTACTGTCCTTTGTGGGGGAGTTCTAGTATGTAATGATGTATCCATTCTAGGGAGAATAAAATGATAGATAATGTTCTGTAGTCAATTTTGGTATATTGCTGAAGTTTTTCTGGGCCCATTTTTCTTTGTCAGTACTTTCTCCTAGGGAGAATATGATGATTTTATACAAGATATTGGAATCTAAGTCATTTTGTGTGCTTACTGCAATATTAGACTACACATTACTCTTTTACACACCGAGTGAAGTAGCTACTGAACAAGTCTATTTTTCATTTTTATGTCTACCTTTTTGATGTCAGTTTTTGAAGTCACTTGCACACGTAGGACTATCTTATTAATAAGCAGTTCTCTCCTGAATAATACTTGTAAAAATAATTGAGTAAAGCCATTGGTATCCTCATAGAGGTATGTTAGAGATGCCAAGTACAAGCCTAATTATACCACTTTTGTTTATAATTGAAGGTATATCGAGTAGTAACATTTTAGTTTGTAAGCCATGTAATTTTCCCTGTAGAAAGGAAAGGCAAATACTTCTCATGCAGGTAATATCTGAAGGTTTCACTGCAGTCACTCCTTCCACAAACCCTCTCATCAGAGGTGCTCCCTGTGCATGAAATAGTCCAGTAGTGCTCCCACTTGGAAAAGGAAGAAAATGTCCCAGCAGCTCAAACAATAGTTTTATTACTTTGTAAGGAACTCCCGCCTGGATCCTTAGGGACTAATGCAGAGTCCAAAGACTGTGTACTCAGGACTGAGAAGTCCTCTTAAAAAGAGAAGTATCTTTGAAAAAGGGGAAACTGGGACACCTGGGTGGCTCAGTTGGTTAAGCAGCTGCCTTCGGCTCAGGTCATGATCCCGGCGTCCTGGGATGGAGTCCCGCATTGGGCTCCTTGCTCGGCAGGGAGCCTGCTTCTCCCTCTGACTCTGCCTACCATTCTGTCTGCCTGTGCTCGCTCTCTCCCCCTCTCTCTCTCTCTGATAAATAAATAAAATCTTAAAAAAAAAAGAGAGAAAGAAAAAGGGGAAATATCACAGAATCTCAAGAGCCATGAAGTATTGTTAGTGCACGATTTTTATCCTACAACTCCACAGGTAGATACTCTTGAGAAGACCACATAGTAAAATTATGGGTCATGTTACAGTAATAATGCTAGATATCTCTTGGGATTTCACTTTTTTTTTTTTTAATCCAACATGAAGTCTACCAATCTCTATACCAAAAATATAAATTTTCCTACTTGAATTAAAATATATATTATAATTTCTTAACCACTTATATCGACGACAACAAAAATAATAGACGTGGGATTTGCTTCCATGTGACCTTTGGCATTTTGTGTTGAAAAAAGGAGGAAAGCTGGTAAGTGAGGAAAGATGTTGCAAAGTAACAGACAATATAAAAGAAACATGGAAAGGATACAGCACTGGCCCAATTGGGACATCAGTGTTTCTGTGACAAGCAGTAGTAAAACAGTCATTTAGTGTTATCTAAGGTATTCTGATTAGCACAACTAAAGAACAAAATCAGATAACATGTGTTTTTGTTGTGGTTGGTGGTTCCCATAAGTCCATACTCCGAGAGATTTGCCTAGAATGAAATAAAACACAAATTTCTGTTCCACATGGCAGAATCATCTTGTTTAATGTGAGAGCTAAATTGATTAGTGTCTCGCTTTGTTCTAAATACGTTTTAAACTCTGATGTCTGTTTTCAATTTAGAGTGAGATAACATTTATATGCTTTAACCACCTACCTTCTTTACTTTTCAGGAAGGATAGGACTTAGTTGAAATGTTTACATCTCATATGTAGCAGGAATGACCACCATATGTGCACAAACATTCCTATCTGATAAAAGGTACTTGGCCTTTTTTTTTTTTAATGGTATCAACTGGATAAAATACAGGTCTCTCACAGCTAATAATTGTTCTGTCTTAAGTGATTCTTTCCTAGCAAAACTTATACAATCCATAGCATGACTTAAATCTTTAGATTCTTTGACTAAAGTTACAAAAATAATATTTGGGAGTCCGAAATGAACTTCTACTCCCTGACTCTTCAGTAGAGGTCATTAAAAAATCACAGAGTTTCTGCATTACCAGAAGCTTCATGACATCATGTCTAACCATGTTTCCTGACACGGGGCACAATGAAGCCCTGAAAGGTTGGGTGCTTTGACCAAAGTTACCCAGCCCCTTTGAGAGGAAGCTGTGACTCACCCTTAAGGCTTCTGAGTTTTGATGATACCTGACCACCCCTACCCATTTTAAGCAAAACATGATGAATGTCCTTAGGAGGAAGATGCTGAAAGGCTCACGTGGTAAAATGAGACACTCTATTGTAGCTTAGAATTTTGCGTACCATTTATAGATCATGTCAGTCAAAATCTTGTTTAAAGTACTCTTTGTGGTTGAGATATAGATGACACAAAGTACCCATCTCTGAGAAGCTGCCACACCCTCATTAGTGTAAGCTCCAATGATGCCCAGATGGCCTTTGATTTCGTTAATGAAGAAAGGGCAGAGTTCACGTTCAAGAAATGAAAGACAAGTAGGTGTGCCTATTTTCCACAACACCCATAATATTATACTGATCTTTCCCTAACTTACTCCAATCTTGAGACATGCTACAAGTTTCTACTTCCTCATTACAAACGTTATTAGTTGAGGTTAAAAGATCTATTAGAAATCTATTAGAAAACACCTTAAATCCATCACAATTACCAAGAAATGTAAAACATAAATACTGTAGTATCCGTGGGAAGTAGGGAGAAATTAAACATCAAAAACATGAAAATCAGTAAGAATAATAGATCAGTACTACCAAAAAGTGATGCTGAGTATCTGAAATATAATACTCTTCCAAGATCAAGGAGAAGAAAAATTAACTCTTCAATTATTGTCATAAAACATGCCTGTGCAGAGAATAGAAGGCAGACTTTAGTGCTCAGAAGTAGCCTTTAAAACCTGGGTGCATGCAATCAGTTTTCCTTACAAAAACAGATTTATCTGAGTTAAAAGCATGGAGATAACCCCCAGAAGTATAACAAGGGGTCTATACTGGTGATTCTCTCTTTTAAAAATAATTTTTTAGGGGGGCCTGGGTGGCTCAGTTGGGGAAGCGACTGCCTTCAGCTCAGGTCATGATCCTGGAGTCCTGGGATCGAGTCCCACATCGGGCTCCCAGCTCCTTGGGGAGTCTGCTTCTCCCTCTGACCTTCTCCTCATTCATGCTCTCTCTCACTGTCTGTATCTTAAATAAATAAATAAAATATTAAAAAAATAATTTTTAAAAAAAGTATTTTGTATATTGGAGAGAGAGCGAGAGAGAGAGAGAGAGTGCGTGAGCATGAGCTGGGGAAGCGGCGGACAGAGAGAGAGTGAGGAACAGACTCTGTGCTGAGCTGGAAGCCTCACGCGGGGCTCCGCCCCAGGACCCTGGGATCATGACTTGAGCTGACAGCAGATGCTTAACTGACTGAGCCACCCATGTGCCCCAATATGGAGAATTCTTAATTTCTATTAAAAATTGAGTCAGACTCTTTCCTTTTCCTTTAATAACATAAGTAAATGATGGTTATTTTAACAAGCAATTACACTTCTTTTTGGAGTTTTTCAGTTTACAAATGTTCTTCAAAAGTGGTCTTATTTAATAATCTCCCAAACTCAGATAATGGAATGTTCTACCACTATTCCCTTCCAAGCCTGGGCTGTGTGCTCTTTTGGCAGTGTTACGCTCCTGCATTGCTTTCGAAGCTTGTGGAAACTGTGAAGCCCAAACGAATGGCACCTGCTGGGCCAACTGGATGGCCATGTGTTCCCTTATCTCCCTAGCCTTGGCTGTGCTCTGCCTTTAGAACTGATGTACAGATGAGTCCCATAAAACTCCAGTTGCCTGAGAATATGGTGGAAATCATTTTCCAAGCTAATATCTTAGTATCACTGTGGACATTCCTGGCAGACTGAGGTAAGGTAAAAAAAATAGGGTTTTTGCCTTTATTTGTTTTGAAAACAAAATATGTACGATTTCCTAATGATCCTCTCTTCTTATCGTTCCCTTTACTTTTTCTTAACTGTGTTGACTGAATTGTTCTGTCATTTGACCATCAATAGACTTAGGTCTAATGTAATCTAACTTAGTTTAATTGTTTTTTTTTTTTCAAAGATTATTCACTTATGAGAGAGAGAGAGAGAGAGTGTGTGTTTGCATGAATTGGGGGAGGGACAAAGAAAGAGGGAGAGACTCTCAAGCAGACTCCTTGCTGAGTGCAGAACCCATCTCAGGGCTCGATTCCACTATCATGAGATGACATGAGCCAAAATCAAGTGTTGGATACTTAACTGACTAAGTCACCCAGGCCCCCTCAGTTGAGTTTTTAAAATAGATTTTTCTAGGTGAAAATTAGTGAATTGACCAGCCTGATCTTCATTCTATAGGGGCCTGGCATCAGAAGCTGTCTTACCTTATTCAAGGATAGGATACTTGCTATGCAGGATACCTGTCTGGAGAGCACTTCATGCCTTGAGCACCCAAGGGTTGGAGGAAACTAGTATAATATCCAAAAAGCCACGTTTATTTTAAAGAAATATATCACTTAAATGGTTCCTTCCTGACTGCAGGAATACTTTAATAGTGCCAGAAAGGGTTTGTCCTAATGACTTGGTTTTCTTCATTTTCTTTAGCCATTTCTGATAGGAAAAAATTCTCATATGAGTTAAATATTTCATGGTTATTCACAATGTAATTTTGACATAGCTAACATTCCTTCATTTTTGAAACAAACCCGCAGGGAAATAACGGCTTAAAAGAAATGGGCTTGACCAACTTTACTTCCCTACATATATAGAATCCATTTGCACTGGGAATTTTGACAGCAACCTGTTTGGTTTAAGTATAAATAAAAGAGAATAAAAAAATAATTTTGTTTCTGACTATAAATTTTAGAATTGTTCTGGTATTTAATCTGAATTAGACTATGCCTGTGATGACATTGAATTCTAATCCCCCTGCTTTTCTATGGCATTTGGTCCCTAAAGCATGAAGAGTCCTTTCAAGTCACCCCTGGCTAAACTCACAGAACTCTCTTTGTAGGAACAGGTTTAGAAAGGAATAAATCCCATGCAGAAAGTCTGACAACTGACAGAAGAGTTAGGCCTTAAGTCTGCATTTCCTTTCCAGGCCTTTAAATTCTACTTACCATTAAAATGATCAAAAGGCAAATGTTTCTGAAAAGGAGCCAATCCATTCCTTCGAGTCTCTCTTGCACACGAACCCCAGTACAATTTGATGTTAGTCCTAATCCTCTGGGTTCTGAATTCGGCTCTGCAGCAAGATCTGTTTCAAGATGCTCTTTTAGGAGGGCATGGGTGATAACTCTGGTGCTCTCTGAGCAGAGGAATGAAGATGTTCTATAATGACTCTGTTTCCCCACCCCAAACTCTTGGGCTGGTCTGGAAGGCTGGCATTGTTTGAGTTCTGGGTAAGAACATAGACACACCTTGATTCTTATTGCAATGAAACCCTTTGTTGGACACCAAAGAAAAATCTTATAGAGTGAGGACAAGATTTACAGGGAAGATACCCAGTGAATAATAAATTACTCACAACATGAAAAATAATTAAAATGTTAGGGCCTATCATCATGCTGAATAAAATTAGTAGGCTTCTTCTTCTGCCAACATCGTAAAAGCAAAATTATATATACTGACAACACACACACACAGGTCCACTACAGAACCAACTTCAAGGACTGACACTTTGAGCAGAGGGCCTTGTGAAAAGGTATCAGGCCCAAAGGATGGTGTAGGGAGAGAGAGTAAGGAAACTCTCGTCTCTTAATTCAGGTGGTTCCTGCTTCCCTCCTTGAGAAATCCTATCAAACTGCATTTCTCAACTTTAAAGATGTTCTGAAAAAACAAGGTTAGGATAAAGAGACCTGATTTCACTAGTATGTTTGTTCACACATTTTTGCACTTTCTTTCCTCAATATACAGTTGAACCTATTATATATGGTACTAATCGAATAAACTGTTTTAAGATAACCACAAGACAGAGTTTGCTCATTCTTTGTGGTATTTCCACCGGTTAAAAAAAAAAAAAAGTACATAACATGGGTAAAGAACACATTTGAAACCCTCTTAATTATTAAGGAGAAGCTGAAATCAGGAACCTGAGAATTTAAAGGATAAACAGAGCTGCAGCTAGATGTTCCTGAAAAATCACTTCCCTTTTTCCATTTCTCTTTTTATCCATTGCTAGTGTGGGTTTAGGATAGATATATTTTCCCCACGAAAAAATTGCAAGTTGGCAAGTATCATTAACGGACATAAAAAGAAAATGTGGTTGAATGTTCTCTCTAACTGCTAATATGTGTTGGTTGGAGAATTTTATAGTTCTTTACCTGCTAATACATGTCGGTTGGAGACTGATCTTGTCTTCACTACCTCACTGCTACAATTCTGGAATAAGAAGTGATCTATCATTGGTTGGTGGAAAGTATTCTAAATGACATTTAATCTTTGAGAATATTAGCTGGCATTTTGGGGAGCATAGGAGAGAGCAATAGAGGGCTGACATAGTATCCTAAAATGAAGATAAATGAATTATATGTTGAAAATATTTTTAAGAAAGCAGGAAATTATATTTAAGCAACGGAAAAAGTGAATTATTACAAAAATGTGGTATTTGGATACATCCGTCCAAGCCAAATATAATATTTGAAGATATCTACCTAATTCAAAAATATATAAATTGACCTGATTAAGCATGCATATGGTATCAAGTTTTGAAGTACATCCAGAGATCCTCCAGATATTAATTTACTCTTCCGTTGTGTGTGAGATAAATACTTAAACCAAGAGTTATGGAAAACTATGCTTGAGTAAATAAGCTTTTAAAAAAATTCTTTTACAACTGTTTTACATATAACTGAGCTGTCATGCTTTTTTTCATAAATTGTTCAGAGGTTTGAAATGTGACAATTGTCTCTACCTTGGAAAAACTTTATTTTATAGCAAAGTTAGAACAGCATTAAATACTTTTATTCTTCAAATATAACCTCTATCAGTAGTGCTAGTGAGTTTTGGGCTTTGGGGACACAGTGGCATTTTTCCTGTGTTTCTTAACATGTGAGAAATATAAAGGGCACTGTTGCTTGAAATGATTTCCAAGAGACAGGATGGTGTGAAGTGGTTCTCTCCAATCCAGCCCACCAAAGACCTTATCGTGGACTATAACTGTGTTTTGGCTTTGGTTTTTTTTTTTTTTTTTTTGTCTTGTTTTGTTTTTTGGTTTTTTGGTTTTTGTTTTAATTTTCACACAAAGCATTCAAATTATTTTAGAGTAGAGAAGGAAGGATGATAAGAATATGGGATATATCAATGAGTAGGGACAGTCCTTGGTGAACTGTGCATTGTTTTCCCTGTGAACATACCAGAAACAGCTATGGAGATGGTTTGTGTCTTGTGGAAATTCAGCATGCGTGCTGCTTCAGATTTGAATTATAGAGATATAAGAGGAGAATACAAAGGGTGTCAAATAAATGGAATTTTAGGCTTTAAAAACGATAAGGTTGACATCTTCTTTCTTTGTGCCCCCCAGCTGACCATGGCCCATGTACATGAAATTTCTTTTGGTGTCTGTAAAGAAAGGAAAATATGAAGGCATAGAAGAGAATGCACAGCTTCTGGGCCATCAAGCAGAAATGAATCTGGGAGACCCTTTTATTGTAATGGGACTAACTGCAGAACAGTGGAGAATGGGAAAAGCCAGTAAGGATTCTTAAACAGACTTATGGTTATAAACAATGGGTCAGTCAGAGCTTAAGAAGGAATTAAAGTTCAGGGAGAAGTCAGTGGCTGTTATGATGGTTTTATTTCCACCACTACTTCCAAATAGGCTCTGAGTCAACATATAATAGTGCATTACATTAAGATGCATCGTAGGGCAAGTTGATTATTGTGTAGTCAGCTAAAGAAATTCATTTTTGTATTTTGATTAATATTGAATTAGAATAATTTGATTTAGTTAAGAGAATTAATGAAACAGATCTAGATCTCTATGTGTTATTGTTTTTGACAAGGAGAAAAAATTATACTCTTCTCTGGCTATGTTGGATGGAGGTATTTGCAAGGGTTTCCACCCTTTGTATCGTGATTGGTTGATTTTTTCTGAAATATAAAATTTTCTGCTTATCTGACTTGCTATTTTTTCATAGGGTGAGTTTCAAAAAAAGAAAAGAAAAGAAACAGCAAGCAATAGACATAGGTACTAGATCTTTTAGGTGATTCCTCCATATTTCCCCATTTGTAACTCCTGTTCTCAGTGATTCAGAATTTGAATCTGGAGATTATGATTAGACACAGATTTAAAAGATTTTGCAGTAACTGAGAAGTGGACACTTGATGCCCCATCACCTCATTTGTATTTACTCCTTGGGACAGTTGTGGAAGTGATCTTAAAGTAGAATCCTGAAAGAAGTTCAGTTAGTGGCTAGTTACTAACCGAGATCCTTTTCCAGGCAAAACGTAGGTCATGATTTTGAGCTTAGGTAGATAAAGAGCAGTTACTTTTGTTTCTGTTGTGGGGTACCAGACATCTTAAAAACAGTATGAAAATATAAATGCTTAAAAATACCCATGAGATGATCTAATGCAATCTCTCCTCTCTTCCTTCTCTCTGATCTATGTTATAGGTATAACACTGGGAGGCTGTACAGTGTAGTAATGCCAAAGTAGGGGAAGAATTCTACCTCCTGATGACAGTCCGTTTCTATAAATACCACCACTATTCAGTATTGACTGGATATATGAAAGCAAAATAAAAAAGAGTTCATGGCCAAATGCTATTATCTGTTACAAAAACTCTTTACATAGTTTAGAGTTTGCCAAACTATTGAGTTTAATAGCTGGCACTGCAAGCAAATTCTAAAAGCCAGTTTGTCCTTTTATTAATCTTTGATATCAAACCAGTAGCATCTCATTCGCTCGCATGAAAGTATGTATAGAATTTCAGGGATGCTCTTGATATTTAAGTATTGTTCTGTGCTTTTGTAATGTTGTCTTGTACTGGGACATTTTTAAAATAGTGGGACATTTGGGATGCCTGGGTGGCTCAGTGGTTAAAATAGTGGGACATTCTCATTCCATACATCATGTCCATCCAAAAGAGTATTTTAACACTCATATTTTTTAAAAAGTAATGCCATCAAAAACAGGTAATTGAATGCAGGTCAGTACAAATTATTTTTGAAAAAAAAAAAAAAAAGAAATGTAATGCGTTTCGGCCAAATAACATGACGTTAAGGCAGCATTTGCCATCAAGTTATCAGGGTCAGGTTACTGGGGGATATTATGTAAGTATCCAAGAGCAGCTCTATTTCTTCTTAGCAAGTCTTAGAAGAAAGGAAATTTAAAACATATGTATGGTCTTAAGCTATGTTTGTCAAATACCGAAGGCAAGTAGGTTCTAGAGTTGACTCAAGTGAGAAGGTTTTCATTAGCATGGGCCTGGGGGGGATGAACAAAATGTAAACAAAGCTTGTCTTGGTTTTGACTTAGAGCAGTGCTGTGAATACACCTCTGTCTGTCCACCTTAAGTTAATGGCACTGAAGATAAACAAACTGTCCCCTTGTTAAAGCCAAATTTATGTATGGCAACCGTGGTGCCTGCAAACCAGGTTATTTGGGAGGTGTTGGAAATCACAGAGATTAAATGTCAGTTTCCTAAAGAGTTATGTTAATACCATAAGGATGATGTCAGTTTACACCCTAAAATCATACTTACACCCTGACAGAGGGGCCTTGTTGACTCTCTCTGTGTTGTCATGTCCTTAGTGTGGGATGCCTTCTCAGTCAGTGCAGAAAGAATAGTGTAGCTTCTCACCCTGTGTTAATTAAAGCGTGCCCTTACATACTTATTACATACTTGCTGCAGCCTTATCCCACAAAAATGTCATCTTCATCTGCCCCCTGACTCCTGGTTGTGATGACAGTGGCCGCTCTTCTGTACTATGATAATTACCTAAGTGTCATGCTGGTTTTTTCAGTGGCTCTGGCCATGACCCTGTTTGGCAAAGCTGTACTGTGTATGCAGTTTACCCTTTATGCTGTTAGTTTTGCATCTAGCAGTCTCTGAAGTGGGATGTGGGCTTAGGCTGTCTAGGAAGAAATTCAGGAGTAGGCAGGTCAAAAGCTAAGCAGTGGTTTTTGAAACAAATTTCTTGGACGGCTTGGACCCCAAAATCATAGGTCCTATATATAGTACCTCTTTGTGCCTCTCCCTCCTGCCTCATACCCAAAGATCTCTATGGGGTAGAGGAAGCTTAGTTACAGAAAATAAAGATGACCTCTTTAAGGAGTCTGCCTTTCAGCTTCAACTTCTCTATGGACCCGTGATGTGGAATGGGTTCCTAGAAGAATGTTTTCTGATAATTCTATGGCTTGCTTACATCACTAGATCTTGAAAGAATGTGTTATTATCACACGTGTTAGCTTTTGTGTAGAATTTAATTTTATTTATGTAGTTTATCCCTAATTATAGCTTTGCACATAGAATTATCTATTTGTAGTTAAGGTAAATGTGTGATGCTACTGCAGCAGATTGAAATGGATAAAGATGCAGATCTGGTTCAAATGTCAGATATTTTATTAACTTGGTCTGTTTCTGTGGGTGAGTTAATTTATCTCAATAAATTGTAATTACCTCATCTATTTTCTTCCTGGTCAGATTTTGGGAGTTATATAGATACATTTATATAGAGAAACTAGCACTTAGTATGCTCTCTTTCACTAGTATTCTTTATTCCTCATTTCTAAAGTGAATATGTCTGTAATAGACTTACCATTTATTAAAGCCTATGGCATGAGGTATAAATATGCTATTTTTTCTATTTACTAATATTTCATTTTTGGTGACAGTCAGTAAATATGTCAATAAATATGGTTTTCCTTATTGCTTGCTCCTCTAGTTTATAGCACATTAATTTCTGACAGTTTCATACTTGTGCTTGAAATTTTATTCTATTTAATTGATTTTAAATCTTCATTTTGGCTTTAACAATTTTTAAAATACATTGTATATCTTTTTAAAGAAAGTTTATTTTTAAATATTTCATTTATTTGTTTATTTTAGAGAGAAAGAATGAGAGAGAGAGAGAGAGCAAGAGACAGGGGAGGACCTGAGGGAGAAGCAGACTCCCTGCTGAGCAGGGAGCCTGATGCTGGACTGGATCCCAGGACTCCAGGATCATGACCTGAGCCGAAGGCAGTTACTTTACCAACTGAGCCATGCAAGCTCAAGTTTATTTTTTATTTTTTAGATTTTATTTATTTATTTGAGAGATAGAACGTAAAAGAGCACAAGCAGTGGGAGCTGCAAAGGCTAAGGGAGAACCAAACTCCCCGCTGAGCAGGGAGCATGATGTGGGGCTCAATCCCAGAATCCTGGGATCATGACCTGAACAGAAGGCAGACACTTAACTGACTGAGCCACCCAGGCACCCTAAAATACATTATATGTCTTTTAAAAAATTTGGTTCATTACCTGGGTGGCTGGTGAGTTTATATTCAAGCTTTCTAGGCTCAGATTATTTTCATCTTTATATTTAAAGTTGATTATTTTTCTGGTAAT
The DNA here is from genome assembly GCF_030435805.1 of Mustela lutreola. Taxonomy (NCBI): domain Eukaryota; kingdom Metazoa; phylum Chordata; class Mammalia; order Carnivora; family Mustelidae; genus Mustela; species Mustela lutreola. The sequence continues at coordinate 40,492,336 of NC_081300.1, forward strand.
TGGTGTTCAATAATCATGTTTATAGAAGATGATTTGTGAAGTAAAATATTAAATTATTAATTTGCCATGGGGAGAGTTTTCCACAGCAGGATAACTATAGAGTTTATATTCTTTCTCTGAATGCCCTCCACCTACCCTAGCAATCAACGTACTAGCTCAAAAATTGTTTATTGGTCATGAATTAAAAACAAAGTTGAATAGTTATTTTGACATGCATTTCATCTAAGCTGTAGGGGTATCTAGTAAGATATTCTTTCACTAGGAAAGAAAATACCTTTATTTATTCTCCCATACAACAGCATATGGAAAGGCCTGAGTTTCTACAAAGGTTTGATTTAATCTATCAGGTGATATATTTTAGAAAAATTGAGTAGTGAATTGATCACATTTATTTATCTATCCAACGAATAATTATTGAGTTTCTACATGTTGATTTGTCAACCTCACAGAGTTCTGGGAACACTTGCAACTGCCCCCATGACCTTTGTCATACGAAGAAAGCCACATTTTCATCCCAAGTGTTTTTGGACTCTATTTTCCAAACATTGTCCACTAAAAACAGTTTAGTTATATTTAAAAATAAACTATTTTGGGGGCACCTGGGTGGCTCAGTGGGTTAAAGCCTATGCCTTTGGCTCAGGTCATGATCCCAGGATCCGGGGATCGAGCCCCGCATCGGGCTCTCTGCTCAGCAGAGAGCCTGCTTCCTCCTCCTTCTCTCTCTCTCTGCCTGCCTCTCTACCTACTTGTGATCTCTGTTTGTCAAATAAATAAATAAAATCTTTAAAAAAAAAAAAACCTATTTTTTAGTTTACCCTCTAATTCCAACTACATCCTAGTAAGATCTAATTTTTTATATATCTAACCTTTCCCCAAAGCATACTTAAGGCAATTGGTCAAAATATATTTTACAATCTAAAAAAATTAAGTTATATTGTCCCTTATTTTAAAGAGGAATCATCAGGTCAAAGACTAATTTAGAAGAAGTCCTGTTGGGAATGGTGGAATTTGACAAGCAATATAGAGTAGTCTGGGGACTCAGTTCTCATATAGATGGTCAATGCAAGGATGGATTTTAGAAAAGTTGTGTAGTGAATGGATTGCATTTATGTATGTATTCAACAAATAATTATTGAGTTTCTGTTTGTTGCTGTGCTAACTTCTGTGTATCACACATCAATTCAAAATTTTTTATTTAATTACTTTCATATCCAAGGAATGACAAAACAATGTTTGATGTACCTTTTTAAATAAGCCAAGTGCAAGAACATGTCTTAGAAAGTGAGTGAATTAACATGGTGTTATTGGAAATAAACTTTTAAAATGTGGGGTTGTGTATAAAAAAAATGATAACTTTAATGGACCCATGACCTTCCTTTCTAGCAGTAAATAGACATCCAAACCGATTGTCTATCAAGGTCACTCCTAAGTTTGTAACAGTAAGGCTAAGTCATCTCTTATAGGAGGATGATTATATGTCTAAACACTTTACAGGGACAGGCATCTAATTAAGATGAATCATACAATATCATAAAGGTACAAATTAATGACAGGGGGGACTTGAAGACTTTCCTATTTTACACCACCATGTTTTTAAATTCAGTTCATCAATATACTAACTTATGATCCATTCTTGTTTACTGTGGAATATTTAGGAAAGGCCTATGAAATCTGAACGTTTTGTTTGTTGCTAGTTGCATATTCCACCAAAGTGCTGCTGAGTATAGCTGTGGTTACACATCCCATTGGTGCCCTCTCCCTATATTTTGCCCTTATGCTTCAGTACCCACACACCCAGTTTCTGACTGCTGCTATTGTGTTTCTTCACTGATGCTACAGCCACTTGGCCCACCTGTGCAGCAGGCATGGGTCATCCTCAACTATAAACTGATGTAGGTGTTGTCTAAATACACGGTCTCCCTCTTTTCTGGGATGGTTTAACTCTGCAATGCATGCGCTAGACCGACTTCCAACATTTTCCCCAGGAGAGCTGAGCTTCAGTTGCCCATGGGTGTAACTGGCCTCTATTGGCTACTTTCCCTGTGCTGTTTCGTTTCATATTTACTTACCAGTGTTCCTTTACATCCATCCTCTTCCCCCTCAGATTGCCTACAAATCCTGTTTCTCAGGCCCTAATTCTAGGTAAACCCAACTTCAGACCTGATCAGAACAGGTCAGTAATTTATCAAGTAGAAACTGGCATTCATTTCGAAAAAGATAAACTATTAATTTGAACTCTGCAAAGTATTTTTCACTGAAAAATATGATAAATTACATTCTGGGCCCAATTAGGCATGGCTTTTTTTTTTTTTTTAAAGATTTATTTGTTTATTTGAGAGAGAGAGCCCGCACAAGTGTGTGTGCGTGAGTGTGGGGAGGGGCAGAGGGAGAGGGAGGGAAACAGACTCACCACTCACTGAGTACAGAGCCCAACTCGGGGCTCAATCTCATGACCCTGAGATCATGACTTCAGTTGAAATCAAGAGTTGGATACTTAACTAAGTTACCCAAGCACCCGCAGATACGACCTTTGACAGGAATTGGAGCTTGACATTTTGAGCAGTTGTGGGAAATTTCTTGAAGCAAGGGCTCTTTCCCCTAGGTTTTATTTTATTATTTTTATTTTATTTTAATTCTGGTATAATTAACATACAGTGTGTTACACTAGTTTCAGGCATGCAATATAGTGATTCAACAATTTTATACAGTATGTGGTGCTCATCCTGATAAGTATACTCTTAATCTCTCCATCTAGTTCACTCATCCCCTACCCTCTGGCAACTACCAGTTTGTTCTTTATATTTATGAATCTGTTTTCTTGTTTGTCTCTTTTTTCTTTGTTTTGTCTCTTAAATTCCACGTATGAGTGAAATCACATGGTATTTGTCTTTCCCTGATTGCCTTATTTCACTTAGCTTTATACCCTCTAGGTCTACCCATGTTGTTGCAAATGGCAAGATTTCATTCTTCTTTATGGCTGAGTAATATTCCATTGTATGTATCTATATGCTACATCTTCTTTATCCATTCACTTATCAGTGGATACTTGGGCTGCTTTCATAGTTTGGTTAAGGTGCATATATCTTTTCAAATTAGTTGTGGTTTTTTTTTGGTATTTTTTAGGTAAATACCCAGTAATGGAATCACTGGATTATACGGTTATTCTATTTTTAATTTTTTAAAGAACCTCCAAACTGTTTTCCAGAGTGACTGAACCAATTCTCATTCCTGCCATCAATGTACAAGGGTTCCTTTTTCTCCACACTTCACCAATACTTGTTATTTATTTTTATTTAAAATTTTTTTTTTTAATTTTAGCTGTTCTGACAAATGTGAGGTGCTATCTCATTGTAGTTTTGATTTGCATTCCCTGATGATATGTGATGTTAAGCATCTTTTCATGTGTCTGTTGGCCATCTGTATGTCTTCTTTGGAGAAATGTCTGTTCATGTCTTCTGCCCATTGTTAAATTGTGTTGTTTATGGTTTTTTTGGTATTGAGTTGTATAAATTCTTCATATATTTTGGATATAACTCTTTATCAGATGTCACTTGCAAATATCTTCTTCCATTTAGTAGGTTGTCTTTTAGTTTTGTTGACTATTTCCTTTGCTGTGCAGAAGCTTTTTATTTTGATGTAGTCCCAATAGTTTATTTGTACTTTTGTTTCCCTTGCCTCAGGAGACAGAGCCAGAAAAATGTTGCTATGGCCAAGGTCAGAGAAATTACTTCCTGTCTTCTCTTCTATGATTTTTACATTGTAGGTCTCATATTTAGGTCTTCAATCCATTTTGAATTTATTTTTGTGTATGGTGTAAGAAAGTGGTCTAGTCTCATTCTTATGCATGTAACTGTCCAGTTTTTTCTAACACTTGTTTGGAAAAGACTGTCTTTTTCCTACTTTGTCGCCTCCTTTGTCAAAGTTTAATTGACCATAGAATTATGGGTTTATTTCTAGGCTCTCCATTCCATTGATCTATGTGTTTGTTTTTGTGCTAGTACTATACTATTTGATTACTCCAGTTTTGTAGTATATCTTGAAATCTGGACTTGTGATACATATGGTTTTGTTTTTCTTTCTCAAGATTGCTTTAGTTATTTGGGCTCTTTTGTGATTCTATACAAATTTTAGGATTATTTGTTCTAGTTCTGTGAAAAATACTGTTTATATTTTAATAGGGATTACATTAAATCTATAGATTTCTTTGGATAGTATGCTCTTCCCCCTAGGTTTTTTATAAGCAAGGATGGCTAGCACATAGGCACAGAACAGATGGGGATATACAAGTTTTCTCATAATTAAGTTTTGTTTGTAAAATTAGGAAAAGTAAGGGTCAGCTAGAGTTTACCTTATTTGAACTCAGTCACTAAGTACATGCCCTCAAATTGGCTCATTTTCAAAATTTTTGAACCAATTTAATATGCTTCATTTGTGCTTACTATGCTTGATTTTTTTCAAGACACTTCTCTAATGAACTTTGGATTTAATCTAATGGAAATCCATCAAAATTCCTAAAACAGAGGATTATAATCTAATTTACATTTATAATTCATTATAATTATATGTAATTATATAATTAATTATAATCTAATTTACATTTTAGAAGGCCACATAGGCTCATCTGTAGAAAATTGTTTGAAGAAAGCCAGTATGGAAGTAGAGAGACTACTTGAGAGACAGTTCTAGTATGGTGGTGGCAGATGGGGATAGAAGCTGTTGGATGGCCTGAGCTATATTTTGGTCATAGAATCAGTCAAAGTCATAAGCACATACTAATGGGCCAAATGATGGAGGGGTATGTGAAGGAAGGGATGAAATCAAGGAGTACTTAGCTTCTGTCTTCAGCAATGGATTGCTGGAGTCATGTTTATTGGGGGTATTGGCGAGTACAGTGTGTTTAATAATTTTGAACATTTTAAAAGGGGCTTCGATGATGTCTCGTAGAGACAGTGTAGAGTGTTAAGAGCAGAGGACATGGAACCAAACTTTAGGGGGAACATCACCATTTAATAGTTGGGTAGATGGGAAAGAAACAAAATAAGAGAGAACATGGCCAATGAAATGTAAGCTGTATCTTGAAAGGATGGTATAAAAGCCAAGAAAGAAAAGTGTTGCAGTGAATGGAGAATAGTTACTTTTTTCAGATTCTTCCCAGAGGTTAAGAAAGATGAGAACAGAACAGTAGACCTTGTGTTTGGCCATCTGTAGGGCTTAGACAAATTTGACAAGGGCCATTCTGGTGGATGGATAGGATGGGGTTGAAGTTTTATAGGACATGAGCAAGTAAAGAAGGCACATATATATGAGTCTCAAGAAGGTTGGTGAGACGGGGTGCCTGGGTGGCTCAGTGGGTTGAGCCTCTGCCTTCAACTCAGGTCGTGATCACAGGGTCCTGGGATTGAGCCCCGCATTGGGCTCTCTCCTCAGTGGGGAGACTGCTTCCCCACTTCTTTCTATGCCTGCCTCTCTGTCTACTTGTGATCTCTGTCTGTCAAATGAATGGGTAAAATCTTTTAAAAAAAAAAAATGTTGCTGAGACAAAAATATGAGGAAGTAGCTCCAGGAAGGGATGCTGTTGAACAGGCTCTGAAAGAGAGTGAGAGATGGTTTCAAAAAAGGACTACTAGGGAAGGAGCAAAGTCATTGAGCAGAAATGGGGGATTGTCTTTTTATATAAATAGGACACTAGCTCCACTGTAATAAGATGGAGGGAGAGAGTGCAAGTACAGGTGAATGTCTCGTGAACAATAAGAGTAGGTCATCAACTAAGAATGAGGAGGAAAGAAGAGGTGTGGGAGTTTTGATGACAGAAAAGGTATAGAATAGTGAGCTAGTATAATGAGATGAGAGGTCTATCAGAGTAGGTTGGATTGTGGGGAACCATGTTATATTAATCTGAGATTTGAGACTGAGTATTCAAAATGAAAAAAAAAAGTCAATTCTGTTGAATCACTTCTTTAACTGTTTGTGTGAGGACAGAGATGGAATGTGAAAGATTTGGGATGTGAAAGGGAGGGGCGGGGCAAGGAGTTCAAAGGCTTTCACCAAAAGGCAGCATATTTGAACTCAAGAAGCTTGATTAGACATGGAGGAAAGTGGGGTGGCAGATAGTGGAAAGTGAGAGGAGTAAAACAAGGAAGCACCGATGAAGTGGAGGAACAGTGCCATCAGAATGCAGGAGCTAGTGAGTTGGAAGGAGAAGGGGGAGGAGGAAGTGGTCAGAGGCTGGGAAGACTGACACAGGGATCCAGAAACTGCCGTGCTGGGTTGGGACGGGGAGAATGGAGGTCTGAGAATTCAGAATTCCAGGTGTCAGCTGCCTCCTCTGTGGGGTCACTTGAGTTCCTGTGAATGCTCTCTAGAGTTGGAGAGGTCACAGTGGACTCTGGGCCAGACTATGAGTCTTCAGTAAAAATGAGAACCTTGTTGAGAGTTCAGGGAAAGATGCAAGCAGTAGAGAGGGGAAAGGCAGTTCAGACAAGTATGGAAAGGGTAAGGTTTTGGGTAAGGGGAAGGTGATCATGTTCTGAAAGTGGCACTGGAGAGCGAAAAGGAGATGCACGGCCAGGAAAGATGAAAGGGCATAATTTGAAAAGAAAATCTATTTTAAAAGAATTACAATGCTAGTATAAAGTTGCTTAAGTATCCAACAACAGATGTTTAAAATGCCAGCTACTTGTCATTTATGTATTTGTGCGAGGGTGCTCAAGCCTGTGCTCAGACACTGCTGGGAAGCCCTCTGGAGAGAAGGCACCCCAGGAAGCTGAAAAAGGAAAAAAAAAAACTAGACAATGGAAAATGAAAAAAAGTTTTAACAATGTGAAAATAACAACGCGAAAATAAAAATATGAAAATAAAATAAATCATCTGGACTGAAAATAGTCATTAGATTTGCTGACCTCTAAGTATTCCTTACAGGCTAAACCTCCCCACCTTTACCATTCAGAAAAGATGATGGAAGCATACCAATCATTTTATTGCTGTCAACATAAGCCTTTGGAAATTACAAACCAACTTAAAATAGCCAATAAAGGACCAAGCAAGGAATTAGCACCCATATAAGCCAAGAACTTTTATATTGAAACCTGAAAGAAAGCACCTTGTTTTAAACATCACCAAAGATGAATATTAGAGTTTAAAAATACTTGTAAAATAGCAAAAGAAAAATAAGTTAGACTAGGTACCGCTTGATGATAAAGTGTTCAGTAATTCAGATATAACTAAATGGAAGGAATACAGACAATTAAACAATAGGATATTTTTTGTTTTAAAATTCTTTGATGGTTAATAAGTTGATCCATTCATGCTTTTGTCCTAGCATAAATTGAACAATCGAGAACGAGGAGGCAGATTCTGTTTCATGGAGACTAGTAATCTGTGTGGACTGGTGTATTGCAGTGCAAAGGGAAGTAAGTCTTAAAAATACCAGAAATCCTACAAAAGTTTGGGGTTTATTAAATAGGCATGGGAAAATGTGGCAAATACTTTTAGAAGTTTTGGGATTTGAATGTCTTTCCTAAATTGGCTATTTTAGCCAATGATTAAAAACCTTTTAGTTCCTACTCTAGCTAAAGGGTATCGTATGTGTTATACACTGGTTGACCTTCAGATGTTGGTATAAATTCAGAAATGAGTTGTGTATATAACTAAAAACATCCAGTTAGAGTGAATATGTAATGTTTGAAGGTATATAATTAAAATTCTGTCAGGAAATTACATTGAATGGAGATTACAAGGCTGAAAACTATATGCCAATAGAGAAGAGATGTCCAGATGAAGGCCTACGTATATCCCTAGATAGATAATTTTTCTGTAAATTTTTCATGCACATACAGTTACATCAGGCGATATACATCAAGGCTAATAAAATGTAGCAGATGTATCTGGAATTCAATGTCAAAATTAAGCTCAAGATGGTATTTTGGTTAATATTAAATTATAAAGAATTTATGATACACTAATTTTTGACCCTAAGGGCCATCTCTTCAGAAAGTCAGATGTTTTATAAATACCCTTTTCTTTTCAAACTATATACACATAATATTGAAATTACTATTTTTTCCTTCTCCCTTTTACTAAGAGCATGTTGATCTGAGATACAGCTTGCAATATAGATTTGAATTATAACTATTTTCTTATAAAATAATTTCTGTATCTTAGATCTGTAGAATGACCTAAGGTCTTTGGGTTGCAGTAAAGGATCTACAGTGAAGAATTGATTTCTACCCAAAGGTTGTTTATTGAAAAAATGACATGTCTTTAAATGATTGTTAGAATTGTATCTTAAAAAGATAATTTTAAAATTTAAGAATAAAGGTTAGAATATCAGTGTGTAATCCTGACAAAAAATTTATTTGAAAGTATCTTCCTAGAAGGATTGGCAACTAGTACTGTCACTTTTTATATCTTCCATGGTTTTTTACTAATGGATCTTAATAATAATAGTTATTAAAGATGGTAAATCTGGCATTTTTTAGACAACCTAAAAAACTTTTTTGGAAGATATCAGGAGTCGTTAAAGAATACTTCTGATGATAAATCAAAGTGGCACATAAGCTACTTATTGTCAGATACCATCCCATTAATTAATTAACCAATAATTATTTTTATTCCTTCAAACTCCTGAGCCCAGCATACTCAAGTATATTTCAATAAATACCTTTTGACTTTATTTCTGGAAAGATTATCCATCATTAATGGAATCCCCCTCCCCAAATGGGAGAGAAAGAAATAAAAGAAAGAGTTCCTCTGAATGACTTTATTTATACCTCTACATTTTGGCATGCTACAGACTATCAAAATTTCACATGGTCTACAGACATAAAATAAGATGTATATTGTGGCTTTGAAAATATTGACGTCGTCTGCTATAATATAGAGCAAAATAGCTCTAATAAATTAGTTCACTCCCTGGCCCCCTTTGATAAGTGTTGGAAGTTGAAAGACTATTCTTTGATCTTGTAACACCCTGGGAAACTTGAGTAATTGGCAGGGAATAATCCTTGAAAGATTTTGTCATATCCAGTTTCACTTTCATGAGCTCATATTAACGCTGAATTTAGAAAAGAGAATAAAATTCCTCTACTTTGCTAGAGTAAACTTACCCGTGTCTAAGAATGCGTTGATTCTGATATTTTTAAAACCAGGTAATACTATATAGCAAACACATAGAAATGACATACCATAAATAATACATTATTAAATTTTGAAGGTAGAAAAATATATCATACTATATAATTTGGGAACTGTCTTATCAGTTGGAGCACTTTATAAGCCAAGAGCTTATAAGCAAATCAAATCAGGAATGTAACATTTATTCTAGTGAGAAAATTTAGTTAGGGAGTGAGAGTAAGGATATGTGGTGGTCTAGCACAATTTCAATTGGGTCAACACAATATCATCAACACTGTTGAAAGTTTTTAGTTGACCCCTTTAAAATAGTAGCAGAACATTGTCTAGAAAAGTACTAAACTCAATTAAAACTAATAATGTGGTATTACATTACAGAATAATTCTAACTTTTCACATTAAACATTTTACATGTTCTAGAAACTTTTTTTTAGATCCCCTTAAGAAAAAATTCCCCCAAAGCCATACTGCAGGCTTTTTTTCACAGCTCAACTTAAGTAAATTATTTTAACTTAAGAGATGTATAATAAAGAGCTGGATATAAATGAGTAACATTTAGTGAATACACATCTGAAATACAATGTGATTTCCATCTGCTTCTTTGGAAGGTAATTTACCATTAGGGATGACAACCATGTCAGGTGTTACTTGCTTCAGTCAGAGAAGTACACCTGGCAAATTCATACTATTAGGTCACAGCCACAGTGATAATGGGAAAAATAAGTGTGATATCCTGCAACCTCATTGGTATGCAATATTCATAAATACTGCATCTATTACTAAACACAAGCTAGAATCAGAAAACTCCTTGACTCCATGGGAATTTTAGCTGAAACCCCTTCTCAAGATCTGGGATCAGACATTGTCAATGTCCCCCAAATGAATCTCACCCTATTACCATTCTCTTTTGGAAGTTTCCTCCCAGGAAACATTTCCTAATTTAAGGTTTATTTACTCTGGTACAATTATTAGGGTAGGAGTGCTTGGTGGCTTGTGAGCTTGTGAGCTGTGTAGTCAGATTTGTTTTCTTTAATTGTTAATCATGGTCTGAGTATATGGTTGGATTTTTATTTCTATTATCTGTGAAATTGACCAGGTGCTTGGCACACATTTCGAATTCTTCCTGAATATGTGAGCTCATATTACATGTTTAGTCCTTTTTGAATATTGTTTGAGCTACATGGCAATCAAAATAGGGCAAGGAGAATTGTGCCAAAAGCCATCTCAAGGCCATTTGTTTTGCATGACTGAGTTTAATTTATTCCATGTGCTGGAGATACAGGACCGGCCACACAGAAGAACCTATCACTGTACTGGCACAGGAAAGACCCTGTCTCAAGTTTTAGTTCATTGTCGTGATTCCATTAGTATTAATGTAAGAAAAAGATTTACAAATGCTAGGGAGAGCTCTTGCCCAACAGCACTGTTTACATATTTTCTCATTGCGGTTTCCCACCTCACTCCACAGTTACGTAGCACCTAGTTGTGCATCATAAATCACAATGTAAGGTTTTTTGTGGTGGGAGTTGAAGCTGAATCACCACAGCTGAGAACAAGTGTGCTGGGATCCTGGCTACTTCGTATATTGTACCGTACTGTACTTCGTGATTCGACTTCTGGCAGTACTAGGGGAGGCAGATCCAAGGGTCTGGCTAAAGTGATGGTCAGAGGAGCTCCTCATGTGGCCAATGGTGGCTGTGCCCCCCATGCTGCTACTCAGGCCCCCACCTCCTCCCAGGCTGCTCAACCCAATGCCACCACCACTTCCTCCAGCTACACTGCCAACCAGGCCACTGCCTCCAGTCATCCCAGCTGGGCCACTAATTCCACTTATGGCAGAGCCAGAAACAACCCTCTCTGTCACAATCACATTTTGGGTATTTGATAACTCAGGGTGTATACTTAGATTGCCCATCATGCCAGAAGCTGGTCGGATTACTCTTTCTGTCACTACCACATTTGATGACTCTCTAGGATCAGGCATGGTCAAAGAGGTGGGTAGACTTGAACTTGGTGCTATTACCCTTTCTGTCACTATAATGTTTGACCCATCTCTCAAGTCAGGCATCTCCAACATTCCATGCAAATCAGTGCCAGAGATTGGGCCGACCACCCTCTCGGTCACCACTACATTTGATGCATGTCGATTATCATGAATATGGACAGAGGGCTTCAGAGTGCCAGAGGTGGTGTAAGACTCGGTCACAGTAACATTACCATAGCCCAGAGGATCAGGAATGGGCATAGGATGCTGTACACCAGGTCCAGAGGGGTAGGTACTCTCAGAAATGACTGTGGTGGCGCCAAAATGTGGGGAGATGGGTGGATGTCCACCAGTGATGGGGTCTGTTCCCTGCTGAGGGCAGATCGGTTCAGTGCCTTCAGGTGGCCAAGAAGGATCAGGGTCTGGATATGGTTCAACTTCTTTTCCTAGGCTGATATCTGCCAACTTCTTAAATTTAGGCCCCAGTGTATCCAAAAAGCTGTCATCCAAGTCTTCTCCAATGAAGCTACAACAACCCACAGAGCCAGCAGGGGAACCTACACCTTCAATGTCATATATGAGCAAACAGTCATTGGATGGGCGTCCTTCATCTTCATCTGCATAAGCATATGCTTTCTGGATGAACAGAGGAAAGAGAAAAATGAGATTATGGATACATATTTAACAATAATAGAAGTCTTGATTATTCTTTTTTCTTCTGGGACATTACCAAAGAGGGACCTAGAAGACAAAATTCTGACCTCTTCTAGAGATGCATTAAAAATCATTATATAATTTCCCGAAAGAATTTGGTTAGAAATTATTTTAACTGTAAGCCTGTTAATACATTTTGATTTTTAAAATTTATTTAAATGGACTTTCCTCTCACAGTGCACTTTGGATACAAAAGCACATGCAAAAAATCACATGAATTATTTTATAACCATGTTAGGAGGTACTTAAAAGTACTGTGCAGGAAGTATACCAAATTGTGGGGGGGGTTCTTTTCTTTTTCTTCTTCTTTTTTGTTTGTTTGTTTGTATAAAAAAGGTAGCTCTTAGTTGATTTGGTTCATTTGGGATTGCACTTTCCTTCCTCCAATGAAGTGAATGTGGTGGCTCTATGAAGATTTATTTCAGTGTAACTTTTTCAGTAAAAAAGAACATTTGAATTTGGGTCTATGCCATTTTGGGGTTCAGAACGGAAAGTTTTTTTCTTTTTTTTAAAGATTTTGTTTATTTATTTGACAGAGATCACAAGGAGGCAGAGAGACAGGCAGAGAGAGAGGAGGAAGCAGGCTCCCTGCTGAGCAGAGAGCCTGATGCGGGGCTCGATCCCAGGACCCTGGGATCATGACCTGAGCCGAAGGCAGAGGCTTTAACCCACGGAACCACCCAGGCGCCCCCAGAACAGAAAGTTTTTAAAAATAGGATCTCCTTCTCAAAAAAAAAAAAAAAAAAAAGAAAAAAAGAAGAAGAAGAAGAAGAGGAAGGGTACCTGGGTGGCTCCAATGGTTAAGCGTCTGCTTTCAGCTCAGGTCATGATACTGGGATCCTGGGATCAATCCCACCTGGGGCTCCCTGCTCAATGGGGAGCCTGCTTCTCCCTCTGCCTCTCTCTCTCTCTCATGAATAAGCAAATAAAATCTTTTTTAAAAAATAAAATAAATAAAAATAGGATCTCTTTCGATTCAAAGTTAAAGCCCATAGACGTGCACTTTTTTCCTTTTTTTAGGATTTTTTAAAAAAATTTATTTCAGAGAGAGAGAACCACCACCAGGAGGGGTAGAGGGAGAGACAATCTTAAGTATATTGCCCACTGAGCACGGAGCCCAATGTGGGGGTCCACCTCACAACCCTGAGATGAAACCAAGAGTTGGACACTCAACCAACTGTGCCACCCAGGTGCCCCAAACACATGCACTTTTATTTCATTTTTGTTGTTCATAATATTGGATTATAAATTTTCAGGTTAAGTATCAGAAATATCTTTATTAGCAGGCCAATTGTTCCATTTCCTTCAAAAATCGTTTTGAGTCCTTACTGTTTGCCGGACACTCAATTAGGAACTTGGCAGTGCAGTAGTGAACAAAAGCAGACGGAGTCTCTCTCTCTCTCTCATATGGCTTACCTTTTAGTAGGAGGAGACAGGCAATACATAAACATATGTGTCAGGAGGTGGTAAGCTCAGAGTGAAGGGATAGAGTGGCCACTCACAGCCTCTCATAAAGTGATGTTTGATCAGAATCAGAAGTTAGAATAAAGCATCAGGGTGAGGAAAGTACATAGAGTGTACCGGGCAGAAGGAGTTATAGATGCAAAAGTTTTGAGGCAGAATTTTACATTCATTTGTAGGGACATGAATGGGAGGCATCCCTGTGGATTTAGCAACAGATTTCTTATTATTATCTACTACTATTTGAAAGGCTTTTCTCACTGTTTAATTTCAAGATATCAGCCATCCTCTAAAGCAATAGAAGAGTTAAAGAAGGTATTTTAGGCCAGGATGTAGAAGGATGCAGATCTATTAGAGACAGTTTCAGAGATGGGAAATCTCTGAAGGCTTAAGTACCATCTGGTGTGTAGCCACAGGCAATTTTGTCTCTACCTGAGGATGGCAAAATTAATTTTGCTGGTTCTTAGAATATTCTGGAAGTGTGCTATGGTTCTTGAACCCACACTTACGGAGTGTTTACTATGTGCCTGGAACTGAGCTAGGTACTGGCAACATGATATAGAGAACATATGGACAAGGCAATAAAAACCATGGTAGACATATAAACATATTTTAGCAATGATAGGTTCTATAAAGTTTATACACAGAGCACTACAGAAATACAGATAAGGACACATCAATTCTATTTTGGATGTGAGGGTTATCAGTAAAAGGTTCAGAGAAGCAGCGATAGTTGAATTGGGTCTTTAAAGATGAATAGGAGTTTGTGATAGAGATGATGGATAAAAGCATCCTGGGAGGGCACAGCAAAGGCATGGTGTGAATGAGGCAAAGACATATGGTATGTGGGGTTGGTGGTAAGGAGTAATTGGAAATGAGGGAAGGGATCATTTTATGAATAATCTTAATTGTCATATTATGGAGTTAGGACTTCATTGCCTTAGACAAATAGAGCTGGGAGTCATTGGCTATTTTTAAGTAGAGGAGTAAAGTGATCAGTTCAGAATTACAGAAATGTTATCCAGCAGCAGTATGACCGTCAGGCATAGACTAGAGGCTGGGAACCTGCCAAAGCCCTGTTGAAAAATAGTGGCAGCCTGGAGTGGAGCTTGAGGCACAGACTGGAGAGGAAGCCATGGCACTTGAGACCTTACCTGACAGAAGTAGCTTTCCATGAAGTTCATATTCAGACCTCCTTCTCTACATTCTCTCATAGAATTTCTTCTTAATGTTCCAGAATATTCTTGACATATCTCAGGTACTCCTGAAGTTTTAACTCCTTCGGTTAGTTCAAATCCTGTTGTTCTTTCTCCTCCTCCCAGATCTTGCATTTCTCTGCCACCATACTCATTCGTGTAAACCCCTAGAAGTGTTGATAAAATTAAGTTCACTTTCTATATAGCATATTGTAGATCCAAAATAAATAACTTTCTATAGTGTACGATTTCATCATTGAGGTAAAACAAAGGTGATACATAAAGGGCTATACATACAATATGGAGTTCAAAATAATATTAGTAATCAGTTTGTTCATTTGTTAGTTGTTTGATGTTAATTATTTATTGCTAATTATGTGTCATGCTGGAAGAGCGGGGCTGCATAGAGGTTATAAAAACCTATGCTTTAGTGAGTTTGATTTCAAATTGAGGGAGTTTTGGGGGGGATACCCAAATTCTAAATGTTAAATAGTATAAGAATATCCCCAATATATTGGAAACACAGCACTTCCAGAGGAAGACCTGAGAACCACTGGCTTTCAGAGAAGCCATGGCTGTGGTGATAGGAAAGGTTGGCACCAAGACTCTTGTGTTTTCACTTGGATATGATGGGTGACTAGAAGCTTGTTACCATATTCAAGGGAAGTTAGACAAAATGATGGTTCAGTCTGTGGAAGAGCCATGGATAGGGAAAGTATTGGCAGTGGGATAGGTGCCCTATGGCTTTAATATTTCAAAGATCTTGATTTTGGGGGACAATATGTTTTTCATCCTTTTATGACTCTGGTGTGTCTCATTGTGCTTTCTTCCAAATTTGTGTAAAGTCTAGTAGATGTATTGAGGGCATAAATGCAGAAGTAAATTCTGATGGATCTGATGATTTGACAAGTCTTGAGAACAGATTGGATGTCAAGAATAGGGAGATAGAAGAGTCAACCAGGGCTGCTGCTCTTGTGGTGAGAGGATGTTGATGTCATTAACACAAATGGAAACATCAAGAAGAGAAATAGGTTTAGAGACCAGTGTGTCTAGTAGTTTGAGTAAGGTGCAGTCCTATAAACATTCCTATGCGTCTCCTATTCTAAAGAGTTCAAAATAGGAATGGTAACAAATTTGAAAAAGACTGGGAGAAAAAGAAGAAAATGACTAACTTTGATTACTCTAAGAAAAAGCAAAACAGTATAACTGTTTTCAAAGATACAAAAAGTTTAAAAGAAAAAAAAAATTTTATTAGTATGGTAGTTATCCCCTTGCTGTGAAATTCAAATTGTTCCCTTGTTTCTGCCTGCAAACTGTTCTAGACCCCTGTTTCTTGTTGGTTTGTTTGTTTGTTTTAAGCTTTTATGTATTTATTATTATTATTATTATTATTATTATTATTAGACACAGAGCAAAAGAGAGAGACAGCAAGAGCAGGAACACAAGCAGGAGAAGGAGAGGGAAAAGCAGACTTCCCATTGAGCAGGGGGCCTGATGCAGGGCGCGTTCCCAGGACCCTGTGATCATGACCTGAGCCAAAGGCAGACACTTAATGACTGAGCCACCCAGGCATCTCTAGCCCCTGTTTTTTTGTTTTGTTTTGTTTTGTTTTTTATTTTTTTTTTCTAGCCCCTGTTTTAAGGCATATTGTCATTAGAGTCTTGGTTAACCATGTGCAAGGAGAAACTCTACCCCCTGCACATGGCCTCAGCTGACAACCTGGAAAGATTCTGATAGTGTTTCATTCACTTACTTCCAGTTTAAGGAATGGGACAAAATTTTTCAGATCAGTTTTCTGCTCATGCTGAGAATGGATGCAGTTTTGTTTTTTGTTTGTTTGTTCGTTTTGTCATGATAGCAGCTCAAGTCAGAGTGGGTTTGTATGCAGATAATTTTTTTTTTAATGGATACAGTTCAGTAATAGAAATATTTTTATCTTCCTTGTGATTTTCTTAATAACAATTTCTTTTCTCCAACTTACTTTATTGTAAGAATACAGTATATTTTACATATATATTGTATATATATATGTATATGTATATGTATATGTATATGTATATGTATGACATACAAATTGTGTGCTAACCAACTGTTTATGTTAACAGTAAGTCATCTAGTAGTTAAGTAGTAGTTAAGTTTTGGGAGAGCCAAAAATTAATACTTGTATTTTTGACTGATGGAAATCAGCATCCCTAACACCTGTGCTATTGAAGGGCCAATGGTATTTTTTTTTTCTGATAAATAATGTTTTCTCTATTAGACAGAAAATGTGGACCAGAATTGACTTGTGGTTCTTCTCTCCTACTTATAGAGTCCTGATACAGTCATCTCCTAAGTACTCTCTGATGATTGAGGAAGATTTTAAAAAGTCAACATATAAGAATAGTAATTCCTGGAGATTTTTCCGTTACCATTTGATCTGCAAATTAGTCATTTAAAAATGAATGAAAGAAACTGTTAAAGACAAGATAATTGAGAAATAGAAAGGTATGCAGGGTTAGAGCAGAATTCCTTTCTAGTCATTTGAGCTGTTAAAATTAAGAAGACAAAACAAACCCTTCTTACCTGAAGTGTCAATGCATTCAATTAGATTTGCCCCAGGAGGTGAGATGGGTGGTACACACACAGTGTCCTAAAAGACAAGAAACACGTCCCCATTTGTAATGGCTCTTTTCTGTCTATCCTTTTACATTGGGTTTCTTCGCAAAATAGACTCAGATTCTAAAAGAATACTATTTACAAAAGTTCTGAAATCCATTTAAAACTTGCACTTCATTTGAGAAAGCCTTTTCTGATGACTTCCATCTAATTTGGGTGTACGTTTGACTTCTCCTCTTCATTTTCCCACCAGCTATCCCAGAACGAAGAACAGCATAGACTGTGAGGGGTGACCACCATCTGGTTCATGTGCATGAGAATGAGTTTCGGGGACTACCAAAGGCCATTTCTTACAACTTAGCACTTACAGGAGGCAACTGTGGGCCTTCTACTGCCCATGTGTGAAGTGCTCCTTCTGAACATTCAGGGACAGGTTCAAAGCCAGCTCCCCCGCCAGGGGCACCTCCACATTCACAGCACATCAACAAAAATGGGACCACTGTTGGTGAAAAGAAAGGAATACTGGAATTAGCAGTGGAACCACATTAAAATAAAACAACTTTCTCTTTTATGATTACTTTTGAAACCCTAATACCATTGCATTTGACTTCAAAATTCTTATGAAAGTTTCAGAAAACAAATTGAACAATGGTCAGATACCAAAATCAATATGAGCTTCAGTATACTAGACTGCAATCCATTTTGATTTGTTATATAGTATTCAAATGACATTAAAACAGATGAGTCTTTTCACTGTCATTTCTCTGAAAAATATTAAAGGAGACAGGAGAGCTGCTGAGGACAGGCCATATGTTTGAGTCTTTGTGTTCCATCCTCCATGGCTTTCCTTTTGTTCCTTTCAGACATGCCTATCTTTTTAATTTGCACAGTAAATAAAATCTTACTCATGCCTCAGGTAATTATTCCCTCTATTATTTTCCTCTACATGGATTTTTTTTTTTTTTCTTGAAATTACTCCTGCACAAATGGAAAACATTATACTGGTTAACCATGTCTTTCTGTTAATCAGTTGGGTTTCCTTATTCACCTAAATACATGTCTAGGCCAGAGCCTTTATATAATACAATCTTGGTAAATTATTTGGAATGAATGGATGGATGAAGGAAAGTATGTGTAAGTAGAAGATATGACGAAGGAAGAAAAGAAACAAGAAAGAGGTGAGGTAGAGAAGAAGGAACATAGTAAGGATAGTAATAAGGGAGGGATGGTAAGAGATGAAAAAAGGAAAGAAAGGAATGAAAGAATCCTGTGCATTTTGCTTTCTTGAAGATTTGCTAGGCTTAGAGAAATCTTTGAATGTAGAGGTGTTTGACCCCAAATATGTAATTTTTCAATTTTTTATTAACTACGCTACTCAAAGGCAATCAACAGTATAAAAGAACAAGCTCAAAGTCAAAGTTCAAAGTCATGTATTATTACTTGCCATAGAGAGAGTCAACTCCTGGGTAATTAAGTTACTTTTATAAAGTACTTAATTCTCAAGTTTTTAAATGTTGGTTAATACTTAATATGGCTAACAAAATGAAATTAGAGTATGATCTCTTCTCATGTATTTTATGTTACATTCTGCAAGTTTGCTTTCTCTGTGTAGCCGCTTCTGATTGTTTGGATCCTCTCTGACTGTCTTCTTCACTCAAATAGCAATCCGAGCCTGCCTGTTAGGGCACTTTCCCATGGCACTGAAATTGACTGCAAAGAAGTTTTTATCCTCCACTGCACTGTAAGTGGTCAAGAAGCTTGATTTTTTCATCTTGCAGACTCAACAGTAAACAAGCATCTCTTGATAAGGGCACAAAATAAGATTTGGTAAAGTATATTTTATCAAAGGATCAAAAAGCTTATCTCCTCCCCATAATTTCAGGGGGAAATATGAATAGGATTATTGAAAGTACTTACGTCCTAGAACCAAGAATCCCATGATGAGCAGTCCAATGCCGGCAGGACCAAAATGGACATTATCTGAGAGATTTGCTCCTACACCTTCACCACCTTCCATTGTCTGGGTCCCAGTGCCATAGTTAGTACTGGTTTCACCGCCTCCTTCCATATTTTCAGTGCTACTTCCACCAGTACTCCCACTGCCTCCACTAGTACCCTCACTGCCTCCACTAGTACCCTCACTGCCTCCACTAGTACCCTCACTGCCTCCACTAGTACCCTCACTGCCTCCACTAGTTCCGGAATTGGTACCACTATTAATATCCTTTTCATTTTCAGCCCAGCCAGAACCTTGAAGGTCAATATTAATGGTTCCAGTACAAGTTCTTTGAAGATTATCTGCAACAAGATTCAAAAAGGGAAGAAATATTTAACGCATGCAGTGTAATACTCATTGAACAATCCAAAACCACTTTTCTTTTCTTTTTCTTTTTCTTTTCTTTTTTTTTTTTTTTTTTTTGTATCAGTAACTTATTTCAAGGTCTTTATTCTCATCAATTCAGTAACTTCCCAAATCATCCTTTGTTTGGGGTTCGGTTTTTAAATCAAACCATGATGAGGATTAGTGCTCCTGAAAGACTGTGCCATATGTTGAAAAGCATAAACAGTAAATGCCATGTCATAGATACACTGTCATTCACCTTAGATAAATAAGTCAGTCATATTCCACATACTATTTAAATGAATGGAAGCTACTTGTATTTGTATTATATATGCAGTAGTTAGTTGCTTTATTTTCTTCTAAATTACCTTGACAGGGATTCCTCCATCACATCTGCACTATCCACTTCCCATAAGATTTGAATATATGATAATCTCTGATTAGAAACTGCTCAGTGCAGAAAACCCACATTACTGAAAGTTCAGGTATGATTTTTTTTTTCTCCTTCAGAGAGAAGATTTCCAAAGTCTAGAATCTACCTGTAGAGCTACTAGGTCAGAAATGTGTCATAACTCTGAGACTCTGGCTGGACATTGGTGATTATAATTCTTACTACAGTGTAGGAATGATACTGATGGAATATTATGCTTTTCTGTAGCCCAATTAAAACTATTTATATGTAGTTATGTCTGAAGCGGTTTTTTAAAATTCCATGATAAACCTTCCAATTTCATTGAGATACTACAAAAATGAAATAACATTGTATAAACTTGAGTACATGGTGTGTTGTTATGATATACTTATATATTGCAGTATGTTTTCCATCTAAGTGTTAACCAACATCTCCATCACCTCACATGACTACTATTTTGTTTTTTGTAATGAGAATATTTAGGATCTACTATCTTAGGAACTTTTAAAAATATAGCAACTATACTGTCATTAATAATCATAAGGCAAGACTCTACATTAGATCCCCAGAAATTAATCATCTTGTGACTAGAAGTTTGTAATTTTTAGCCAACATCTCCTCATCTCCCCATCCCTTTAGTGGTCAGCCTAATTTTAATTTTGTTGGTTTGGAAAAGTAATATAAGTATGCAGCTTCCAAATTGTTCACACAAAGTTGTACATCAGCTTTTCAAAGATTACATAAAGTTAAGTTAACTTTGCTTCTGGATCAATTATTTGAAAGTAACTTAAGAATATAATTTTAAAATTTTATTTATTGAGATTAATAAGAACTAACGTTGAGTACCAGCACTCTTCTAAGTGCTTTACATCTAATAACTTCTTTAATATCTTTAAATCCATAATGTCAGTGTCCCATTTTATAGAGGAAAAGGGTGAGGAATAAATGGGTTGAATGACTTCTCTAAAATCCCATAGCTACTAAGTGATGGTACAAGATACCAACCGAGTCTCATTCCAGAACTCGTGGACTTGGCACTGAGTTATACTGTCCCTTATATTATTAAAAATGTGATTCTATAATACCCAGTATGATTTTTTGTTGTTGATGAGAAAGGGTTATCTTAAAATACAATTAAAACTTTAATTTCTGAGTGTATATATAATTTCCTCCAAGTTAAATTGATTTCTTACCATCTATAGATAAAATTGTTCCTTGGTATTTTCCCCCAAGCATTTTATATTGTTCCCAGGTAACTCTGTTTCTCAAAATAATTATGCCTGTTTTTGAGTCAACATCAAGTAGGTTAGCTGGATTATTTCCCATTACATATCTGTATTTGAAGAAACAATATGAATTAATGTTAGCTTTTGAAAGAGAGAGAGATTTTGATTATAAAACACGTTTCAAGTCAGTGGTTGTAACCTCTGGATATCATTTTCAATTATTAGGGATTTTATTTTTTTTCAAGGCAAGATGGAATGATCTCTTATGCCCACTTGGATGTTACAACAATCTTTGATTCTTGCAGTCTTCTTTTCGTTTGGTTTTGGCAGCATTAGAACTCTCCTGGAAGACCCAGAACCTGGGACCTCCTGGGCCCTTTCTAATTCTGAACTGTTCTCTTATCAAAGAAGTTACTTCTCCATCAGCTTGGGGCTTCATTCTCTCCCTATTTTCACTCTCCCTCCCCATACACACAATGACTTTATAGGACTTCTTTTGAATTCCGTTCTCATTTATGTATTTGTTAAACATTGTTGGATAACTGTCTCAAGTACTGTGCTAAACTCAAAGGCCTAGAACTTTGAAAGGAGCAGAGTTGGGTGGGGAGGGTGGGATGGTCTGCCCTCAGTGAACTCACATCTGTGGAGTACAAGACAGTTGATCAATATCAAATGCTGATTAAAGTGAAGAGAGTTACTGAAATAAGCTAACTCTAATTGATTTCAATCTGGGTGCACTTGGCAATGGGAAAATCAGCCCATAAAATCTTTTGGGGGAATAACCACGATATGTGGTAATCAGCTAATTGGCCAGTAAAATACATAAATACAGAAATGTCAAACATTCAAGATACAATATTTTCCACATTTTACATCTTCACACTTTTTGCATTTTAATTTTTGCCCATTTTTTTTAAATTTTCCTAAGGTCAAAGCTGTAAATTAAATAGCAATTCAGTAGTTCGTATTTTTTATGATTGAATGATAGTTTCAAAAATAATGAAAAATATTTTAATTCAGAGACTTAAAATTTCTAAAAAGAACATGTATACTTTAGTTTAATGTATGATAAAATTATTTGGAAAATGTTAGTCTTACCTAACAGTTGTTGAAGCACTACCTGTGTCCAGATCAGTGGCTATAAAGTCTCCCACTTTATAATTCTGTCCCATGTTACTAGTTACCACATATGTCTTTGAACCTGGACGGAACACCGAACCTTCAATTACATTTGACACAGCCACAGTGACTGCTGTTGCTGTGAGTTTATACTGAGACATAATTGAAGAGTGAAATTCAGCTTTATTTCTGACACCGAGACTTAGTTGCATCGTCTGCATAGCTTCGTAATCTAGGGGCTAGAAAATACAGAATGGGATGGTTTTACTCTTAAAATAAAAAAATTCTGGAAGAAAGACAAATCCTTTCATTATAGGCAAGGAAACTCCCACATTTCTTTCTTTAATTAAATATAAATACATACAAATACACACCCTGTCCTTTATCTTTAATGCAACAGAAATGCAGTAGGAAACAGAAATATAGTAGGAAAAAAGTTGGAAATATATGGCATGAGTTTTACTTATCCATCAAAGAAGTTTAAAAACATAATATAGATGGTCAAATCCATGCATTTTATAGTGCAAAGATAGTTTATTTTAACTTCTGTCACTTCATTTTTCTCACAAAGTAGCTCTATTTATTACAAAGTATGGGCCAACTATAAAGTACGTTCAATCATTTGACTGGTTTTATCTGTAAAGAACTATTTAGAAGAAATTTTACTTCTGTAAATATGATTTCCTTCAGTAAGCCCAGTAATAGAACAAAGTATAAAAATAATAAAAATCCTTATTTTCTTCAACATATTCTGGAAAAAAAAATTATTTCCAGTAGCTATTTTTATTATGAAGTTGGTATCAATATCTACTACTTAATGAAATTCACAAACAACTATACAGTATGCCCATAAGTTCCAAATATATTTTTCTAAATTTTCATGTGAGAGTAATTTAGATGACTCTTGATTCACACATCAAACTCTCCACTTAGTAAAATCTTCAATCTTGGCTTCAATGTTGGCTTTGTTATTCCAAAAACGGCTATAAAATCACATATACATATACATCACACACGCATACGCATAACAGAAGAATTAAGATATGATGTCATGCTTGGGAGAAAAATCAACATTACTTCCATTTCACAAATAGAGATATTGAGGATAAATAGACTAATTTTTTAAAGTAATATAGTAGTTTGGGGTAAAATAGATTAGGACGGTTTCCCCAGCGTGGAATCACAGCTAGAATAGTGATGACGGTATGAGCTTAATAGATAGAGAATTTGAATGTCAGCTATACCACTTACTAGCTATCAGAATTTGAATGGGGTACAACTCTCTCTTGTATTTATCTGCAATATGGGCATATAACCTAATTTTCTGGCATGCTGTGAGGGGTAAACTAAAGCATCTGTACCCTGTCTCAGGAAATGGACGCTATAGCCAGAGGGACACTTTATGAAGACATGAAAGAAATGATCCCAGAATTCCTCTGGGAACAGAATTCCTTAGAAGTCTATTTCCTGGGACTATTTTGAAGAAAGGAAATAACTAAAAAAGGACTGAATTCTACCATTGCATGTTTCACACACAATCCTTGCATAACTATTGCAGATAAAAGAAAAAAACAAACAAACAGACTCAAGTCTTACAGTACAGGCTGAAATCTTCACCATAAGCTCCCTATGAGTTACATTTTTTTCCCTCAAATCTGAGAGGCAATTCTACCTCTGGTACATGAGGTGGATCACTAATATAGGGGGAACATAGGAAGATTCTGTTGATGTAGACCAAATCTTTGTTTTGGACAAATCTCCAGGCTATTTATGTTCATAATAAGCCCTGGTCAGCAGCTGCAGGGAGATGGGAATGTGATAATCCTATAATTACAGTAATTTAATTTTAATTTTATAAAAACACATCAGAGAACTAAACAACTTTTAATTTACATGATAAATATTCTCAGTGCATACTAATTAATGTATGATGTTGACAAAGACACATATTTTAAGGTCATGTGAAATCTGCTTAAAAAACATTCTTCAAACATCTAAAACAAAACTTTAAGCATAAAATAAGATTCATTTTTAGAAATGCTCTTAATTTATATGATCTGTGAAGGAGTAGTGTATTAATAGAAGAGAGTTTTGAGCTTAATGCCTGTTTTCATAAACTGATATAAGTGGAAAAATTGTTAAAAAGCTCTCTAATCTTATATCTTTTTAAAACACGGTAATTTTTATTCTTTCACCCCCTGAATTTTGTGAAATGTTAACATTTTATCTCAAGATTAACATTTTGAAAAAGACCAAGAAAACAAAATATTTAGGATAATTATACCATACCTTAATAACCTTTAAAATTCCCACATTTGTCCTTTCATTCATTTCTATGTCAAACCAACCTCCCTCATTTCCGGAGATAAAGAAAATCACTGCCACCCAGTTAGCTGAGTACTCTTCATCCAAATCGATTACTCTAATCTGGAGCAAATTTGAGTGGAGGGCATTTTCTTCAATACTAGTGGAATACTGAAATGAGAAGCAAAAAAATCTTGTGGAATACTGAAATGAGAAGCAAATAAATCTTAACACCAACTGTGTGAGTGAGAGAACAACTACCCTGGACTTACAAAGGATGTTTAAAACCACTCATTATTTAGAAACGAGATCTGTGTTTATAAGCTCACATTTCATTGTCCAAATACATATATTTTTCCTACGTATTATTTGAACAAACACAAGGCAAAGTACGTGTCTACATTTGGGTTATACATGACTAAAGATAACATGGACCTCTGTAAAAAGAATTGTATGAACAAATTTTAGAATGTAATGAATTGACGTTGTTCATTTCAAGGACAAGTACTTACGGAGGGCTGTTCCATGTATGGGATGTTATCATTAACATCAAGGATTCTAATGTTGCATTCACACTCTGCTGACATGCCGTCTGCCCCACCATCTCGGTCAGAGCCTCTCACAGCAAGGGAATACTGGCTGTATTGCTAAAAGCACACATTACCAAAAAAATCACAGTTGATCTAGACAATCCTTATTCTGTCTCATGAAAAGTTCTTTTAAAATGTTGGCTCAACATTTACTTAAATCTATGATCAAGATACGGGTAACAGACTAATGAAAATCCACAGATCTCACATGAATCAGTATGACTGTTGCCACTTCTATTTCCAGCAGTGCTTACCTAGCATCATTTAAAAGAAAGAACACGTTTGAAGGCCTCATGCCTTATTATATGTCCAGGGGTTGAAAAAGTTTATAAAGAGTAAAGTGGACCAAAATGCTTAGGAGGAGAGAGATGAAGGTTTACCAAGAATTTATGGCATGAAAATTCCATACTGTCAATAATCATCCCTAAAATGTGCAAGTAAAACAAAGAATGTAACAAATGGTTTACAGTTCTGGGAGGCAGTGGGTGGTGGGCTGGAGCAGTGGAGTTATTGATAATCAACCTTCTTGATTCTACTCAATGATGCTTAAATTTGTAGAACTGGCAAAAGCAATGAAGCCTTTCCCAGAAACATGCATGCACTCATCATTCAAAAATGTGGACAGAAGTTTAGAGGATTCATAGTAAGAGACATTTTGAGGTCTCTCCATGAACTCCAGGTTGAAAATATCTGCTTTGGTGGCTTGCTAGTAACTTTATTCCTTTAGTTTTTAAAGTTCTTCACCACAAAAACTCTTTTGACATTAAAGGACTCCCATTGGGCTCTTTAAGGAAGTTTGAGCAAGAAAAAGTTAATAGTCAATTTCTTCTGATGGTTATTTTCACACAAGTGAAAAAGGAGATATAAATAATTTAGGAACTTATAGGATTTGGATCATTAAAGAATGAAAATCATCTGATTTATTCTAAGCCTAGGAGTCATTAACAGGAGGATTGTCATTTCAAAATAACTATAATAATTAAAATAAATTTTAATTAAGTACAAATTCAAAAGTAACACTTCTTCATTTATATCCCTAAAATACTTACAGATCAGGTAAATCCTATCAATACTCTAAAAATGATGAAAAAGTTGACACTTTTATATTGAATAATGGGACCATATGTTATTAATAGAAACCATGCTGATTCTAACTTGCTAACAATCTCTAATTATTTTCTCGTTTATAAATGAAAAGATTGGTCTAGATGTTACTCAGTTGCTATCCATCATTCTGATTCTGTGTTACATTTCCCAAAGTAATCAGGGGACTATCAGTAGGTAAGAGAGAGGAAGGAAAAAGAAGAGTCCTGTTGTCAAATGAGTGTAGGATATTATGGGTTAAAGAAAGAGAAACAAATTTCTTAGTCTGTAAGAATTCTTGGAGCGTTTACCATGTTCATGCATTGTGACTTGCCAAGATGGCTGACAGTAACGATCGTTTCTTAAATCTATTTCAATGTACATCACACATTTTTTTTAATAGAGCTTCTACCTTTGCCTTATGTATATTCTTGTGTATTCTCAGAATATAGTTTTCTTAAATTGAGGCAGATATTAAGTTTGAATTGATTGAATGAAAAATGACAGTTTAAAATGTATTTGAGGAATCCCCTTTTTTTCATTTTGAAGATATTTCTTATGTCATTACCATGATGTGAACAGGTTATATAATCATAACATATTGTTTTCTTTTTCTTTCTTTCTTAGGTTCTCTGGCTTTTAGCATAACTTCCTTTGAAACTAACAAACCATTCAAAGAAAAAAAATTACCTCTCTGTCTAGAAAATTATTCATTGTTCGAATTTCTCCAGTGTTTCTGTTAATAATAAACATTGGTGAATCAGAAGGTTCCTGTCTTATGATCTTGAAGGCTATTTTTGAGTTCAAATTATTAGGTTCATCTGCATCAGTAGCATTGAGTATCATCACCAGCGTATCTAGAAATCAAGGAAAATGGTTGCAAGTGGATGGTTTGCATTTTCGTTATAGTATAGTTTATTGCTTTTCTAACAAGGTGTTAGGGTTGGTTGGTCTATATAGTGTATGTGCTACCCTTTTTCCTTTCCTCTTCTTCAACATATCATTAGCTTAGCTCCTTTCTATACTTTGCTTTGACAAAAACATTACATTTTTTCAGGAACTTACACATTACTGGTAGTTAGCAAACAAAGAAATGTTTTAATTCTGCCTTTTCTTTCCTTATTCTATTATAATCCTTTTTTTTTTTTTAAGACTGCTGTGGTGAAATAGAATGATATTAAAGCTAGACCAACTCTTTCCCAACTATAGAACTTTCTAGCTCTATGATTTTGGCTTCAGTTTCCACATCTGTATACAGGAATGGTAATAGCATTGTCCTCACTGAGTTCATGAGAGAATTGAACAGTTTAATGAGAGAAACTCCTAGAAAGTTCTGATTGGCTAATGTACACTCAATAAATGTACATTATTATTCTGTTTTGCATGGTCCCAAGTGAAGTGCTAGGTAAACTATTAGGTTGAAAGAGATGCTTGTTTAACTACATATTTTGTCTTATCCCTTATCTTTTCTGGGAATTTTATAAGCCATTTTGATGAAGGACACTGGAGAAGGAAAAGCTGCCAGTGTTCATAAACTGGAAATCTCTACACTGAAAGTCTGTTTCAAGCATAATTGTCCTGTCTGTAAACACAAATGCAACGGAGTATCTCCCTTCTGCCTTTTATTTTCTCTCTCAATCTTTGTGTGTGTTTGTGTAATTCACTTCAGCATTCTTTTAAAAATATTTTCAGTAGGCAATTAATTATGGCACATTCATACAGTAAAATCTAATGCAGCTATTTAAAAGGAATGAAGACATTTCATTTCCTAATATGGAAAAATGTTAAAAATATATTTAAATAAAGATTTACATTATGATTTGTATGTAAAATATCTTCCTATTTGTTTCCAAAAGTATGTTTATATAATCATAAAACATACATAAGTAACTAAGTATGTATGTACTTACATACGTAAGTAGTAAGTAACGTAAATAAGTTCTTGCCTCTTAAGAATTATACTAGGGAAAACAAAGAATGGATTTCTATTCCATTTTTACTTTCCATATTGTGTAAATTTTTACAACAAACATTTTTAAAATGATATTTTAGATTGGATACTTATTCCAAGTATAGTATAGTGTTTTAATGAATAAAAGTGATATGTAAGGATTTTTGGAATGTATAAGAAATTTTACCACTTAAGCTTTAAATTCAAATGAGAAATTGTCTTTGCTATTTTTAATATGTTTAGGACAATCTTCACTAGTGTGTTAGGCAGTTAATTTTCTCAAGTGACTGAGAACTGAAGACTTCTCATGCCATTTTGCTCTGGATGCTTTTCTATATTTAATCTCTTACATTCATGATGAAGTGGTACCTTCTTAGTTTGTCCTCCCTTTGCTTGGCTAAGAGTGATCTGGAATTAAGTATACTTAATAAGATGGATTACTTACTTGCATTAGAATTTTCTTCTATTTGTCCTACAAAAGTAGACATAGAAAATACTGGAGGGTTGTCATTTATATCCAAAACTCTGACTCTGAGCTCAAGAGGCCTCTCTAAATCTTGACCCAGTGAATTCAGAGCCCGGCAATAGATCTAAGACAGAAGACAAGAATAATTATTTGATGCAACAGATATTTAAGTTCTTACTTTGTTTGGACACTATGCTAGGCACTGTGGGTAACCAAAAAAAGTAAGACATATTATTTTCTACTACCACGTAGATATAAGCAGCACTTAAAATCAATAAGGGGAGGCAAACACAAATTCAAGATACTATTTGAGAAAAAGCAACATGATAAGTTATTTAAAAGAAGAATAGAAATACTATGACATCATAGGATATTGGATGATTGAGAAAGATCCTGAAAGAGAATTTCAGTAAGTGGAACTGGTATTTAGAAAGATATTCCAAGTAAAGGGATTTATGTGAGGAAAGAAGCAGAGTAGTGAAAATACATTTTTTGAAATTGGGAGTAAGGACTATTGACTTTGAGGATCGGGTAAAGGAGAGTCACACGGGGGCTTCAAAGAAAGGTAGTTTTCACAAGCTACATAGGAGACTATGCGGGTGTTCTTATTGTTGTTATTATTATTTATATGTGAGGTGTACCTAAGTATCATGTATGCTACTTTACCTGTGTGCTATATTCATATAAAAATTCAAGAAAAGCTAATAGGTTGGCATGCTGACCTCGAGAGTTAGTGGGTAAACATTGTGAGAGATAAGGCAGGAATATAGATTTGGAATAGAAGACTAAGGAATTAAAGTAGCTTAGGCAGTATAGCTGAAAACACACGCACCCATTACTATTTGAACATCTTTGGGGCTATGGATGGATGGGGTTTTAATTGAAGAACATACAAGATCAAGGAAGGTTTTCTGTATGTCCTTTTTATTCTAAGTATTAACAAGTGTCGACTATGATGATAAACAGAAATGGAAGCAGGCAAGGAGCAAGCAGAAAAGAGATGATAAAATTGATCAAATAAGGTTCTTGAAGAAACAGGTAATTATAGAATAATGGATCCTCTTGGGGGTAAGCTGTGGAAAAAAAGCAGAAAGTTAATCCTGTTTTTGGATTTAAGGCAGAGCATTTCTGAAGGAGGGGAGAGAAAATTGTGGGAGTGTGTGATGAAGTCCTCAGAATTTCTAACGAAGCTGGTCATCATGTCAGCGGCTTAAAGTGGAAAGGAGGTTGAGTGTTTGGAGTTTTGTCACAGCTACTGTCAAGAACAGAAGTATGATTCAGCTAAGGATGGTTTAGAGTATTCCCGAAGCACCTTCTGAGCTCAGGTGAGCTGCAGCAATGTGGATTTATAATAAAGTATGTTTACTTGAAGAGGCTCCCTTGGTAGCTCAAAAATCATCACTTGACATGAGAACCAATATTCTCTGCCAAATTAAAGAAAAAGAATGAAGAGTTAGGTCCTTGCCCTTCCAAACAGATATTCTAGCTTGCCACTAGGGACAGACCAGAGTCTCACATTTTTGCTGAGACATTCAGCAGGGCATTTCTCCTAATTTCTTTGTTTGTGTTGGTTCATGAGATGCTCGTGAATTGAGACAACCAAAAATAATATTGGGATTTCTGAGGTCAAATCAAATATGATCTGAGTTTAAGATACTCCCAAAATAATGGAAGCCTGAACACATATAAAGATGTGGAGCCCACTTACAATGAAAAACGGGGTGACCTCTCGATCAACTATGGATGTAATATTAATTTCACCAGTTTTTTGATTAATGACGAAGATTCCATAAGGTGGCTGATCAATTCCTACTCCGGAGATGCGGTATGTAACTTGCTGGTTTGCAGCACAATCTGAGTGAATCTGCAGAGAGGGCGCAGATAAAAGTATTACAGAGAGCAAATAAAAAGTGCTAGGTTTGATTAACAACAACTACCTTTCTCAAGAACTGTCGAATGTGAATACCTGTTATCTTTTGGGAAATGCTGGAAATAGTTATTTCTCTAGTTACAACTCTAGCATATTCCATAACTAGCAAGTTAACAAAAGAAATTCAATTTCTATTTCTACCAAATAAGAAAAAAAATCACTTTAATAAATCCAAGACAATGCAGTCATCATTCATTCATTCATTTATTCATTCATTCAACATTTACAATTGATCGTATTATTTTCCTGCTCTAGTGCTAGCACTGGCGTTAGGGTAGGGAACTCTTCACCTAAACTCTTAAGGAGTTTACCAGTGTTGTCATTATGTAATTTTGATCCCTGACCCAAAGATTTTTTAAAAATGTAAAGTTTTAGAAGAAAATTTTAAGTAGATTTATGTTGGTGACTGACTACAGAGTCCTCTGACTCTGTGTTGAAGCCCTTAATTCTGAAAATAGGGAGGATGTATTATCAGAAAAGTAAGGAAATTGCCCCAAATAAGTGATTTATAGAAGCTGGGATTCTTTCTTCAAAATGAAATGTATAGGGACTCGAAGCAAATCTAACTCAGTTGTCTCTGTGTATCTGTCTGAATGTGTGTATATATTTGTATACGTAATCTGTGTGTGGGGATGTATTTGTGTGTGTGTGTTTGTACAAAGAAAGACAAAGGGAAATGGATGGAAAAGAGAGTAGGAAACAGGGTACATTGTGAATTTTTGTTTTAAAAAAAATTAATCTTGGATCACTGAAAAAAATTAAATTAGAAAAAATTAAATTTAAAAAAATTAAATAAAAAATAAAAGCCAGAAGTAGGAATTCAATTCTAATGGATCAAGGCATAAAGAATACAGATTAAAATAGTCTCTCTGAGTGAGCTGGCTGTTAAATTCATTATTTAAATCACTATATTTTTCTACCTAGAATTTGGGTTAATTATGATCATGTGTAGTTATTTTACCAATGAGTTGCATCAGTGTTTAACTGTTTACCCCAGGGCCCAAGTTTCTTTCTTTCTTTTTTTTTTTTTTAAAGATTTTATTTATTTATTTGGCAGACAAAGATCACAAGTAGGCAGAGAGGCAGGCAGAGAGAGAAGGGGAAGCAGGCTCCCTGCTGAGCAGAGAGCCCGATGTGGGGCTCGATCCCAGGACCCTGGGATCATGACCTGAGCCGAAGGCAGAGGCTTAACCCACTGAGCCACCCAGGCACCCCCAGTGCCCAAGTTTCTTAATCTATCCTTTCAATAGCTTCATTTTTCATAATATGAGTGACTATACTTCTGTTTTGTGTCAGAACTTCCCAGTGAGTTGTATTCATAAAATATTTAAGAGACAGTTTTTTTCGATCTTTAATGCCATCCATTCTTATTTTTGATTTTATGCTTTGGTGTTGATACTTACTTTGGCAATTGGGTTCCTCTTCGAATTGTCTTCACCTTCACGACAGGCTGCAGCAAACTTGATCCATTCACGTTTTTGCCTCCTGATTGAATGCCACTTGATGGTGCCATTTTTGGTGTTGTAATCTCTTACCTTAAATGGGCATGATAAAGTAGTGGTATCTATTAACTTTTATTCATAATGCACATGTCACTGAAGGGTTTGGAGGAGAGGATAATTGTAATATCGGAAAGAGAAGATGTTTAATTGGGAAAATTGGTGATTTGATAATCTATTAATTTTAGCAT
The DNA here is from genome assembly GCF_030435805.1 of Mustela lutreola. Classification (NCBI taxonomy): domain Eukaryota; kingdom Metazoa; phylum Chordata; class Mammalia; order Carnivora; family Mustelidae; genus Mustela; species Mustela lutreola. Next base: position 40,524,530 of record NC_081300.1, read on the forward strand.
AACATTATTTTTTTTTACTTATAAGGCTAAATTTTCTTTGGAAAATGTGTTGTTACCCCCAAACCATTTTTCCTCATTTTTAATTTGGAAAAGATAGATTTGCTGTGTATTACCTGGATTCGAAATTCACTGTTAACTTCCACCACCACCTATAAAAAACAAAATGATCACAACAGTTAATTTTATTAAGTACTTTATAATTCATGTTATCCAATCATTTAAAAAAAATCAAATAAATCTTGTGAGTCATTAGAATTATTTTATCAGTCCAGATAGCAGATGGACGTGGCTTCTCTCTTAAGTCTAATGATGATGCTGTGGATTCCTTTCCTTTTGTCTTTACTTTTCAGTTATGCCCTTCTTTTTAATTACTTTTATTTTTTAACCTCTTTTTCATTTTTCACCTATGAAGATACTTGTTATGATATGAACTAGGACACTTAACCTAGGGGGAGTGAGGAGGGAAAATTTAGGCTTTCTTAGGAAATCTTATGCCTATGGAGCTAGAGATAATTTGCTACTATTCAGTGATATTCAACAGTAAGTTATGATACTTAAACTTTTGACTCTAGTTTCAGGATCTGACTAGCCATAGATGGAAATAGGAAAAAACGTGTATCTGAAAAGTTTCAGAATATCTGCTCCTTCATATTCTAATTTTAAATGGGAGGTTTTCTAGTACTTTTGAAAATCTCAAGATGATAGATTTACTTTGAAATATGAGAATAGGGGCACTTGGGTGGCTCCATCATTAAACATCTGCCTTTGGCTCAGGTAACAATCCCACAGTCCTGGGATCAAGCCCACGTGGGGCTTCCTCTCTGTCGGGGAGCCTGCTTCTCCCTCTCCCACTCCCCCTGATTGTGTCCTCCCCCGTCAAATAAATAAAATGTTAAAAAAAAAAAAGAAATATGAGAATGAAAGTTCTAAAATAAAAGCAAGTAATTTCCTCTGTAAAAATGAGTTCTTGCTTCATGTTTTATGCCATATATATCTATATCTATCTATCTATCTACATATATATATCCTTCTATAGTTCCATAGGAAGGAGAAGACATTGTAGGCATGTAGGGACAAATTAGTGGGTAAGCAACTTCTATTAGTCTCTTCTAACAATTTCTCTGCTCAACAAATGAGCTACTCAAGCAGAGCTTTGCCTTGTTTCAACTTGGCCTCAATCTTTACATATGATTTGTAGTGGAAGACCAGGATAATTTAAATAACTTTTCTCTATTTCTAAAAAGACAGACATATATATTAAGGTTAATATGTCGTATACTTAAGACAGAGTAAAAGACTGATCTAAAAAATTGGGTCTAGATGTGAAGGTTAATTTGCACTTATTAAGTTTTAACTTGCACTTAGAGTCATTAAAGATAGTGTAAATCCTTAGTTTTTATTTCTCCCTAAATTTTCAATTTCTTTTTGAATTTTTTTCAGAATTCCCCTTATGAAAATTATCACAATTAGACTGCATCTGTATCACTGATAAAAGAAATTATATCTTGTATTTTAAGAATACTAGTAACAGTAATTTCAAAATATAGTGAGTTACTTTTTGTAGTTTCAATCTCACCATTAGATTAAAAATAAAATTTTGGTTTTCAAGTACATATTTTTCAAAAATTGTTATAATTGATAATTCAGGAAAATATGAATTTTTTGATTAATAAGAGTAGCATAAAGATATTTTTATAGGGATTATATACTCATGATATCCACTTAATGTTGATTATTATTATCACTGTTAATATTCACTGAATAATGACTAATTACTAGACAATGTGTTTAGAGAAATCCATGCATTCAGTCTTCACAAATACATGTGGTCAATACTATAATTTCATTATTTCCATTTTACAAATGAGGATATTGAGTTTGGAATACTAAATTATGGCTAAATATTACCCAATACAATTTAGCCTAAATTTGGGTTTATGGTATGGGTTTTACAATAAAATGAAAGATAGCCTATTCCAACTAAATTACTAAATAAAATATACTACAGAGAATTGACATTACACCTTTGGAAATTCAAAACATTCTGATTTTAATCTCATCTCATATTAGCCTTACAATTAAGAATGTTCATGTATAACAACAACAACAATATTAGTGATTTCAGGGGGAAAAGAAGTAAATGGTGCAAATGGTTTGGTCAAATGGTCACTGAAAATGTTGTTGTTGAGTCCCTCTTGGGTGCAGAATTAAGATGATGTTTCTTCGTGCTGCCTGTGAACTCATGAGCAGTTTATCCTCTCTCTCATTTGTGGGTGTGGAATGGGAATCTGGGGATACCTTCTTTGTCTATTTGGAAGCCATTTCTTCATAGCTACAGAGTTGTGTAGGCATCTCTTATCTGTCTTGCACTTCCTTTCCACACTGAAGTGTCAGAGCGTACTGTTTGTTTTGGAGAACTATGCCAGATGACTAATAAACCTTCCAACTTTATGAAGCTGGGTCATTCTTTTTCCCATGAGAGGCCATTTAGGCAGAAGACCAAGTCAGTTTCACCATAGTGTCAGGCTCCCGATTGAATTAGTAATTTAAAAACTGCCAAGTCTGCTTAAAATTATGTTGTGTTGGCATAGCCTTATTGTCGTTTGTTCAGAGTCTAGAATAAACAAAGTCACTCTCGGACTTTCAAAGGCAAAATAATGAGATAGAATGGGTATTTGATAGAGTCAGAAAGCTTTCAATGTACTTCCTAAGTTCTCAAGTCTTAGTTTTCTCATTTGTAAAATGATAGGGGTAAACCAAATTATATACAGTAACCTTTCCAATTCTAATACCAAATCCCTGTGTGCAGTAGGAAAGTATCAAAGTTACTTGATCATGAAAAAGGCATGATAAAATTGTGGGTCTAAAAGATCACTCTCACCACAGGTGGTGGAAAGAGGCAGGATCATAGGCCAGGAGTAGTGGAGTGTTCCACATCAAAACAGACCAGAGAACAGAAGCAGTGGCAGGGGTAACAGACCGGGAAAATCAAGGGAGAGATTGTACACAATTGAAACAAATGAGACTTGCGAACATGTAGGACATGGGAGTCAGGAGAAGGAAGGATCTTAAGTGATGGCAGTTTCAAACTAAGAGATGAGGAGCAAGGCAGAAGCAGAATTTAGCAGGTTAGAAAACAATGACTTTGCGGGGGCGCCTGGGTGGCTCAGTGGGTTAAGCCGCTGCCTTCGGCTCAGGTCATGATCTCAGGGTCCTGGGATTGAGTCCCACATCAGGCTCTCTGCTCGGCAGGGAGCCTGCTTCCTCCTCTCTCTCTGCCTGCTTCTCTGCCTACTTCTCTACCTACGTGTAATCTCTGTCTGTCAAATAAATAAATAAAATCTTAAAAAAAAAAAAACAATGACTTTGAGATGCTACAGAAATGGTGAGGTGAAGGTGCTTAGCAATTTGAAATATGTCTCAACACGATGAACAATAGGTCAGTCCTCATACACATATTTGAGGGACACCTCAGGTAAAACAGTTTCAATCATGGGAGAATTTGAAGACCCTAAAGTAGGGACTACAACAAAGAAACAGCCATGTGGCTGAGCGTGAAACTAGGGCAATAGCTACATGGATAGACTAGGGAACAATGACAGAAACAAGCAATAAAGAAAAAGAGAAAAGAAGTGGCCAAAGAAATGGGAAGACAAGATAATGCAATATCACAGATGTCAAAGGAAGGGAGAACTGAAAGAGACATGAAATGTGAACAAGTGTCAGATGACATAAAATACTTGAGTAGAGTGAATCTCAAGGTTTCCTGTGACCTTCAGAATTCTTTCAGTTCCATGGAACAAGTCCTTCCTGACCAAAAGGGATTGGGGAACAAAATGGAGGGGAAAAGACATAAAGATGACCACCTTTCCAAGAAAATCGATTATAAAAGGAAACAAAGATGGAATGATACAACGAGATCTGGCATCCAGGAAATATTCTGGGAGAGGTAGACATGGATTTTTGAAGTGAAGAAAGAAGGAAGTAGGAGATTTTGTTGGAAAAAGAGGTTCAAAAAGAAAGTACTTGGTGGAAGTGTAATAGAGAAAGCAGGAGGGGATAGGTAGAAAGAAAAGACCCTGAAGACAGAGGGTAAGGAAGAGAGGAAGGATGGAGATTTAAATCAATAGACTATGAGAGGTAGTTGAAGGACATCATCCAATTGATCTAGACCCTGTCTGTAGAGTAAGGATAAGGTTATTTTCTATCAATCAGGGAAGCAGTTTGGATTCCTAGATGAGTTGGAAATATGTACTATGGAGGCTTGTGATGGAGATTCACTTACAAATGAATACAGGCATTATTAGGCTGAGTATCTCATCTCTCTTGCCTACTGGGTGTGTCTTTCTGTGCCTCTGTTTCCTCACCAGTTTATAAGACGAAAGCTCTTTCTAATTCAAAAATTCTTAAAAAGTAGTGGATATAATCCTTGAAGTGCATCCTCAGTGAGTCCTTTCTTCATTTCTATTTGAAGAGTCAATCCACATAAAGACTTAAAAAGCCACAGGACAAATTTGTATGCTATTTTCAATGATTCTCTAATTCTACTAATTTTTAGGCTTTTTTCCCCTTTGATACTGAGGTTTACATCTCTTTGAAAATAATAAAATGGTCTTGAAAGTAATAAATAATTTCAACAAGAGGTTTTTCCTCTTGTATATAGAATTGGGAAGTGGTTTTCCATAGCCACTTTCTGGTTGTTAAGCATCAAATGCTGATGTATTTGAATAATGTATTTTACATCACAAGAAAGAACTTGAGACACAGTCAAAATATAACAATTTGCTTCTTTTCAAAAACCTTCTCTTTTGTCTTTGTATTATGATAAAATTGGAGTTGACAATACTTCGTTAGGTTAATTTTTCTTTCTTGCTCATTGGCTTATTTATTTATTTGACAAAAATATGTACTGAATGTATATTATGTGGAATCAAGGCTGGATTAAAAGGCTTAACTCCTAAAAAATACTGTGGTACACCTTAGATGGCATGTAAAGTAAATGTAATAAAACACCATAAAAATAAGTGTTAAGGAAATTCAACCTGATTATTTCTATGTTAAATACTTTGATGGTTTTTTTGGAACGTGTAGGGGAAGAGAAATATAAACTCTCTCCAAATTGCCTTCTGATGTCCCTACTTTGTGTGATTAAACATCTATTGAGCAATCTTGCCCTGGTGCAAGGCACTACGAAGAATACAAAAGTGAATCAGATACAGAATCTGCCCTCAAATAACTTACAGTTCAAGTAGTTTTATGAGCAACCGGCAGCCATTAATTTGTGGAGATGTGGTTTTTCATTAGACAAGTGTAAAAGGCTGCACCCTATTCTCCTAGACCAATAGAGAATATAGATCATCAGCCAATGGCATTTAAACTACTTCGACCTGCCTAAGTCTTTAAAGGAATTTGCGTGGCAAGCATAACCAGCAAGAGTGGCGTGTCCCAGCACTCTGTAGGGCGTTCCCTCGTTGACAGAAGCATAATAAGTAACTGCAATGCCGAGCATGCTTTCTGCTTATTTGTTAGGCAATACCTGTTAGGACCTGGGGATACTCGGCACCAATGTCCTTAAAGAAGGTATAGTGGAGAGTTACCTGAAATTAAGTGCTCTGGGTATAGACAGGAGTGTTTTCTTTTCTACATCCATAATCTTTGTCAAATAGGTGAATCTTGTTCCTCGGGGAACAGCATTTCTCAGTGGTTTAGGTTTTTCTATTACCTAAGTCAGGCATCACAAAATCGTTTCCTCTAATTCAAACCAGTAAAATGATGGTAAATTTCTAGTCCCTGTTTTCACAAAGGTGCAAGAAGATGCTGATCTTAAATCTTCAGTGAAATAATAAAGCTTTTAAGAACACATGGAAATGGAAATGATTTTCCTTAAATACAAATTGTTAATTTTGCTGGAACAGGTGAACAGAAATATTTCCATTTTCTATGAAATAGTTTAGTGATGTACTATTACCTATAATATATATCCCTATAATATATGTGCAAGAAAGCATAGAGAATCCTCTCCTTTGCTTGTCTTCTGTTTGGTCTGTACTAGTTTTTAGTCCTTCTCTTGCTTTAAGCATCAATGAACACAATTATGGGAATTTAAGAAGTCTGGTTCAAGTAAGTTGATGAACTATGTAATGAAGTATTTTTTTTTTCCTGTGTATTTTAGCCTGAATCCTGAGAAATACTTTGAAAACTCCTGCTTCTATCCTAAATTATTTCAGCTAAGTCAGATTGTGGAGCTAGTTTATCAGGTGGTAGAGGTTTTCTTTTGAAAGGAAATATTAACCATGAGAGGAGCAGAAGCTAAGCTGGTGTGATAAACTCTACAAACTGAATTATTCTTGGAAATCAGTAAAGACAAGTTTGCTTGTTCTCTGAGGATAAGCAGCAGAAGTCAGCCTTTATAGAAAAAGATACCTTGAGTCTGTATTGACTTGCATTGACTAATTGAATCTGACAAAGTTGCAAGTAATTTTCAGAAATCATTAGAACTATAACAATGCTACCACTTCTGTTTGCTTTCCTACAGTGGCCTGGCCAGATATTATTTCATTGTCATAACCATTCACAGAGATTTCCTGTGTATGGTACCTGGGTGACATTGTTCTCTGGTCTAGAATACATTCCCAATCCCTCCTCCCCAATACATGGAATTTCATGGAGAGAAAAAGAAAGAAAAATAAATGAGGAGTCAGTAACATTTCTTTGGCTTACAGTGTTATAACGGGTATAAGCTCTTGTCTCTCTAGGAGGCTGATCTAAATCATGGAATAGTTTTGTGGCCATCTTGTTTGTTTTAAGAGTGGATTCTCCATCTTTATTCTCCCTGATCTAACTCACTGCTCTGAACATGACCTGAAACTCTCAGGTACATTAAGGAGACTCCACAACATACATGTGAATAGTTGTCTGCTCAGCTCTTAAATGGATTTGCATTAAAGATATTACCAGTTTAAATGTCTTAAAGGTCTTTTAGTTGTCCAAGTATGCTCCCTAAGGTGCATACTTCTTCTCTGAGCAGAGAAGAAGAAAGACTTTACATAGATTTTTTTTTTTTTTTTTTGTCAGAGCAAACATTCCTAGTGAGGCTAGCAGAAAGCTAAGTGGAAGGAGCTTGCTATAGTTGTAGCTAATTTTCAGGGAAAAATATATTTTTTTAAAGATTTTATTTATTTATTTGACAGCGATAGAGAGAGGATGACCATGAATGAGAGAGAAATAGACTCCTCATTGACCTGGGAGCCCATTGCAGGACTCAATCCTAGGACCCTGAGATGGACCCAAGCCAAGGGCAGATGCTTAACCAACTGAGCCACCCAGGCACTCCAGAAAAAAATATATTCTAAAACAAAAATAGATTGTATAACCCCAAAGGACATTTATCCAAATCATCTGGTAAAATCTGTACTAAAAATAAATGATGATTTTTCAGACCTTAGAAAGTAAAATGTTTTATAAAGAAAGTTACCATAATATGAAAAAGAAACATTTTAATTCACTACAGAGTAAGTTCTTTGAGAAATAATTTTCACCAGACAAGTGAAAAACTTGTAATTGATTCCAAAGTAAAATACGGCAACAAATAAAGGATCCACAAACAAAAAACCGAAACTATCCAAACTTAGACAATAAAGTACAAAAACCGAAACCTCTCTACAAAGAAGAAAGGTCATTGAGAATACATGATTTTGATAAAACAATATATTTTATGAAGAATGACTAGACAGTGATTATTTAAAGAAATTTCATCATATGTAATTAATTATAAATAATCATAAAATAAAGAAATAAGTTATTTTATACTTTTAATTAAAGCACATAAGTACCTCAATAAACTCTAATCAACCAAAGCTATAATAGGCTTTAATCAGATTTATATGAAATTAAAAATGAAAGTATTTGATTACCTTGCAATATACAGATGTTCCTATATTTAAATAACATAGTGTATAGTGCTTGTTAATCCCTGCCACACCCCAAATTATAATATTAACTGGTCCTAAAGATCCATTAAAAAGTCCATGATCTAGGGCTGGTCTTTGAAGGCAGCTTGGAACTAAAGCTACCAGCTTATTGATGTTTATTTGTAACAAATCCACTGGTATAACTTCTTTGAGTTAATAAACTGAATTAAAACTAACCAGCATACATTGACTCAAAGGTCTAACTTGTTAATTATAGAAACCCAACAATCCGGTTCAAAAATTAAGTAGGTAAAAACAAATACGAACCGCAGCACTAAATCCTGCCAAATTGGAGAGTGATTTACTCGGCACTTGCCTCTTGAGATTACATTAACCTGACTGTGAGAAAGACTATGATTTTAAAATCTCCAACCTCTGTGAAATTTGATGCAGCACCTTAGTGTTATCTTACTTATCTCTAAAAAGAGAAAATTAATAACGTGTAAGGGAGACAGTGATAAAGCATCGCATTACATTTGTCTAAACATCAAATATACAATTTTTCTATCACAGTCATTACTGACTTTCCAGTAGTAAGAACCTGCATCATAATAATTATACTTACTCCTTAATTATAGCTATTCCTTCACTTATTATATCATTTATAAATCTTCCATACTGCCATGTTTTTTGAGATTAAAAAAATGTTGTTTTAAATACAATCATAGTGTAGCTGTGTGGGCTTTTGATATTAGTGGTATGGATTCCAACCGATGAGATTGTTTGGCTCTTGGGGTCAGTTGCACGTTGCTCTGGTTTAAATGTATATGTATCCTATTTTGGGGTTTTAAAATTATAGTGAATCTGCCAGCAGAGATACCCAAAGAATGGAAAAATGTTTAGGGTAAAGATCAGGACCACCCGTGATACTAGTTTAAGAGCCCATCTGCAAAAAAGAATTTGAACGACCAAACACTAGTGAATGGTGATAAGACTTTCCCAAATTCGGTGTTTTCCCAGCATGACTTAGCACTGACTTCAATGTCAGAGATGTGATATGATGAGTTAACTCTGATGCATTAATATGCTCGAGTCTTCAATTAAAGAGAGAAACCCTATTTAAAAATCTAGTTCATAAAATCACCTTGTCATTAACATAAACTTTTAATGGGTTTAGGTTAGAAATAACACTAGCACTTTCTAAAAAGTTCTCCCTTATTCACAGTGAGCGTGATTAGGAGGGTTTTGAACAGAATACACTTACCAGAAAAATTAACAGCACCGCGGCTCTGATAGAGTGCCAGTCCATTGCAGCTGGGTTCCTTACATCCAAGACCGAGGGAGTTTTGTTTGTTCTTCTCTGTTCTTTTTCTTTCCCCTGCTCAGGTGGTGTCTGATTAAAATAATTTCTCAGTAGATGTTCCTACATGCAGGCTTTGAGGTGTTTCTGCCTTCTCTGGGAGAAGAACTGAAGCTACGTATAACCAGTCTAGATCCCCACCCTAAAAACTTGGGCTGGTCTCCCTGAAATGCTTGACAAGATCATCATTGCTCCCAGGTAAAAGCTCAGGGACACACCCTTCTTCCAGCTGAAAGGCAGCTCTCTGTGGGGTTGGAAGATTCAGTCCTTTAATGAAGGTGTTCAATGTCAGGCGTTTAAAATGATCTGACGTGTGGAGAGTCAGTCGTACAGTTGAGAGGGGCTTTGCCACCTGTGCTCTATTTACAAGTTGTTAAGCTTCTTCTCTCTTAAAAAAGCAAATATCGTCTGGACGCTGATAATATTCAGAGGATTATCTGGTTCATACTCATAGCCAGACACTCAGGTCAAAATAAAAAGTCATAAACTTTGCACTTAAGTGGATGTTATAAAATATTCAGTCGTTTTCTAAGCTGTCATCAAAGAAACAGAAAATCTTGCTCAGGTGAAGAGTGAGGATTTTTTTTTTTTTAAGTATTCATTCAAGCAAGCAAAACTATGCTACTTACAATGATAAGGTCCCCTGCATAAGTCACAGTTCCTTTAAGTGGACAGCTTGAGTCCAGGGAAGCCTCTGCTTTTTCTCTGAGTATCTTCTCTCCCCAGTTATTTTTCTCTTTTTTAAGATTCTGCCCTTTTCAAATGTAGCAAAACAAAATTTAAAGTATCTCCAAGCCAGATTAAAAGTAAAAAATCAGAGCCACCAATTAAAATCTTGTTGATCATTGTACGAATGAAGATCAGCGTCTGAAATGCTAATGGGAACACAGAAAGCTGCTCTGCAGGTGAGGTGGGTGAAAAGTCAATGACGAGTCCCAAGCACAGAGCCAAGAATCTGGATAATCAGCCAATTAGAACATGGGCAATGCACTGGAGAAATGGCTGCCCACACACAAGCAAATGGGAGACTGAGCGCAGCCCTGAGATTTATGAAAAGAGTGACTCTCACAAGGCAGCATTGAAAGTGTTTGTGGGTAATCCTCTCTTCACCTGGCTACATCGAGTATAAATATTGTGAGTGGCGGGAAGTCTTGAAACAGAACAAGAGAGCCATCTGGTAAGATGTGGATTGTGGTCAGAAAGATGCTAATCACATCCCAGAAAGGGAAGATGTCTCGGAGAGTCAGAGGCTCTATGAAATGCTGTCATCTCACGACAGGTGTGTGGCAAAGAAGGTTACTCAACAGTAGTTGGAAATTTCATTCCCTTCCTCCTGGAGCTTAGAGAGAAGGAGCTATGATGCCCATATGTAGTTTCAGTGAATAAGAATGCTTATGATAAGAATTGGTTGATATGAATTAATGGCCTAAAAGGAGGTGCTTAGGTCAAATTCCTCTTAGTGGAGTAAGATAGAATATGAATATCGACCTATGACATAGTCTGAGTAATTTATTAGTGTAGGATTGTATGACTGGGAATGACTGAGGCCTCACTGAGCACTGGAGAGGAAAGACTCTACTCCTGCAGCTTTCCAGTGGCAAGTGAATGTTTTATCCACCTTGAGTTCTCACCACGGTGCTAGCTTGCGCACCGGCCCTCTTCATCCATTGAATGGTCCTTCCCCAATCCCAACCCTGGATCCACCCCTAACTCAATGCCCTGCTCCAAAAGTCCCAACCACCTCAAGCATTAGTCAGGCAGCCACCTCTCCAGCAGATCTCTGGAGAGGAGGTGTGGCAGAACCTTAATATAGGAAAGCCGTGGCTCTCTTAACTGTCACATGAGGACTAGTGATTGTGAGCACAAGTGGGAAAGGGAGTGTACAAATCATCATTCCTTCTCCTTCCCTGCTTTCCCTGCCTTTTTTTCTTTCCTACTGTCAATCTCCTTAGAGCATTGTTGTCCAATAGAAGTTTTTGAAACGTGGAAATGTTCTCTGTCTGTGCTATCCAGTATGGTGGCCACTAACCACCTATGGCTATGGAGCATTTGACATGTGGCTTAATATGACTGAGGAGCAGAATTTTTAGTTTCATTTAATTTTAGTTTAAGTTCAAACAACCAAGCGTGGCCAGTGGCTAGCATATCTCACAATGCAAAGAAGTGAGAGCAGGATTGCTCATTGTCTTCTATCTTGTTTTAAGCCTTCACTCCTTTTGTTCTTATATACTCGGCTCCCTTTAATTACACCTACTTGATTCCTTTTCTCAACTGTATTCCTCTGTCTTTCAGAGTTTCCCTTTTCTTTATGTGCTCTTGTTACATGAGTTGGCCATCTCCTTCTCCCTGACTCCTTCCTGATCCTATTTCCCAATACCGGTGAGTTAAGATACTTTAAAACACAGGCAATGCAAACCCCTCTCATTTGCCTATTGATGGAATATTTTCTCAATTATTTTCTCATTTATTTTCTCAATTTTCTCAGTTGTTTCTTCCAGCCATCTTACCTGTAATTTCGTATCACGTTGTCAGAGAACTGTGAGGCATGGTCGGCTTCTGGTCTCCCTAGACACTGTTTCTATCTGAACATTGGTTGATGTTTGGATCTCTGCGTACATACCAACAGTTCTCATTTCATAGACATTTTATGAAATTTGGCATGATTTTTCTGCTTGGAATTTCCCTAATAAGCAAAAGATTTTCTCACGGGATCAAAAGTTTCCTGGGAAGGGATTTTCCTCTCTTATAAGGTGTTTGCAAACTCCAGAATTCCATTTCCAGTGCCTCCATTTCTGTAATTGTTCTCAGCGTGGGGTACTGTAACACCTTACAAAACAAAATAATCAGCATCTTTCAGTAAAGGTGATGGATTCTAGTGATTGAAATTTTTAAAAAAGACTTTATTCATTTATTTGAGAGAGAGAGTGAGAGAGAGGGAGCGGGGTGGGGGGTGGCAGGCAGAGGGAGAAGCAGACTCCCCATGAGTAGGGAGTCCAAGTAGGGAGCTCCATCCCAGGACCCTGATATCATTACCTGAGCTGAAGGCTGATGCTTAACCAACTGAGCCACCAAGGTACCCCCCGATTTAGAATTTCTTCAGCCCAATTAAAGTACCTGATCATTCTACCACTTCATATACATAGCATGAATTCATATATTTCAGAGAAACCCAGTGTAATAAGCTTTGATGTCACATGTGAAATTCTACTTTCATATCTGTATCAAATTACCCTAATCAGCTCTACAAGTTATTTTTTTTAAAGATTTTATTTATTTATTTGACAGACAGAGATCACAAGTAGGCAGAGAGGCAGGCAGAGAGAGAAGGGGGGGGGGGAAGCAGGCTCCCTGATGAGTAGAGAGCCCGATGTGGGGCTCCATCCCAGGACCCTGGGCTCATGACCAGAGCCAAAGACAGAGGCTTTAACCCACTAAGCCACCCAGGTGCCCCTCTATAAGTTATTTTTAAAAATAGGTGAAAGATGAAAATAAATCTTAAAAATAGAAAAATTGAGGTAAATATGTTGAGGATAATATAAACAAAAATTTTTGTATTTGTCTCTATATTAATGTTCCTATAAGATGTATTGATTCTAGAACTTGTTCACTCTCAGGGAGTCACAAGAAATTCTGTGGGTTGGAGGCTATTTTTTTAGATTAAAGGATCCTTTTCTTGGGGCGCCTGGGCTGCTGCCTTCGGCTCGGGTCATGATCTCAGGGTCCTGGGATCGAGCCCCGCATCGGGCTCTCTGCTCCGCAGGAAGCCTGCTTCCCTCTCTCTCTCTCTCTCTCTCTCTCTGCCTGCCTCTCTGCCTACTTGTGATCTCTGTCTGTCAAATAAATAAATAAAATCTTTAAAAAAAAAAAAAGGATCCTTTTCTTTTAATATGTAGCAACCAAATATAATGTCTGATCCTCAATTGGATTATTCCTGATTTGAACAAAAGAGCTATGGAGATGATTTTGGAGATATTTGGTGAAATTTAAATATAGACTTTTGGGGAATTATTGTAAATTTTATTAGGTTATGTAGCAGTTTGTCTTTGTTTTTGAAGATACATGCTAAATCATGCAAGGCAAAACTGCTGACAGAAATGTTCATTATGGTAATTTAGCAGTAACATACATAAAGGAAATACGGTAAAATGTTAATGGCCAAATCTAAATGAGAGTATATGGTCTTCTCTTTATTTTCCTGTGTATTCAAGAATTTTCATAATAAAATTTAAAATAATGGTCTAAAGTAGGGGATGGCAGATTATAGTCATGGGCCAAATTTGGCCCACTGCCTTTTTTGTTATTTTATTGAAAAATGACCATGCCCATTTGCGTATGTATTGTCTATGGCTACTTTTCCTCTATGACAGCAGAACTGAAGAGTTATGACAAAGTGGCTTGCAAAACCTCAAATAACTACTTATCTGGCTCTTTACAGAAGTTTGCTGACCCCTGCACTAGTGAGCAGATTGTAATTTATAATACAAAATATGATTCATTAGGAAATTAGTTGACCTTAGGAGAATCCAAAAAATTGATTGGAAGTATATGAACAGAAATTATTATGACTTAAAGTAACCACTAAAATTAAAGCAATTAATCACTGAGGAAAAGGTGCATCTTTATAATCAAAATATATTTTTAGTTTTATATTTCCAGAAAGACTGCTTAATTGACTAGAATAATCTATGGTCCAACTCTTCTGCCTTTCTTTTAAACCAATTTTAAGGTAAACCTTAATTTTATTTTTCTCTAGTCAATTCTAGAATAAGAATTTAATAGCATCACATCTTAATGTATTTTTCTCTATATAAAAAGAATATTTGTGACGAGAGAAAAGTCTCCAATTATTTTAGGAGCCTGAGGCTCTATCTTGACACTTAAATATTTTATGATAAAATAGGAGCTGTCAAAGAAACTAAGCTATTATTGTTGATTCCTTTAAAAAATTTTAAAATAATTCTGATGGAGAATCCATTGCATTTGCGTTGTGGTAGTAGGCATTGTGGAACGTTCAAAATAGTTTTGAACTTTATGTTTACAGAGGTTACTCTGTAGCTGCAAATATAGTGTAATAGAAAAATTACTTCTCCCTTCTGAAATACTTTCTTACTCATATACCTATGTCTATTAGCTACTACCCCGGTGTTTTTTGGATTTTATGTGCAAATTCAGTCCTTCCTTTTACTTATAGTAAATTACCAAAAGGGTAGTTCTATGACTTTTTTTTTCCCCTACTATTTCTTGACTATATACTATACTAGGGACTGGGATTATAAAGATGAATATACCTTGGTCTTTGCATTCAAATGGCTCCAAGCTAGCTGGAATGGGAAAGAACAGATATTCCCCTAATACGCTAAATAAAAACAAGCATGGGGTGTGTTGGGAGCCCTTAGCCCTATTTTGTTGGAGGTGACATTGGAGAAATTTTATACTGTTAAAGACTACAGCTGTATGACATAATAAAATTGAATTCTAAAATGCTGGATTTTTTTTTACTTCTTTTCTTTGTAGTTTACCTAAACCAATTCACGTATGCTTTCAAACTTACATCTTCTTTTGTCTCAACGTTGCCTTTATGTCTTCATTTCTGCTGCTGTAGGTCCTCTCCACCCAGCATTGTCGTGGCATGTTTCTAACTGTACTTCAGCACTTGCCCTTTCAATCCATCTTGGATTCATTTTCCGGAATAATGTTTTTGGAACATTGATCTCCTTATGTCACACTTCTTTTCAAAAACCACAGTAACTTCATATTTCCTCCCAGATCAAAGTGTCTTCATATTGGAACCCTTCAGCAACAAATTTACATCTCCAGGTTATTTAGTGTCTCTAGTGAAAACAAAATGCAGTCACCCTCCACATTCTTAAGATTTTCCATTTTACACCATCGCTTTCATTTTTGAAGACCCTGCTTTTGATGATGATGATACTAATAGGTTTCAGAATAATATACTGATTGATATTTGTTTGGAATATTTTCCATTTAGGGGTGTATGTGTAGTCTATGAGCAGCTAAAAAGTTGTCATTTTCAGAAACTATTAGTGACTGTAGTTTTAAAAATTCAATTCCACCAATATTTCTTGAGATTACTAGGGACTGTACTAGTTGTCAGGAGAGATAAAAGTAGGTAATAGAAGTTTTTGTCTTCAAGAAGGCTATGACCTTGACTGGATCTCAAAGGGAATGATGAGGCTTGTCTCTATGATAAGACACATTAAGTATGTGCTGTAGGAAAGACCTATAGTGTTTTTTTTTTATAATTTTTTCAATTTATTTATTTTCAGAAAAACAGTATTCATTATTTTTGCACCACACCCAGTGCTCCATGCAATCCGTGCCCTCTATAATACCCACCACCTGGGACCCCAACCTCCCACACCCCCACCACTTCAAACCCCTCAGATTGTTTTTCAGAGTCCATAGTCTCTCGTAATTCACCTCCCCTTCCAATTTACCCCAACTCCCTTCTCCTCTCTAACACCCCTTGTCCTCCATGATATTTGTTATGCTCCACAAATAAGTGAAACCATATGATAATTGACTCTCTCTGCTTGACTTATTTCACTCAGCATAATCTCTTCCAGTCCCGTCCATGTTGCTACAAAAGTTAGATATTCATCCTTTCTGATGGAGGCATAATACTCCATAGTGTATATGGACCACATCTTCCTTATCCATTTGTCCATTGAAGGGCATCTTGGTTCTTTCCATAGTTTGGCGACCGTGGCCATTGCTGCTATAAACATTGGGATACAGATGGCCCTTCTTTTCACGACATCTGTATCCTTAGGGTAAATACCCAGGAGTGCAATTGCAGGGTCATAGGGAAGCTCTATTTTTAATTTCTTGAGGAATCTCCACACTGTTCTCCAAAGAGGCTGCACCAACTTGCATTCCCACCAACAGTGTAAGAGGGTTCCCCTTTCTCCACATCCTCTCCAACACATGTTGTTTCCTGTCTTGTTAATTTTGGCCATTCTAACTGGTGTAAGGTGATATCTCAATGTGGTTTTAATTTGAATCTCCCTGAGGGCTAATGATGATGAACATTTTTTCATGTGTCTGATAGCCATTTGTATGTCTTGATTGGAGAAGTGTCTGTTCATATCTTCTGCCCATTTTTTGATATGTTTGCCTGTTTGAGGAGTTCATTATAGATCCTGGATATCAACCTTTTGTCTGTACTGTCATTTGCAAATATCTTCTCCCATTCCGTGGGTTGCCTCTTTGTTTTTTTGACTGTTTCCTTTGCTGTGCAGAAGCTTTTGATTTTGATGAAGGAATCAGAAGAGACCCCGAATCACTAAGGAAATGTTGAAAAACAAAAATAAAGCTGGGGGGCATCATGTTACCTGATTTCAAGCTTTATTACAAAGCTGTGATCACCAAGACAGCATGGTACTGACATAAAAACAGACACATAGATCAGTGGATCAGAGCAGAGAGCCCAGATATGGACCCTCAACTCTATGGTCAATTAATCTTCAACAAAACAGGAAAAAATATACAGTGGAAAAAAGACAGTCTCTTCAATAAATGGTGCTGGGAAAACTGGACAGCTATATGTAGAAGAATGAAACTCGACCATTCTCTTACACTGTACACAAAGATAAACTCAAAATGGATAAAAGACCTCAACGTGAGACAGGAATCCATCAGAATCCTAGAGGATAGCATAGGCAGTAATCTCTTCGATATCAGCCACAGCAACTTCTTTCAAGATATGTCCCCAAAGGAAAAGGAAACAAAAGCGAAAATAAACTTTTGGGACTTCATCAAAGACCTATAGTGTTTTATGAGCCCTGCAAAAGGGAAAGAATTCCCACAATAAGGTAGTTGGGGAACTCTTCATGGAAGAGGTAGAATTTGAAATTTTTAGGTTGGCTACATTCTCAACAAATGGAGATGTAGATGAGAAAGAAGGCAGAAAGGAATACAATTTTTTCAGGGCAAAAAGGAGTCAAATTGGACTGTCTGTACCATTTGTGAGAGGGAGCAGAGCTGATGTGTTAACAGAATGTGGAGGACTTTAAATGCCTCTCTGAGGAATGTGGATGATATTCTATGGCAAACAAAAAACCACTGTGGGTTTTGAGCACGATGTGGACCTAGTCAACATTGTGCTGTGGGAATTTGTCCTGGAACATTTGCTGCACTTGATCTTAGCCAAAAGGCTGAGAAACGATGTTCTGGAACATTTGGAATGGAAGAGAAAAGACAACAGAGGGAGAAAGATGAATTTGGAGGTCACCATAATAGTTTAAGTGATGAACCTGAAATAGTGTGGTTTCAGTGGGAAAGGGAAAAAGAGATAGAAGTGTGACAAAAGTAAAATAAACAGTACAAGCTGGCATATTGGATGGAGGGCAGAGGAAAAAGGTGCTTGGAACTGGAGAAAGACTTCCTTCTTTATCATATTAGATGCAACAGAAGAGAAAGGAATCTGGGGTTTTTGTGTAAGAACTAAGCAGTTTTTAACATTTTATCTGTTTGTACTTTGTTTGATTCCTTCTCTGCTTGAAAAAAATTCAAATCTTCTTTCAGATTTACAATTTGCCAACGCTTTTCCACATTAGCTCTCTCTTCATTCATGCATACCTTTTGGGGAGCATTTTGTATAATTTGTGTATTCAAATATTTTGAATAATTTGGAAGTAAGTTGAATATATCATAACACTTATGATATCATGACGGTATATATCTACTAATAAGATAGACTTCTGCTTCATAATTTGAATTTTTGATGCAAAAATTATCAAAAAGAATAATGGTGCAAATGAGCTATGATACATTGAATAAAAAAGAATACATGATCCCCTAGCATTTCTCAAAAGGGCAGTGAGGTGAAAAGTAAGCTCTTCTTTAGGAGAGACTGCCAGCTAATAAATATAGGTGAAAAAGTAGAATTAGATAATTTGTAATAGTGCGCCCAGCAAAATAGTAACTGATTCAGGTAAAGATGATCAATGGGTGTTAATACTAGTGAATGAAAATTTGCTGGGAAATCAGGCTTTTACATGATCTCAAAATATCACATCATCTCACCAGCTGATGAGACTAAGCGTTGGGACAAACTGACAGGGTATTCCTTCTTGCATGATGCTACAAAAACTATACAATGTCACCCTATGATATTCTTGCCCAGAATGCTTAACTTGAATCATAAAATGAGAAAACAGTAAGAATAATATCAATTTGGGATTTTTCTGTAATAAAATGGCCTGGATCCTGTAAAAATATCAGTTATGATATAGAAAATAAAATGGGAAGTTGTTCTAGATTAAAGGAGACATTAAAACTAGACATATAATGCTTGATTCTTTGTTCTGAACCCTAGGCCACTCAATGGCAATGATGATTAGCCATTAGGAGCTTTTGATGGGACAATTGAAAATTTTTGATTTGGGGCATTTTAACCCTAGAAAATATCATGTTTTTAATGTCAATTTTTCTAAAGATTTTTACCACTAGTCTATACAAAATAAAAAGTAGGAATAGCATTATAAACTGTCAGTAAAATATAGTTTAATTGAAGCAAGATTTTAAAAAAATAATAATTAAATATCACAGAAAATACTTTTCATGATTATTCAATAATTGTCATGAATATGACAATTATAAATAAAAAAAGCATAGCATGCTCCAAGGGAACAAATGCAGGGGGAATAGAGCTAAGAGATTTTCATTTATAATCTTAGTCATTGACAGATTATAAAAATATGATTCGGAAAATAAATTAGACAAAGACAACAAAAACAAAAATCAACAACAATAACAAAACCAAAGAAAACAATCTAATTCATTAATATAATTGCTGTAATTTGAAATGGTGTATTGACGTATGGATTTGGGGAGCACATTAAAATCATTATGACTAGTTGAAAGGCTCTCTAGGAATGTAAGGTAGTTCAAAATTAGAAAAACCTATTGCAGTGTCTAACCACTGTAATAACTCAAATTAATAAAATAACTTCCAGGATCATCTGGGTGGCTCATTTAATTAAGCATCTGCCTTCAGCTCAGGTCATGATCCTGGAATCCTGGGATCAAGCCCAAATTGGGCTCCCTCCTCATTGGGAGCCTGCTTCTCCCTCTCCCTGCTCCCTGCTCTCTCTCTCTCTTGTTATCGCTCTGTCTCTCAAATAAATAAAATCGAGAAAAAAGAGAAAAAAGAAAAATAACTTCCATAGATGCTCTAAAAAGCTTAATTTAATTCATCATTTACTTTTTTTTTTTTTTTTTTTAATTTTTTATAAACATATATTTTTTATATACATATATTTTTATCCCCAGGTCTGTGACTTTTAAATGAAGGAATTTTGAAGATTAAGAAATAGAACAGTCCCTAACTTGATAAAAATTGTATATCATACAAAAATCTACCATTCTACTCAGTGTCAAAATGATAAACACATTTTTATTAAATTCTGGAAAGAAATCTCACTGTTAAATTACTTAATATTTTCTGTAATGAATAGTCAAATAAAAATATCAAAAAATTATGATTATTCACAGATCACACAATTTTCTCTATGAGAGTTCCCAGAAAATGAGTTAAAAAATTATTGCAAACAACTTGAAAATTTTAGTTGACTGAGCACCTAATTAATAAACAAAATTCAGTAATCTAAATAAATATCAGTTAGGGATTATAATGGAAGAAATATAATAGTTTATAGTAGTAAGTATACACATAAATTATCTCATTATGAAGCAGAGCAGAAATGTATAGAACGTGCATGATAAAACTTTTTTTTATTTAAATTCAATTCACCAACATATCACATCATTAGTTTTTAACATAGTGTTCAGTGATTCATTAGTTGTGTGTAACACCCAGTGCTCATAATAACACGTGCCCTCCTTAATGTTCATCACCCACTTATCACATCCCCCCTCCACCTCCCTTTCCACGACGCTGTTTGTTTCCTGAAGTTGAGTCTCTCATGATTTCTCTGATGTCTCTGATTTCTTCCCATTCAGTTTTCCCTACCTTCCCCTATGATAAAAATTTTAAGGATTTCCTACAGAACATAGGGAAGACATGAATCAATCAAACGACATCCTTTTTTTTCCTACAGAAAGATACCATATTATAATGAGACCGTCAAAATAATTTTTTTGTAGAATATGACAAAATGATTCCATATTCATGTGGGATGAAGAAAATCAAGAATAGAAATTAAAATTGTGCTTTGAAAAGCACAATAATGAGTGAAGTCAAACCTGGCAAAGGTATTAACCATAATTCTGCAATGATTAACATAATCTAGAATCAGAAAATGAATAAAAAGATCAATGAAATAGATTTATGATTCCAGAAATAGATTTTATGTATGGATAAAGAAAAGATCTCTAGTCTGAAATACTGGTGTCTTTTCAAATCACTGAGAAAAATGTACATAATTCAAAAGATAGTGTTGAGGGAGTTAACTACTTAGAACAAAACTAACCTACTCCTTATACCAGAAAAAATTTTAGATGGAGAAAAGATTTAAATTGAGAGGAAGCCATTCATAGAAGAAAAGAACTAAGTAAAAATTTAAATACCTTGAAATGGGGAATGTCTGTCTAAATCCAGAACCATAAAAGTGAAGAACTGATAAATTTTAGTAACATAAAATTTAGTAACATAAAAATTAAAACATGTATATAGCGAATAATAGCTTGAGGAAAAAAAAAAAGTAGTAAGCTAGTAAAAAAAATTTTTTACATATGTAAAAAGTCCAGTTCCCATAATATATAATGAGCTTTTGCACCTCTATAAGAAAAAGTTGTCAGCCCAAAAGAAAAATAGGCAGAGGATTAAATAAGGCCTTTCACTTAAAAGAACATAAAATATTAATAGGCAGAAAAAAAAAGATATTCAACCTTAGTCAGAATTGGACATATACAGAACAAAAACAACAACAAAATAAGGATGTTTCACCGATCAGATAAACATTTGATAACAAAACATTTTCTAAAATATTATCTAATACCCATTGCTGGGGAGGAAGTAGAAAAATAGGAAATCATCTTCTTGACTGAAAGTGGAAGTGCAAGTTGGTAGAATGTTTTAGGAAGGTAATTTGACAATAACTGACAAAAAAATTATGTATACGCTTTGATGGAACAATTTCTCTTCTTAGAATTTAGCCCCAGATACACTGATTAAAAAATATATATACAAGGATGCTTATTGCATTATTATAATAGTGAAAAATGGGTAATGATTCAAATGTCTCAGAGCATAATTTGCTTTGTGGATTAGGGTACATTATAATTTGAATTTTTTTAAAAAATGAGACAAATCTAAATATACTGATATGAAAAGAGGTCTGTTACAGTAATTTTTAAAACCAAGATGTAAAAAATAAAAAAATAAAAATAAATAAAAACCAAGATGTAGAACACTGCAAAAATACACGTTGTGTATATGCACTTTTATATCTGCATGGAAATTTTCTGAGATTGTTCACAAAAACCTGTTTATTGGAAAAGAAAATGTATGCTCTTTTGCTTTGAATACAAAGCACTTATGCTTTATATTCTTCTGATCCATATCCGTATTTTATTGTCAGCAGGACTTTATTTAATAATAAAAGGTGAAAATATTTGAAGCTTTGCAATTGACCTTTTAAAAATAGAAAAGATAATCTTAAGTGTCCATTTGAAGACAGATGGAGAGACAAGGATTAGAGATATATACATGAAAGTTGTCAGTTTCAAGATGACAATGAAACTGTAAAAGTGGTAGAATCACTTAGAGCATTAAGAGAAAGAGCGTAAAGAGAAAACTTAACGCGTTTATGTTTGCTCAGAAAAGGGGAAGAAGAGTTAGCAAAAGAGGTGGAAAAGGTGTTTTAAAGATGTGATCTCACTCCTACGTGGAATTTAAGAAACACAAAAGAAGATCGTAGGGGAAGAGAGGAAAAAATAAAGCACGACAAAATCAGAGAAGGAGACAAACCATGAGACTCTTAATCATAGGAAACAAATTGAGGGTTGCTGGAGGGGTGGGGGTGTGGGAGAATGGGATAGCTGGTGATGGACATTAAGGAGGGCACATGAGGTAATGAGCACAGGGTGTTATATAAGACTGATGAATCACTGACCTCTATCTCTGAAATCTCTGAAATACAGTATATTAATTGAATTTAAAATAAAATTAAATATTAATTAATTAATTGTTGGGGTGATGGAAGATGTGGTCAAATCAGTTCAATCCAATGTAATTTAAATCATAGCAAAAATTTGAAGGTGACTAGTGTCCAGAAAAGTCCTGAAATGAAAAAAGAAATAGAGCACAAATAGTTTCCTGATTGATCTTCTAACTCCCTGACTCTAGCTCTTGTGTTTGTTTGCAGTCGTATTTTTTTCCCGACCATCCATTTGATGCATAGTTTCATGAAGTTTGGTCTTGTATCCTATTCCCCTAGATTGGTTTCATGCAGTAACAATCTAGAGGTGGATTTATTCAGTCCAAGCCTTTATTACTCAGCTCTAGACCTATATATCCAAATGCCTATTTGACACATCCAAAATGTCATTTCCTTTTGGAAAAGTCAAATACAGATCAAAGTGTGGAGAACACATGTTTTCCCTCTCAGAAAGAGTTCCTTCCTTTGGTTTGTTTTAATTCCAGTTGTTAACATACAGTTATATTAATTTCAGGTGTACAATATAGTGATTCAATAATTCCATATATTACTCAGTGCTCATTAAGTGTACTCTTAATCCCCTCCATCTGTTGTACCCCTCCCCCTACTACCTCTCCTCTGGTAACTCTCTGTTTTCTGTAGTTAAGAGTCTAATTTTGTATTTGTCTCTTTTTTCCCCTTTGTTCATTTGTTTTGTTTCTTAAATTCCACATATGAATGAAATCATATAGCATTTGTCTTTCTCTGACTGTCTTATTTCACTTAGCATTACACTCTCTAGATCCATCCATGTTGTTGCAAATGGAAAACCTTCATTCTTTTTTGGCTGAATAACATTTCCTTATATGCATAGATATATATGTACATACATATACCACCTCTTTATCCATTCATCTATCAATGGACACTTGGGTTGCCTCCATAACGTGGCTATTGTAAATAATGCTGCAATAAATATAAGGGTGCATATGTCCTTTTGAATTAATGTTTTTGTATTTTGGGGGTAAATACCCAGTAGTACAATTCCTGCATCATAGGGTAGCTCTATGGAACCTCCATAGTGTTTTCCACAGTGGCTACAGCAGTTTGCAGGATTCCTTCATTCGGACAGGCAATAAAATCACCTTCTATCTAGCTGTGCAAGAGAGAAGCTTGAGAGATATTAAGACATTTTTCTTCTTAGCCTTCCATTTCCAATCTATCAGCAAGTTCTTTTGATTTTATATCTAAAATATCTCTCAAATTCATTTCTTCTCTCCATCTTGCCTCTACCACCATCTTGGCCAAAACAATTATGGTGCCCCACCTGGATGGCTGTTGTAAATTCCTAACAGATCTGCATTACATTCTGGCTAACTTCTAGCCTGTTTACTACACTATTGCTGGAAAAATGTATTTCCAAGAGCAAACCTAAACATATCAATCTCTTTTAATGGCTTTTAGAGTAAAGGGTAACAAAAGTCACGGCTTTGTACATTTCCTTTACAGTTATAGTTAAAAGCTTATGCATTTTCGTGTGATTGTGTCTCTCTGTCCTCACCACTATACTGTTATGTTCATGAGAATAGGAGCTGTGCTGGTTTTTTTTTTTTTCATCAAAATTGTATTTCTGGAACCTAGGCACATGATAATTGTCAATAAGTATTTTAAATTAATAAGTGGTTGAAAACAAAAAGAAGTTTCAAAGAAAGTATGTGTCTTAACCTTTGTTAAGAGATCTAAAAGGAGGATGGTAAAAACTAAGAAGAAGTAGACAAATTTGATGACTTGATGAAATATATGATTACTGGTAAGTTTGTGAATAACGTGAAGGTGAATATTATCAAGACTACCCAAAGAGACTGACTATGGAGTATGTCCTGGGAAATGAGGAGTAGATCTGCTAGGTGATTAAATCTGAAGAAAGGTACGGTATAGCTCTCCAGAGATCTTACTAACATCAAAGACACATGTATTAGAAGCAAAAGAGCGAGGCCATAGGAACTTCGGTGTGGAACATAGGAACTGGTGTTTATGATGGTGTGAATTGTACTCTTGATATCATGCATATGCTTCTTCAGAAAAAGCTCTTTAAAACTGGGGATCATGTCTGCCTTCTGCCTTCCTAGAATTGCCTGGGAACCCATATTTGCCCAATTGATATTTTAAAGTAAGTTGAATTAAAGCCCCATTTTTCAGAAATTCTGCCACCTTAATTCTTATAGCATTTTTTAGACTTGATTTCTTACAGTTACATCCATGTAAATTCTACTTCATTGCAACTTCTTGAAAAATAATCAGTATTTGTTGTATCGACTTCCTCATCACTTGATCTCAAGCAGTGATTTTTTAAAAAATGTTCTACTATTGGGGGTTTCAAGAATGAGTTTCAGTCGCAGTCAATGAGAAGTGCATATTTTTTGGCAATTATGACAGATTTACAACAAGAAACCTGGGAACAGGTTTTTAAAACATGTTTCTGGTTTTTGGGAGGGTTTTTCAGCTCCAGCATCTGCAAACATCATCAGAATCCCATGATATAATCTACTAGCTACTATGAAATGTTGATGACTAACCTCTGGAACTGCACATCGAAGCAGTCAGACTTGTATATTGTGAGTCACAG
The DNA here is from genome assembly GCF_030435805.1 of Mustela lutreola. Classification (NCBI taxonomy): domain Eukaryota; kingdom Metazoa; phylum Chordata; class Mammalia; order Carnivora; family Mustelidae; genus Mustela; species Mustela lutreola. The sequence goes on from NC_081300.1 coordinate 40,549,550, forward strand.
AAATGTAGATTTAGAGTCAGTGAGAAGAACACCCAGGAAAATCTGCATACATTCAGAGATATTGATTGAGAATGAAGTGTAAGAGAAACACCCAATTCTATCAGGAATCTTGTGTCAATTTTATATCATCAACTCATCTCAGGCTCATATCGAGTAACTATAGAATCTTAATGTAAGTTTTTACCATCAAACATATTTACTTCCACTTAGAGGTATTAAATTTCATGGTAAGAAATGCTTTGCACAATAAGAAATATATGGAAAATTATTTTTAAAAAACATCTTGCTGTTAATTCTTGGGTTTTATCTTACATTTACTAAATCCATATGTTTTAGGATACGAGGTCCAGAAAACTACATAGTTAGTGCCCAAAGTGGATTGGATGTATCTTTAAGTTTGAAACCTTGATTTTATTCCTAAGTTGTCTTGGTGTATGTATCACAAATTAGAGAGACACAGGGATTCCTAGATCTGTTATTCCCTAGATCTGTACTCTGTTATTTCAATTATCAGTGCCAGTTTCTGGCATTGCCCACAAGGAAGAACAACGCAAATGCTTCTGTTAGGAGAAATTGTTTGGCTTAAAGGAAAAACTGAGATCAAATCCTGACCTTCCACTGTGTGACCTTGTCCCATTCAATCAATGTCCGTGAGTTTTAGTTTTCTCATTTGAGAAATGGAGATAATGAAATATGTTTAATAGACAGCGGTTTGTGGGAATTAAGTGAGGGGCATGAGAGATCGGGATAAATGCATGGGTCTTCAAGTAGTTCAATAGCAGTATGAGAGACAGAACCAGAGGGGTCAGCAGGAGTCAGGTTATAAATCATTTTATAACTGCAGGGAGTCATTTGGGCCTGCTGTAATAGCTTTTAAAATCCTAGCATGTGGTCTCATGGGCTTTATTTGATCAGAGATACCTAAGTAACTCTTCTTCCCTCTTCTTGAACAATCTCTACGCCATTCAGCCCAAGCCTCACTGTCTTAAGAATCCTGATGAAGATGAAAAAGATGTTGTTTCAAGATTCCTTGAGAATAGGGAGGGGAAAGCAGTAGTGCCAATCTCATGGCCAGCAAGAAGGGTTAGCAGTGACAACCTGGGCGCTCTCAGTGGGATCTGCCAGGGAGTCAGGGAGAGTTACACTCACTGGTACTGAAACATAAACAAGAATTATTGAGCACACATTTGAGAATATGAATATAATTGAGACATGTGTGCTGTTAACTAACACATAGTGGTTTTGTTTTGTTTTGTTTTTTTATATGCAAGTAAAAAACAAATAAAATGTTACACCACAGCTTCTGTGATAGGAGTTTGTATAATGAGCCCTGGATATTATATGAGACTGATGAATCACTGAACTCTACCTCTGAAACTAGTAATATGGTATATATGAACTAATTTATTTTAATTTTTTTTAAAAAAGAAAAAACTTATATAGAGAAAAAAATTCACTATAGAGAAAACACTAAGCTGCTTTAAAGGGAGGAGTCTTGAGGCACCTGGTTGTGCAGTTGAGTGTCTAGCTTTTAGCTTCAGCTCAGGTAAGGATCTTAGGGTCTTGGGATTGAACCCTGCGTTGGCCTCCACGCTTGGAGTCTGCTTGACACTCTCTCCCTCTCCCTTTGCCCCTGCCCCTGCATGCTCTTTCTCTCTTTCTCTCAAATAAATAAATAAATCTTTAAAAAAAAAAAAAGAGTGATAGGGGTCTCCATAGAGATGGGCCTTTTGGGATATGGAGGATGTCTGGAAATGGAGAAGGTTGTGGGTAAGGGGAGTGCATTGTTCTAGAGGGGAAGCTACCAATGTCACAGTGAGCCTAAACCTGTAGAGCTGAAAGAGGTAGGATCTGGCAGGATTGTTCTTGGGGTTAGCTCCACTAGAACCAGCCATGTTTTATTTTAATCCAAGAGGAGATACAGGTGTACTTTCTTTTCCTGCTGTTGTGTAAAGGCTGCAAACCATCACTAGCTTGCTTTTATCAGCTCACATCAGAAGTACTTTTCTGAAGGCCAAGTACTACTTTCCCGGTGTTTGCTCAACAGTTGATTTATGTTACTCATCTGCAAAACATCTTAGGATGCCTCATAATAAGCTGCTTCTCCTCAGCACAAGCTGAAAATGAGGTTCCTGATGGGAAAGTTTTGTGTTCATTTTATGTAGGTAATGGAATCCAAAACAACTCTCTTAAATGCTAGGTTTTCCTTTCCAAACATTTGTCTAGCAGTTTATTACTGCTGCTTATCTTCTCTCCAGAGGATGACCTCAGTCCCTCTGTGTGTGTGTTTATGTGTGTGTGTTGGTTCCTGTGTATGCTGCGGGTGTATGTCTTTTCTGTAACCCCCCCCACAGTGTACTAAAGATTGTCCTCTCTTGCCTTTTGTCTGTCATCAAGACTTTAGGAATTGGGGCTAGAACTCCCATTGTAAAACCTCCATGAACCTTTCTCCCTATTTCTAAAAATGAGGGCTTTTTGGCATTGAATAAGACATTATGTGTAAAGCCCAGCTTGGGCCAGGGTTCCTCCCAGCCAGGACTCTTTGTGAAAAGCAGTTTCACCTTCAGCAGCTAATGACTCTTTAAAGAAAACACTTCCCAGAGACCTTCTTTGTTTTGAGACAGGAGGTGGAAATAGGGCTGCACTACCACATAGTGTGGGCCATAGCTGGTCTGGTCCATGGTGTGGTCACGTTTCAGCAGGGATTCCCCTTACTCTTCACAATGCCTCCTCCTCCTTCCACACTCAGATCCCAGCAAACACTCATTTGATTTAAGAATACACACCGGTTATTAAAACAAAAAGATCCTGTCAGTGGAATACTGAGAAAGTGATAGAGAGAGTGGTGGAGAATGAAGTTATAGAAACCTGACAATTAGTGAAATTCAATAACTTCTTTGTTCATGCAATAAATGTGGATTGAGTTCTTAGTATGTGTTAAATGCTATGGCAGGAGTTGGAGATCCAGTGTATCCATAAGGAAGAAACAGTTTGGTGAACGTGATGCTTCTGTGGAGAAAATGACAGTATTATTTTGTATTTATATTTGTATTATTTATTTTCCTCTGGTTAGTGCAGCCCAACCTATAAGCCAGAAACTTGGTAGGTTGAAACTATTGCAAGGAGCCTCTGATACCATATATCTACCCATCATCATCAGTAGATTGAATAATTGATAGATCCAAATTTATATATTCTCTATTTACTAAATAATTAGTAATATTTCTAAACATTTATTCAAATTATCAAATAGTTATAAAAATGAGTCTATTTGTAAAATAAAATGAAAGTAGTAAAATATAAATTAAATTGTTACTTTAGTCATCAAGTATTTTCTTGACAGATAGTACTAGTAGTATAAGCTAGTGGTATAATCTAGTAAAAAGTTTTTATATAAATACAAGCTACCTAAATATTTAAAAAGGAAATCTAATACTTTAAAAATGGAAATCATCTGTGAACCACTGCCCATTTACATTATTAACATGTATGAGCCTAACACATATTTCTCTTGAAACAAATAATGAGTAATTTGCTAATATTGGGGTTTTTTTCACTCATAAGGAATTTTCCAAGAGTTTTTGAGATTTAAATTTATTCTTCCATTTATTCCAGTAGTATTTATTGAGTACCTACAACTAGACACTATATAACACAGAATAGTGTTTAAAAGCCTGATAAATATTTGTGAGATTAACCATTTCATAAAATATATGGATAAATTTATTTCTGTGCAATGAATCTACTTTTCTTATTAGTTTTTACATAAAGTTGTTAATGTTTCAAATAGAGTATTATCAACCCCAGTAAATAATATGGTCTTCAAGTATGAATGCAGAAAAAAAAGTGGATGCAACAAAAATGGTTTTTACTACAAAAATTGGATGAGATTTTTCCTCTCATTGGCTCTCTGACTTGATTCTTGAGTTATCCTCATCACGTTTGATGTGAAACTGTTAAATAATTTTAAACTTTCCAAAGTTCAAAAATTTATAGATGTACTGAAATAATCCCTGATAGTATTGTTCTGTATTCAGGATTAGTAACAGAATGAGTCCTGAAAAATAAAAGCAAATATAAAATCAGAAATTCTGGTAGTGTGGTTATCTGCCCTTTGCATTTTACTGAAACAGAGCTAGAAGACCAAAGAGTGTCCAAGTTATTGAAAATCCGTGAAGAACTCCTTCACTCTTAAATTTGAAGTGTATGTTAAGTGAAACATTTCTTTTGCAGACATAATGAAACGCACCAGTTGCCATCTTCTGAGACATCTTTATATTTAAGAATCTTATACATAGTTTGTTGTCCTTGAATTTTAAAAAGTTGTGGCTCTTAAAACTAAAAATTGTCAGAACTAGCTAAAAAGATAAGTGGCTGCTTCTGGGGCCTGGGTTAGGTCTAGAGCCAGCCAACATTCACCAACAAGGGACAGATGAGCAGATAGACACAGTTTATCCTTCTTCTCAAACTAACTGCGCATATACATAAGGGACGGTTGCTTACTAGGGGCTAATAACACATCAAGATGGAATTTGCAGAGTCTAGCCAGGCAATGACCTTCCTGAACTTTGACAGTGAATAAATTGTGAGGTTGTGACATTCTGCAGCTTCCCGGATCCCCACCTTCCCAGATCCCTTAGATCCCCAGATATACCCCTCGAAAGCAAGAGGGGGGCAAAGGTGACGTACGGTTGCCAGTTTCTCTAAGCAGAGGTGAATATTTGATTTAATGGGTAAACCCTGGATTTCAAAATGACTTTGAAATTAGAGCCACTCCTAGAGGCTGAATGGACTTTTACTGCGTAATGGCATATCTGTTCCTTTAGAGATATCTCCCCGATAGAGACAAAATCGTAAATGTTACCTCACACTCATGCACAGATTGTATTGGAATCTAACTTGTGAACTGTGTGAGAGATTTGACCATTGTCCCATGTCCACTGCTATCTCATTATCTTACCACCTACTACAGTTGCTTTATAACGATATTACTATTATTTTGCTAAATTAATAGGTCTAGTAAATGTATGTTCTCAGCAGAACTTGTTAAGCTTGTTTTGTGTGTGTGTGTGTGTGTGTGTGTGTCTGAGTAGGCGTGACCCATTAGTGTAACTTCACAGTGGCTCTGTTATTTCTCTGTACCGACTCACAGAGACCTTAGTTTGAAGACAAAGCACTTTAAATACTTCAAAGACATAGAAACATTAAGAAGATCAACTGATCTTTTTAAGCACCATTTTAAAATCTGTGACATGATAAATGGGTTTTTCCTGACAATATTCAAGGAAAGTTGTGGTTAATGTTTTTAAAGCCTTCCTACCATACCTTTTGAAGTAAATTCTACCATGAACTAAGTTGCCATCTCTCTGGGTCTCAAAGCTTCTTTCCACAAAGTGGAAATGTTCTGGTAGGAGAAATAAGGCTCCTACTTCTGAGTTTCTGATTCTGGGAAATAAGTGTTTTGTAATAAATACATTTTGCTATAAACTTAAGAGAAAGAAAACTTTGGAATTGCATTAAATTAAGCTACAGAATTAGTTCTTTTCATGATGTATAATTAATTCCCTGATGATTTTTGCACACTTTTCTGTCCAATATGTTTGCAGATTACTACTTTTTATGCCTCAGAATTTACCAGATAGTATGTACTCAATATGTTTTAGAATAATTAGATCTGGCAAAAAGGACTTGCTAAGGTCAACTCAGGTCTTCTGCCTCCTCTAAAGTTTTCTTCCACATTGGCTTAGCTTCTCAATGCAAGATTTCATAAATGTAGCTGTTTTTATTGACAGAAAAATAGCATTCAGATATAAGATTGAAATTATTATACCCTAACATGACAGTTGGGACAATAGATAAATACACTACCCGGGCATTCCTAGAATTAAAGGAACCCAAGAGTTATATTGTCTTCACACTTATAAAAAGAATGAAAACTTAAGCCAATAATTGAAAAATAGGAGCAATAATTGAAATATAGGTCCTAAATTTTGGTATTGCTTTTTTTCTTTTAGGTGAAAGAAAATGTTTTTTGTTTAGTTTTACAATGTCTGTGATTTTAAGATTGTTTGGTCACTTGAGTGTGATTTTTCTAGTTTTTATTAAATTTATAGTGATGATGTACAAATTTTTCCCTTTTCTGATTAAAAGAAAAATGGAAAGGTGCACTAGTAAATTACTACTAAAAGTCTTTTGTACCCTGCTCATGATATCAAGCTGTCCTGAGATCTAGAACTGAAACTTATTAAAAGTGCTTTATATTTAACTAGAAATATTATATTAATTCTTAACATTAATTTATTACAATAAGATAGCCATCTTCAAAACCTGAAAAAATGTATCTGTCAAATCTATTTAATATTAATTTCCTCTTTCGGGGGTAAGAGTATAAAGTCAGTGAATGGAAGCAGAATCACACTGTTGATGATAACCCATAAAGTCCCTTAAATCACCCATAAATCTCATATGCTTTGTTTTGTGGACCCTATGTAGCGACTTAAGTTTCATGTCTAATCCTAGTAGGGGAGAGTAGTTGGGCCAGAGTGTGGCAGCCTGGATGCAAATTCTGGTCCAGTCACTTCCTAGCCATGTGACCTTGAGAAAGTTAGTTGACCTCTCTGTGCCTCAGTTTCCCTCTTGGTACAATAAGGCTGATACAGGGCCAACCTATAGTGTTAAGAGAATTAAGTGATTTTAAAAATGCCAAGCACAGAGCAAGTGCTGTATCAGTGTTACCTTTTCTCATTATAACATAAAAATGTACATAAGAGAATAAAAAGTTCATGTATGCCATATAAGTTTACAGTTTTTGGAAATGTGTGCTTGTTCACACGAGTTAATTCTATGCATGATGTAGTTGGCACATCCTGTTCTTTCCTCTAGTGTGTTGTATTAATTTATTTTTTCTTTAGTTGATATATATATGCACTGGGTCAGAGTGTAAAATGCATTTCTTATGATGGGTTAGGGTCCCCAAAAAGGTTTCCCTTTCAAAGTCACTCTTCTGGAACATCTGAATTCCTCTACTGTTGCCTCCTGAAAGCTGTCAGAATGCTGCCTCAATTTTGTTTTCTTTATTCCCCCCCTCTGGTGAACAATGAGCAGTAAAACTGGCTCTCTCCCCGGATGGGGAGTGAAGATAAAGGTCTAAGTAGCTTGGGAGAGCTTGCAATCAGCCGATTGCCTCCAGGTGTAGACTGGGCGGGGGACGAGGGAGGTGGGTGGAGAGCTATAACAGGGTGGAGGTGGAGAAGCCCCAGATCATGCAGCAACCTGTGCTCAGACTCTGGGTTGGGCTGTGAGGGGTGGAGAGCTCTGCTGAGATGAGACATGTTGGTCCTGCAAAGGACAGGGTGCAGATTGGGAGAAGCAAGAGAAAATATTTAGGTATGCTTGCTCTTGGCATGAGATGTGGTTCTGAGAATAGCATGGTTGGAAACTTGGTAGGGAAAAGATAGAGGGATAGACAGGGTGGAGGGTAAGGTAGTGAAAGAAGTTAGGGGAAAAGGTAAGGAAAGGATGGAGTCAGTTGAGTGAGAATCTTGACATGTTCCACTCCTTATGACTCAAGGTGATGGCTTGCTGCTCTCAGGCCAATTAAGAGCTAAATCCAACAATGGGAAATGGAAGTTTGTACTGGCTGTAGTGTGTGAGAATAAAAAAGCTGTTAATACATTAGTGAAGTGCAAAGTTTGGTCTCTGTAGCTGATGAGGAGCTTTTGTGTAATTGTTGAGTTCATAATGAATTGAACAAGCCCAAAGGGTAACGGGTGTGGTTTTCAGTGTGATCTACTTTGGGGCTTTTCTAAGGAGGCAGTGAACCACCCAAGAAACCAGCTAGATATTATAGTTATGCACTCAAACTGGGAAACAAATGGTCCGGATGCAATGTAGGACAATTATCTTCTGCTGGGTAATTCATGCCCCTAGGTCACAGAAAAGACCACCCTCCCAACTCTCAATCATTTCTGAGATTTCTTGGATGATTTCATCAAAGTGTCCATAAACAGATCAGATGATGCCATGCGTACCACTGCCCTTGGGCAGATAACCCCTGCCCTCCCACCGGGAAGAGCTGGATCCCACGACATGGCTCCCTGGGGAGAAGAAAAGGAAATGTCATTGTCTTTTGCTTTGGAGGGGTATCAAACTGATGATGCATTGTAGCTTTCAAAGATGAAGATTTTTGTATCACTGTCTTCCTCAGTCTCAGGCCTTTTTTTGTCCGCTTGTCTTTTTCCTATAGGCGAAGTCTTTACCTCCTTCCTCACCCCATAATGATTATCAGTGTAACTTTTTGTAAATAACTTTACTCGATTATTTAAAATAAAAAAATTCACAAGATAATAAAGGGAAATAATTTTTTTTTTTAGAGCTTCTAAAGCATTTTTTAAAATACAGCATTTGGTAATTGCAGTGAATAACTAGATAGCTACATAAAATGTGTCCTCTGTTTCTCTGCCGCTTCCTAAAAGGTAAGAGCGGGCAACACATGGAAAACATGAAATGAAGGGCAGGAAAGGCTTCTGTCTCTCACTCACCCGCGTGCCTCTGGGTTTGGCATGTATGAGATGGGCCCACCAGAGACTGAGGTATGCATGAGGGTTGGAGGAACAACCCAGAAGAGAATGTCACCTGGGAGAAGAGTCAGGAAGATAACTTTGGTCCAGGAAACAACACACTGGTTGTCAGAGGGCAAGACATGCTCATGAATACAGTATGTTGTTCATCATGTCGATTTGTCTCTTGACTGCAATGCATGCCTAATTCCAATGGGATAGGAAGTGCTCTGATAAAATGAAATAATATTTTCACAAAAGCCTACAAACACTGATAACCAGCAGCACCGATACATGGTTTCCAGTTGGAAATAAAAGATGTAATAACCCTTCCTTGTGGAACCCGTTGTAGTATCAAAATTTTGAGGATTCCAGGAGATGGTGGTGTGTGACAGTAGATGATGATAATCCTGTAAAAGTGCTCATCTCTGAGCACTGTGCCCATTAAAATACAGTCTTTAGATCACACAAACCTTCCTTTTAGTCCAACATCTGGCATGTAGTCCACTGAACTACTTCTCCTTTCTCCAAATGCTCTAAAAAACCCTTTCACTCATGTTACTTTGCTCACATGATTTTATCTTCTTGGGATGTCTTACCTTAGCCCCTGTCTCCTTTCTCAGCCTGACGAATTCTTTCTTACTCTTTAAAATGCATCTCAAAGACATACAAGTAGCCAACAGACAACAGACACATGAAAAAATGCTCAACATCACTCAGCATCAGGGAAATACAAATCAAAACCACAATGAGACAGCACATCACACAGGTAGGAATGGCTAAAATTAACAAGTCAGGAAATAACAAACGTTAGTGAGGATGTGAAGAAAGGGGAACTTTCTTACATTGTTTGTGGGAATGCAAGCTGGTGCAGCCACTCTGAAAGACAGTATAGAGGTTCCTCAAAAAGTTGAAAATAGAGCTACCTTATGACCTAGGAATTGCACTATTAGGTATTTATCCAAAGGATACAAACATAGTGATTCAAAGGGACACATGCACCCCAGTGTTTATAGCGGCAATGTCCACAATAACCAAACTATGGAAAGAGCCCCAATGCCCATGGACGGATGTATGGAAAAATATGTGGTATTATATATATAATGGGATATTAGTCAGCCATCAAAAAGAATGAAATTTTGCCATTTGCAATAACATGGATGGAACTAGAAGGTATTGTGCTAAGTGGATAAATCAATCAGAGAAAGACAATTGCATGATTTCACTCATATGTGGAATTTAAGAAACAAAACATGAACATAAGGAAAAGGAAGGGAAAATAAGATGAAGACAGAGAAGGAGACAAACCATAGGAGACTCTTAACTATAGGAAACAAACGGAAGGTTGCTGGAAGGGAAGTAGGGGGATTGGGGTAATTGGGTGATGGGCATTAAGGAGGGCACTTGATGGAATGAGCACTGGGTGTTATACGCAACTGATAAATCAGTTCTGAAATTAATAGTACATTATATATTGGATTGAATTTAAATAAATAAATTAAAAATAAAATGCATCTCAAATGGCCTCTCCTTGCAGGCTTTCCTGACTTCCTAGGAAGAATTAGTGTTCAATACCCATTTCTATTATGATACTTAACACATTCTGTTATGCAAATTACCTGTTCACCCATTTCCATGAGAAACTGTTAACTCATAAAAGCAAGGTCTATATTCTAGTCCCATGTGTTTCTTGAAGGCCTAGCAGAGAGACAGGTTAATAGGGCTCGTGAATATTCAATGGCCGATTGACCTACTGAAATAAGAAATACTATAAATGATTTGAAGATCTGTATTCTTTAAATACTGCCTGTTTGTTGTTGTTGTTTTATATTTATAACATTCCACTTTGGGACTGAGATGATTTGATAGGAAAATCTGATTATCCATTTTCATTTCAATGGTGATTTTTTTTTTTTCTTAAGAAAAAGATTTCTTCTCTGCTTTGTAATTCCAAACCTTTGAGGAACAGCCTATTGGAGATAGATTCTTGGTGCACCTGGGTGACTCAGTGGATTAAGTGTCTGCTTTCACTGCCATCATGATCCCAGGGTCCTGTGATTGAGCCCCACATCAGACTCCCTCCTGGGCATGGAGACCCTGCTTCTCCCCACTCTCTGATCCTTCCCCAGCTTGTGCTCTCTCTGTCTGTCAGATAAATAAATAAAATCTAAAAAGAGAAAGAAAGAAAGAAAGAAAGAAAGGAAGGAAGAAAGAAAAGAAAAAGGAAGGAAGGAAAAAAATATTATGGTAAATGCTTAAATACAATTTTATTTTTCTGAAATGATGTATTTATCATTAGGGAGTAGGGCACGACTCTTTCCAGTTAACATTTTACTTTTCAAATGGTCTAAAAATGGGTTATGAAGAAATGGCTTAGGGAATTAGAATAATGAATAGTTTTTTTTTTTTTTTTTCCCAGACACCTGCTGGTTCTGAAGTTGTTGTGCAGGTTGTTCAAATGGGGCTGCCCTTCCTCCTGGTTCAGTGTGGGGTGACATGGGAAGGGCCTGCTCAGACAATGATGAGAGCAAGGACAGCACAGAAAATAGGTGGTGGGAGGAGGTGGAGTGCGTGTGTGCAGGGGGGGCGGGGGGTAGAGATAAGAAGGGGGAAAAAGAGGGAAGGGGCACCTGGGTGACTCAGTGGGTTAAAGCCTCTACCTTCAGCTCAGGTCATGATCTCAGGGTCCTGGAATCAAGCCCCGCATTAGGCTCTCTGCTCAGCAGGAGCCTGCTTCCCTTCCTCTCTCTCTCTCTGCCTGCCTCTCTGCCTACTTGTGATCTCTGTCTGTCAAATAAATAAATAAAATCTTAAAAAAAAAAAAGATTACTCAAGAGATATTTGCTGAATGAATGAAGTGGGGCAGATGGTATTCAAATAAGATTCTGAGTGACTATGAAGCCCAGGTCGATTCCAGGATGACCTATTGACTCCCAGACTCTGGTGTGAACGAACTAACTAACTATGGAGTAAAAGAAGTGGTGCTCTAGCTCCTGCCTCTGAAAAGATCTTTTGTAAAATCTTAACAGGGAAGACTAATGGATACCTTAAGCCAGGTAAACAGGTATTTATCATCAAATTTTTGCTGCCAAGGCACCAAGCATCTATAATACATCAAACACTAGAACAAAACAAGACACAAACCTTGCCACCAACTCGACCCATCTGTCCACCAAATAAAAAACCGCATTTTAAGAAACTTTGATAGGTAATGATGCTAATGTGGTATCAAGGCGAAAGTCATGCTAGACTCAAGGCTGCATTTGGTTAGCTCATATTAGCTTTGAACTTTGGTCACATTCAATTCTTTATCACCACCGGGTTATAGTTGTTTTCAAATAACAAATAAGACCCTTGTGAATCTTCCAGAGGAAGCCAGCTATTGCTGGCTAGAAGTAAAGATCAAAGGAAAGAGTCACTTGACCTCTTTGAACCACAGATTCTACTAATATGGAATGGTACATGAAGCCAGTAGATAATTACTTAAGGTTTTATAGTATATAAAACCATAGGGTTTCATAGTATAGCGGGGAGAGTCTATAGGAGGGCAGGGAGATGTTATACTAGTGAGCAAATAATCTGTCATTTGAATCATACGGTTATCAGAGTTTAGGTTATCAGAGGTTATCAACGGCTATCATATTAGTCATTGAATTAAAGCTCAGGTTTATTGTTTCTTCTTCTAGGATAAATTTGTTTATAATTTCTGGAATAACATCAGAAATCAACTAGCAACCCTATGATAAAATATGGTAGAATATTTGGAGAATTTCAATGTGAATATTCTTCTACTCTCAAACTATATCAACTTTATTGCAGTGTTGAGTTCTGTTGGATACATAACATGTACAAATATGCTAAGAATATTGAGAAAATCCAGAGTAGAATCATAAAAAGTATTTATATGGGAAAGTAGATTAATATAATAAAATGTATTTATTCAGTCTAGAAAGTTAAAGCTTGGGAAGAATAGTTATTTTCATGTCTATTCAGTCAGCAAACATTTATTATTGAAAAATGGTTACTTTTTTTTGTCATATTCAGTTTCTCACAGTTTTTAACATTCTCTTTTGAGTTTATATGCATCTACTTTTTGCTCTCTCTGCTTGACTACTTCTTATCTCCAAAGAGTCACCTTGGGCTGAGCCTTGGAATCCTTTCTGAATCTCTAGACAGACAGTAAATACTCTTTCTATAGGCTCCTGGGATGCTCTGGCCTTCTGAGAGAGCATTTTTCCCTTTTAGGTTTTAGGCTTTAATTTTCCCTAAAAAGCAAAACAAGACAAAACAACAAAACTCAGTAAACTCCTTGAGTTCTCACACAACGCTTAGAACATAATATGCAATCATAAATGCTGTGTAAATGAGTAAATCAAGTGAAATAAATTATTTTTAATTCTTTCAGAAAAAAATGTGATCAAAGAATAAGGGAGGTAATATGGAAAAAGTGATGTTGGGAATCCACAGAATTCAAGGAAATCTCTTTTAGATTCCCCCTCCCCCCAACACCAAAGTAATCCTGGGAAATCCACTTGAAAATTTCTGGAGGGGCATTTGGGTGGCATACTTGGTTAAGCCCCCCACTTTTGGTTTTATATCCAGTGGGGATCAGAGTCCTGGGATCCAGCCCCAAGTTGAGCTCATGCTGAGCTCTGAGTCTGCTTCTCTGTCTCTCTCTCTCTCCTTCTATCCCTTCCCTTTCTCATGCATGCTCTCTTTCCCTCTAAAACAAATAAATATATTTTAAAAAGAAAGAAAAGAAATTTGGGGGATTTCTGGATTGAACATTGTTAGCTTTGAGGTTTTTTTATTTAAATGAGGTTTTAAAAGTACATAAAATTAAAGGCGCAAACCACATCCAAAACGTTATCTTCCCAAGGTCTAAACTAAAGAAACTTTAAACTACAAAAAGAACCAGTCTTGGATGAGAGGCTACTTTCTGAGAGAAATGAAATCCAACTTATTCAGGACTAATGTGAATGTGGATTAACTTGATATTATGTGTGGTCATCAAGGTCATCTCTTGGAAACATTCAGTTCCCTGGAGATAAAAGCAAATGGGAATGTGCTAAATTACGGAGAGGCAACTCAGGTCCTTCACCCAGGGCCCTCCCTATCCCCCAGCATTCCCTAGGTCTGCTGCTCCAGCAAAGAATGCCTCCGCCTCATTCTCTGCCCATCACTTTAGCACCTGGCTTCCATCTCCAGACCCAGAGGCTGCCTCCTTCCGTTGACCTTTTGGATATGTCTTATAATCAGAAGGAACAGATCTGAAATACCTCTGTGGCTGTTTTCTTTTTGACTTAAATTGCAGTTGACGCTTTACACATTTTCTCCTAAGTATTCACCCTTCTTTTACACACGTGTGCACACACGCAAACATACACTCAAATGTAAACTCTTAGAAGAAAAAGATTTGGTCACAGCGTTTTTCATATTGTAACAATACTTTCAAAGAAGGAAGAAATTAATAATGGAGAGTAAATTCATGGGAGGTGCTGAGTTAATGCTTGTGGATTGTTTTCCTAAATAAAGGAAAACTATAAAAGAAAGAAAGCATAGAAGGGAGGGAGGAAGGGAGGAACAAAGGGAGGAATGGAAGATATTTGGGCACAAAGTTTACTGTATATTGAAAAATGCAATTAGAAAGCACCATTTATGGGTGCCTGGGTGGCTCAGTTGGTTAAGCGACTACCTTTGGCTCAGGTCATGATCCCAGAGTCCCGGAATCGAGTCCTGCATCAGGCTCCCAGCTCCATGGGGGAGTCTGCTTCTCCCCCTGACCTTCTCCCCTCTCATGCTCTCTCTCTCTCTCTCTCAAATAAACAAATAAAATATTTTTTAAAAAATGAAAGCACCATTTATATACCCTTAAATTGGGAGTATTACAATAGCATATTTTTGTGTCTCCCTTTTTAATAAAGAATTTATGGTAAAAAGACATTAAATAATGGAAGAAAAATCATGGTTAAGGGAAATGGAGAGATATACTCTGCTGTTTTTAAAATGTTCTCTGAGATTAATTCATACTGGGGTGTGGATTTTGTGACCTTGCATATATAATCCTGCACTTACTGTATCTGTGAAAAATAAAACAGAAGCCTACCCAGTTTGATTGAGATCTTGGATTAGCCTAAAGAAAGTTGAAGAGACCAGTTTTCTTAACTGGCTAACATGATAAAATGGGAAAATTCTCAAAAACTGGAGGCTGGTTGGTAAAAACGAACACACTTAAGTTGCAGGATTATGGAGTTCCCCCAAACTCTGAAAATGGCATAGCCATTTGATATGTATCTGTTTATCTTAAGTCAGAATGACCTTCACTTAAAAGGAAATCATATATTTTCTAGGTCAAAACGAAATTCTTTGACCCTGTAGAAGACAGAACTGTTTTAAAATGTCTGTTCGTATTCCTACATCCACACATATTATTGATTTTCTTCACCTCGTCTCACAAATCCTGCATCTAGAATCCTACTCTCATAAGCCAGATCACAAAAAACCCCCAATCTGTCATCACCACCATTTTTCAAGAAGTGTTTATGAGCCCTCAAGTGGAGTGTTTTGGCAGCCACCACTCTGGAAACCACTCTGGAGATGAGAGGATTGTCTGATTCATCACCTTGGAGAGAGGGTGGGGGTGTTGCTTCTGGAGGTGGGTTTGGAGAGGAACCCGAGGCTCTAAGACCTCACCAACACGTCCCCAGTATTCTAAAAATGCTTCTTCATCTTTCTCTTACATACCAACTCAGCTTGTAGAGATCTTGCTCTTTTCTCTTTATGAGCACTCCATCTATGTTGCTTTCTTAAAGCATAGTGATCCTGGACATAGGACGCTTGTACCATTCGTTTCTGGAGGGCTTGGATACTTTTCTAGGTCAAACCAGACAAGTACTGATTCCTGACTTTTATTACAGAAAGGCAAGAAATTAGGTAAGAAGTTCTGTGTCATAATGCAATCAGGGTTTTTTTGTTTGTTTGTTTGTTTGTTTTAAACAGGGGCACTAATGGTTACCTTTTGACAAAAGAAAAGAACTCAAAAACATTCTCATTTAGAACAGTATCAAAGATGACAGTATTGGGGCACCTGGGTGGCTCAGTGGGTTAAAGCCTCTGCCTTCAGCTCAGGTCATGATCTCAGGGTCCTGGGATCGAGCCCCGTGTTGGGCTCTCTGTCAGCATTGAGCCTGCTTCCCTTCCTCTCTCTCTCTCTGCCTCTCTGCCTACTTGTGATCTCTGTCAAATAAATTAATAAAAATCTAAAAAAAAAAATGACAGTATCAAAGAATTTTTTTGGAAGATTAGAGGTGAAGGACACAAAACATGGGCTGGGAAAAGAATTCCAGTTTGCTTTTTAAGAAAACTGTTTCATCCAGGAGAAAAACATGTCCTTTGAGATGTATAAAACTTGGTAATAAAGATTATAAATTTCAGATTGGGTCGGCTTTAGCTCAAGCGGTTACTTCGCGTGCAGTCTTCCCAGAATGTGATTTCTAAAAAAAAAAAAAAAAAAAGCAACAACAGGATCTGGTATTCTATGTGAAAACTACTTTGTTGACTTAATCTACATACAGATTTTCATTTAAAAAAATACACACACACCACGCTAAAACTGCTTATTCAGTGACGCTGCTCACCAAAGGAATTATTCTTTGACTCTGTTTTTAGTTGGGCGTGGAAAGGTAATTTTCCCCCTTGGCTGGAAGCTTGGGGAGGAGCCAAAGTGAACACCCATGTGAACACAAAACAATTAAAAAAGATTCATTCTGAATCAGTTGGTTCCCATGAACAAGCTGGGATTTATTAATCTACCCTGATTAAAATTAATTAAAATATAGGCTTGGGAGTGGGTAATCAAGTGAACAGGAAAAAAGACAAGCAGGGGTAACTAAATATTCAAACATTCTCAGATGAACATTAGTAAGAAATATAATGTTAATACCATTATTACTTTTCTTATTAATCATTATTTTTAAAGAATGAGAAAAGTATTAGTGTTATGATTTCTATCTCACAAATATAGACATATATCATATACAGATATAATTCTTGAAAATTTGATCTTCTCAATACTTAGAATACAGAATTCTTTTTAAATAAAGAGATTTGTTTCCGTTTTCTGATTAGACTATGCCACGTCAAATTACTAACCATATAAGGTGGTTTTCTTTGAGAAATTAAAAATAAAATTTATTTGGAAATAAAACTTTCTTTTCCAAATTTTAGAGAGTTAAAGGTTTTTTTTTTATGGGAACATTAGAGTATGTAGCAACTTTCTTTTATAAAATATTTGCTTTAAAGAAGAGGCCAACATAATCGTTATAGATAGTTGTCTAATGTGCATGGGACATTTGTTTTCAAAGTTATGAGTAAGAAGTCAAATTCTACCCATCAATTTTATTGGCACAGCTACAAATAGCTTTGGAGGGAAAAAAAAAAAGGCACCACCCAAAAATCGTTATTTAATTCACAAGTGCAATTATTTACAAGGATTTTCAGCCATGATTTTGTAAAGTCTTAGAGTATTATTCCAGCTAATAACAGCAGAGATCAATGGTGAAAAGTTGATCTGATTTTGGTATAATTCTGAGAGTTACCTTGCTTTGATCATGAAAATATGTTGTGTGCATATAGATAGAAAATAAAACCTCCTGGGATTTTATCTTCTTGAGAAGTTCTACTAGCTCAAATTCATTTTCAGAATTTTGTTTCTCTCCACTTTATACAAAGCAGACTCATAGTTGGACTTCCAGAGTAACTTTATAGTGGTATAAAATAATCTCCGGTGAGAAAAGAACAGTGCTCCATATTTAGAGTTAGGCAGACAAAGAAAAAGTTAGGTTTAAACAGTTTTGATTAGAGACTAGTGAGCCCATTGGAAATCATTATTGACTCGAGATAAAGAGGCCTCTCTGCTCCTATAACCAGCAAATGATACATCACTGAAGTAATTGGTTTCATTTTTCTCACCTGAAAAATATGGCAATAGCCAACAACCAACACCCACTTATTTAACAGAAGTATTTTGTTTGTAATGATTATATCTGAGAAGAATTTTGAACTTGGAAGATATGGTGCAAAGACAATTTTTTTTAATCTTTTTTAAATTTTTTATAAACATATAATATATTTTTATCCCCAGGGGTACAGGTCTGTGAATTGCCAGGTTTACACACTTCACAGCACTCACCATAGCACATACCCTCCCCAATGTTCATAACCCCACCCCCTTTCTCCCAACCCCCCTCCCCCCAGCAACCTTCAGTCTGTTTTGTGAGATTAAGAGTCACTTCCGGTTTGTCTCCCTCCTGATCCCATCTTGTTTTATTCATTCTTCTCCCCTCTTAACCCCCCCAAGTTGCATCTCCACTTCCTCATATCAGGGAGATCATATGATAGTTGTCTTTCTCCAACTGACTTATTTCGCTAAGCATGATATCCTCTAGTTCCATCCACGTAGTCGCAAATGGCAAGATTTCATTTCTTTTGATGTCTGCATAGTATTCCATTGTGTATATATACCACATCTTCTTTATCCATTCATCTGTTGATGGACATCCAGGTTCTTTCCATAGTTTGGCTACTGTAGACATTGCTGCTATAAACATTCGGGTGCATGTGCCTCTTCGGATGGCTATGTTTGTATCTTTAGGGTAAAGACCCAGTAGTGCAATTGCTGGGTCATAGGGTAGTTCTATTTTCAACATTTTGAGGAACCTCCATGGTGTTTTCCAGAGTGGTTGCACCAGCTTGCATTCCCACCAACAGTGTAGGAGGGCTCCCCTTTCTCCACATCCTCACCAGCATTTGTCATTTCCTGACTTGTTAATTTTAGCCATTCTGACTGGTGTGAGATGATATCTCATTGTGGTTTTTGATTTGTATTTCCCTGATGCTGAGTGATATGGAGTACTTTTTCATGTGTCTGTTGGCCATCTGGATGTCTTCTTTGCAGAAATGTCTGTTCATGTCTTCTGCCCATTTCTTGATTGGATTATTTGTTCTTTGGGTGTTGAGTTTGCTAAGTTCTTTATAGATTTTGGACACTAGCCCTTTATCTGATATGTCATTTGCAAATATCTTCTCCCATTCTGTCAGTTGTCTTTTGTTTTTTTAACTGTTTCCTTTGCTGTGCAAAAGCTTTTGATCTTAATGAAATCCCAATAATTCATTTTTGCCCTTGCTTCTCTTACCTTTGGCGATGTTCCTAGGAAGATGTTGCTGCGGTTGAGGTTGAAGAGATTGCTGCCTGTGTTCTCCTCAAGGATTTTGATGGATTCCTTTCTCACATTGAGGTCCTTCATCCATTTTGAGTCTATTTTCGTGTGCGGTGTAAGGAGATGGTCCAATTTCATTTTTCTGCATGTGGCTGTCCAATTTTCCCAACACTATTTATTGAAGAGGCTGTCTGCAAAGGCAATTTTAACACATAAAATTTTACCTTAGTATTTAGGCAGAATCTCTATAATTCTATAATCTGAATAGTTTTTCACTTCCATTTTTAAGAAACCATAAAAGAAGTAGTTTACTTTTTATTAGAAAAAAAAACATAACATCAAATGCTATTTTTAATTAAAATGCTCTCTTAGTTGAGGTGATCAGTTTTTATCTATTATCTTTATCTATGTATTTTTACATGTAATAATCATATTGTATAAATCATCTACCTCACAATATTTTTAGTGAATATGATTTTGTGTTTTTAAAAGTACTGTGATAGTCTATCCTTGTCAGAATTCTCTCATTAAATTGTCTCATAAGAGACAGTCAGTTAAGCATCTACCTTGGGCTCAGGTCATGATCCCATTGTCCTGGGATCAAGTGCCCCCTCAGGCTCCTTGCTCAGCAGTGAGCCTTCTTCTCTCTCTGCCTTCCACTCAGCCTTCTTGTGGTATCTCTTTGACAAACAAATAAATGAAATATTTAATGAACAAATTTCCAGAAGTGGAGGAACTATGATATGAACTTCTTTATGATTCTTGAAACATATTGTTCCCAAACACATTGCATAGTTTTTAAAACTAGTAACTGTTTTCTTGGGCTGATTTCAACACAACATAGTTGTCACCATCATTGAAAATATTTTTGGCACTCCTTGGATATAATATGTCATCTCAAGATCCTTACAAATTATGATTCTTTGTGAGAAAAGACAAATATTTTTCAAATACTTTTGGAGTACTAATTTTAAAATATCTTTACTTAACCACTATTCAAAAATGAATATTATTTATTCATCTAATTTAACACCCACTCAATATTTGTTATTTGGAGTGTATGTTACATTCGTTTCTTTCCTTTAACCCTAAAGTAATATTTTAGTTCGGTGATTTCTTAATCTTTTTTAAGAAAATAATTCTTAAAACCATTATGTGATGATAAACTATTGAAAGGGATTTAAAATTTGGCCTAGTTTATATGCAATTAAATTTAATGATTGTTTAACAAAGTCACTCCCAGAATTTTGAAAGAAGTTGCTTCAATTAAAGATCCCAACATTATAGTAGAAAATAAATTGTATAGAATGATACATTTTTTAAAAAAGATTTTATTTATTTATTGAGAGACAGAGAGAGAGCATGCACACGTGTGTACACACACACACACACACACACACAGGCATGAGCTGGGGGAGGGGCAGAAGGAGAGAGAGAATTTCACCTTTACATGGGACTCAATCTCACCACCCTGAGATTATGACCTGAGCCAAAACCAAGAACTGGATGCCTAACTAACTGAGCCCTGGAATGATACACTTTACATCTTAGACCAAGTTGCCGTACTTTAGTTAAGCTGACTCCGAAGTACTGCTTTTCTGAACGTGCTCTTAACGCATTTATGTATTCATTCACTTTGTCATCCATCAGCCAGCTGAGCAGAGCAGAGCAACTGGATACAGTACCTGGCCCTAAATTCCTGCATTCATTCAACGCTGGCTAGTTCACAGGCCTTTTTCTGGTTTCTTAGGTTATAGTAAGAAAACACATTGCCTTTCCCAAAGGAATTTAGAATCTGTGTTGTTTTTGCTACATAAAGTTCCATTTCTTCTCATTTTTTCCTTTACAGTACTACCTAATTTAAAAATATAGCTCATTCAATGCTATTTTCATAAAGTTCTCCACTTCCATGGTCAGAATTTATTTCTCCCACTTGTACCTCTCAGATAACTTTGTTGTTAGCCCTATTTTTAAGCACATATCCTATTCTGTCTTTTGTTACAGTCAGAGGATGTTGTAATGGTTGAAAGGGTACTCTGGAATCAGACTTGCTGGATTTGATCCCATTTCTACATCACTGCTACCTCAAGAAGTTCCTTCACATTGCTGTGCCTCAGTTTCCTCATCTTTAACAGTAAGAGAACCTACTCCAATGTGTGTGATAAAGATTAAATGAGATAGTATGTGCGAAGTGTATGCACTCAAACAATGTTAGCTATTACTATCTTTCTCTTTAGTTGTGAATTGCTGAAAAAAGACGGTATTTTATTAATTTTTGCATTACTGATAATTATCACAATAAATATCAGGCAGTAGTCATTTAATGAATAATATTTTAATCTAGAACAAAATTTTTAGTGGGTCCTTTTTCAGCTCTGGAAATCACCAAACCATTCTGGATAGATCTCTGAAAGAGCAAAGAATTAGACTAATTAAAAGTAAAATGATTATGGGACGCCTTGGTGGCTCAGTGGGTTGAAGCCTCTGCCTTCAGCTCGGGTCATGATCCCAAGGTCCTGGGATCGAGCCCCGCTTTGGGCTCTCTGTTCCATAGGGAGTCTGCTTCCTCCTCTCTTTCTCTGTGCATGCCTCTTTGCCTACTTGTGATCTCTGTCTGTCAAAAAAGAAAAAAATCTTTAAAAGTAAAATGATTAGATAGAAAAATGAAATTACTTGAAAAAACATATATATCCTTGGAAGTGTAGGTTTATTCAGTGTGACTGAGTTGAAAATTTGACACCTCAGCTCTTTTTCAGAGACTTTGTTGTTGGGTAAAGTTGGCTTGCTGGGTAAATGTCTAAAAAATTTATTGACTTTCACTTACCAAAAAGGTGCTAAGTACTAAGGTGGGATATGGGACCTAAATACATCACAACTGGAATTATTAAGATCTGGGTCCAAGACTCTTCAATCAGCATTAGAGTATAGCTCTAAACTCCATGGTCACCCACCAGAAAGGATAAAACAGAAAGGCAGAAAATATTGAGGGTTGTCAAAAATGTAGAGCAGTTGGAACTCTCACATATTACATTTGGAATGTAAATTGTTAGAAATACTTTGGAAAATTGTTTGGTGCTATCTACTAAAATAAATGAACGTGTACCTACCCTGTGGTTTACTATTACCACCTCTTTGATATATATCTTTCATAAATGAATGAATATATGCACTGAAAGACATATGGGAGTGTTTGTGGAGGAGCCACTATGTATCATATCCCCAAACTAGAAATTGCTCAAATGTCCATCAATAATAGAATGGATAATATAAGACAATGTATTCATACAGTGGAGTACTATACAGCAATGAGAATAACTAATCAATAGCTTCTTTTAAACATGAATGAATTATACAAACATAATATTGGGTGGAAGAAGCCAAATACAGAAAAGAACATACAGCACTGTTTCATTTATTTAAATTGACAAAAGCTCAGGGCACCTGGGTGGGCTCAGTGGGTTAACCATCTACCTTCAGCTCCGGTCATGATCCCAGGGTCTTAGAATTAAGCCCCTCATTGGGCTCTGGGTTTAGTGGGGAGCCTGCTTCTCCCTCTGCCTGCCACTTTCTCTGCTTGTGCACGTGCTTTCTCTCGGTGTCAAATAAATTTAAAAAAACTTAAAAAAAAAAAGAATTCAAGGGGTGCCTGGGTGGCTCATGGGTTAAGGCCTCTGTCTTCGATTCGGGTCATGATACTGGGGTGCTGGGATCGAGCCCCACATCGGACTCCTCAGTGGGCAGCCTGCTTCCTCCTCTCTCTCTCTCTGTCTGCCTCTCTGCCTACTTGTGATCTCTATCTGTCAAATAAATAAATAAATAAATAAATAGAATTCAAGCTAGTAGTTAGTTATATTTGAAGTTAGTGACAGAGGGCCTTCATGTTCTAGATCATGATCAGAGGACTAGTTACACAGGATATAGTTACCTGATAAAAATTCATTGAGCCATATGCATGTGATAGGTGTACTTTTCATAGGCATCATAGCTACCCCATATTTATATCATATGTTAGTTTAAAAAGTAATTAAACTTTCTCTCTGACTCCAAGCAGCTTTTACAAAGAACTTTTTAATCTCTTTAGAGCTGCCTAAGGGAAGCAGGTTAGCAAAATACACTATAAAGCCCTTTTCCCAAACTCAAGATCCTGCTTTTGTGTGGCCAGAAGCATGTATGTTTACTCTTCTGTCTGGAAAAATAACCCTAAGGCGGCTTTCCTAAAGTTTGAAGGAAAAAAAATCAAAAACAAAAAAAACATAAAAACTCTCTCCCTGGACTTCTGACTCAGCCACAGGAAAACCTGGCAATAAGCTCCAATGTTTACCTACCTTATCTAAGAACCTGGGAGCCTTTATGTAAATGGAATTCCCCTGACACAACGGCTATACCTGAAGAGGTTAAACATAGTGGGCTATTACTCACTCACCAATCGTAGAAACTAGAAGTTTACATTACATTCTTGTGTCTTCATTTCCTTGTACTGGAAGCCCGGAGAGGAGAGTCAGTTTCTAATGGGGCATTTGTTAGTGGGTGGGGGCTCTGGGCACTGCACCTTTGGTGTGACCAAGCTGTTGTACCCATGGGCAAAGGAGGAGGGACGCTCGCTGAGGGTGTCTCTGCCCTGCCTCTTTTCCTTTTCACTTGAGGAGCAAACTGCATATAGACCTTGATATTGCAGGAGAGATCAGGAAATAAATTTGTCTCAAATGCAGAGTACCTAAAATTTCTAGGTAGCTAGCTAGCATGGACTAATAACACACATTCCTTCTTGCTAACTTTGTTTTTTTATTGTGTGACTTCAGTTGAGCTCCAGAAATGAGCTTGATGCTGTCCACAATTCGCTTATTATCACATTCCATGAGATTAGGGAGAGTTTAAGATACAATTAGTGTCATCTCTGTTTTCAGTGATAATTAAATTATGTATGTGTTGCCCTTTTATGCTTGGCGTGAAATCAACTTGTTGGCTAGAACCAGTGGTTTTCCCTCTATTTGGTTTATGGCAAAACTGACTTCCTCGCACAACAGTTACTGAATTTCTTCTGTCCTTCCC
The DNA here is from genome assembly GCF_030435805.1 of Mustela lutreola. Classification (NCBI taxonomy): domain Eukaryota; kingdom Metazoa; phylum Chordata; class Mammalia; order Carnivora; family Mustelidae; genus Mustela; species Mustela lutreola. The sequence continues at coordinate 40,573,374 of NC_081300.1, forward strand.
AAATATCCAAATCTTCTTCACTGGGCAGATGATATGACCCACCCACCCCCTTTTTTTTTCAACTCATGCAAAAACTTACTGCTTCTTCCTCTATGTTATTTTCCAAATTTATTTTCTTCTTACAATTCTGATCACTGAGATTTTTTTTTTTTTCTGGCTTCTACATCATTTCTCTTTCTCCCTGTCATTCCCCAACATTATAATCCTGGTTATTATTTTTTTCTTGCCTGTGTCCTCTATCTCCCAGGGTAGTTGTTAATTGCTTATATGAACACTGAAAGACATATGGGAGTGTTTGTGGAGGAGCTACTATGTGTCATATCCCAAAACTAGAAATTGCTCAAATGTCCATCAATAATGTTTCAACTTTTGCTCAAATGTCCATCTTGTTTCAACTTTTGCTTCTTTCTTATTTCTCTCAAGTTCGCCATGCAGAAATCATGTCATTTTCTCTTTTTTATACTTCTATCTTCTGTTATATCACTCATGCTTAAGTGACCCAATTTCAGTTAAAATATCTTTCCCACTCTTTTCATAAATTTCCTCTCTCTCTCTTTTTTTAAAGATTTTACTTATTTACTTGTCAGAGAGAGAGAGCACAGGCAGGCAGAGCGGCAGGCAGAGGCAGAGGGAGAAGCAGGCTCCCCGCTGAGCAAGGAGCCCGATGTGGGACTTAATCCCAGGATGCTGGGATCATGACCTGAGCTGAAGGCAGCCACTTAACCAACTGAGCCACCCAGGCATCCCTAATTATTCTCTTTTTCAAGCCTTGTTTAGCAAAGCATAAAATAAAGGAGCCCATCTTCATCTGTACGTGTAATGTGCTGGCTGGGTATTAATATGACCCTGTGATACTAGCTGAGGAATTTGCACCAAATATTCTAAGAATTTTTAACTTGCTAATCTCAAATACACAAAAAAGCAGCTGTATGGCATGAATATGTTGGAAATTTTTGGTTTTCAGTTTATTAGTAGACTGCATAGACCTTTCCTTGTCCCCATATTCTCTTTTTCCCCCTTACTCAATAACATCCAGATAAATCATCACTCCAGCCATTGCCCATCATCACCCAGAGTCTTGCTGTTGTTGCTTCTGTGAGTTCAAGTCCAGTCCTGGTGCTTTTCTCCAGCCTTCAGATAATACTCCTGGAAAACCCCTAATATCCCCTAGGCTCAAAGACTCAGAAACTGAAAAGGGAAGGAACAAGGTGAAGAAAAAAAAAAATAAGTAAGTGTAAGAAAGAAGAATGATATGCAGAAGAGAAAAGGAAAGAAACAGAATGAAGGAAGATTAAAAAAATGCAATCGGGATAAAAGGGAAAACTCTGGTTGAGGAGAGTCTTAGGAAAGAAAGTTGTTGGCATTGCCTGGGACTTCCAGGGACTTTCTCTTTGCTAAATCACGTGGTTATATATGGATTAGCTGGCTTGCAACTTACCATCTGCAAGGAAACACCAGGTGTTTGTGCTTGTAACACAAAAGGCTTCACTGATTTTCTAAAATAACATTTGATCCCATGGCAATAGAATTTAGTAAACATGGTAAGTAGGCATTGAATTTTAGATAAGAGGTACTGACAAACACCATAGAATTTAAGCATTTATCCACGTGTCTGGATATGGAATAACAAACAAGTGACTGCAAATCAACCAATAAGTGCTGAGGAATGGAGATACACATCTCATTTTAAAAGAAAAATGTCTACATCCAGAGGATCTCTATTGGTGAACGATACGGCAAAAGATTAGTGGCTGTCATTATGGAGAAATTACTTGTTGAGATTTATTACTGAGAAAATGCTTGTTCCCTCTTCAGGACTTGTATGAGTGAGGCAGAATTTAGGTACACCTAACGGGGGATAAATCGAAAGATCTGGCGATTATGCGATTCTTATTTTTTAAAAATATTTTATTTATTTATTTATTTGACAGAGAGAGGGAACACAAACAGGGGGAGTGGAGAGGGAGAAGCAGGCTTCCCGCTGAGCAGGGAGCCCCATGCAGGGCTCGATCCCAGGACACTGGGATGGTGACCTGAGCCAAAGGTAGATGCTTAACCACTGAGCCACCCAGGCGCCCCCAATTATGCAATTCTTATTAATGACCTATATGTTTCAGTTGTTCTTGCAGGCTGGCATTTCCCTTGAGGGAACTTTGATCTTTGATGGGGTATTTAATCAGGGATGGCATGATTGGCCTTAATAATGAACTATTTCTTCCTACAAAAGTCCCTAATCACAAAGTATAGGTCAGGAAACTTGCCTTTTAATAGTAATGATAACAGCCATAACCATCTGTAGAGAGAGAGAGCTTTATAGCTTCAAAAATATGCCATCAAATAATATTTTATTGGCAGGCAAAAAAAAAAAAAAAACCTTTATGGGTTCTCATTTAAAACTGAATTGAATTGAATAAGTACTTTAAAACCCAATGTTTAAATTAGAATTTCCCTCTTCATTTATGGGACTGTACTTAGTTTCAAGAATCATAATCATAATATTCATCATGATTATTTTGCTCCTGCTTTAAGAAATGTAATGCAGAAAATGGCATTAAAAATATTTTTTTCTGATAAGAAAATGGCTCAAAGTTGGAAATTGGAATTTTGAAATGTATCTCTGTCACCTTATCACTTTGCTGACATGTATTAGTAAGAAAATTCATGTAGTGAATCAGGAAATAGAAATCTTTACAGATAGAAAAAACCTTCACAAAGGTTTTTGTATTGAGTGTAAAAGATATCTGAAAACATAGACTATGCTTTAAGTAGGAATCCTTTAGTGATCACATCATTATGATGATGATAACTATGTTGTTTTCATAATTAATAATGGTTTATAATATTACTAGTCATTTTAACCAGCAAATATAATAATACTTCATGAGTAAGTACAGCAGGCTGCAAATGTTGAAGACAGATTTGCTTAGGATGCTGCCACCTTCAGGAAACTTCACCTTACAATAATTTGTATCTGTTGTATTGGAGAATTCATTTCTGTTTAGGGGGCATTCAAATTCCCTGTGCTCATATTATGATTTTCTTTCGCCCGATAACAGCGAGTTGAATGGTGCTCTTAATATTTTTGAAAAATCCTATTTTGGAAAGTATTTAAAATGGGCTGTGTTATTCCATTCAGTAAAAGAATATCATTTTTATTAAGATATGTGAATTTTAGGGACGCCTGGGTGGCTCAGTTGGTTAAGCTGCTGCCTTTAGCTCAGGTCATGATCCCAGGGTCCTGGAATCGAGTCCCGCATCGGGCTCCTTGCTCAGTGGGGAGCCTCTTCTCTACCTGCCTCTGCCTGCCACTCTGCCTGCTTGTGTTCTCCCTCTCTCTCTCTGACAAATAAATTAAAAAAAAAAAATCTAAAAAAAAAAAAGATATGTGAATTTTAGGGGCGCCTGGGTGGCTCAGTGGGTTAAAGCCTCTGCCTTCAGCTCAGGTCATGATCCCAGGGTCCCAGGATCAAGCCCCGCATTGGGCTCTCTGCTCAGCGGAGAGCTTGCTTTCTCCTCTCTCTCTCTCTTTGCCTGCCTCTCCGCTTACTTGTGAAATCTCTCTCTATTAAATAAATAAAATCTTAAAAAAAAAAAGATATGTGAATTTTATATATTTTAAAATATTATCCCTGACTCAGCAAAATACATGCATCACTATAAGTGGTTGGATAAATAAATAAATAAATATCGTTTAGTCTTAAAAGGGATTAAGTGATAAGGCAATTTACTTACAATGTCTTAGGGCTTTTAATTATGTGACTGTAAATATAGTCATGCTTCATTAATTCTACAAAGTATGCTGAAGAAAGTTATGCTTTTATTTAAAAATCATCTTTCATTCAATATTGGGTTGAAATATTACTAATTGTTTCGAAGTTTGTCTCAGGTCATAGTTTATTACAAATGTGAATCTACCTAAAGCTAAGGATTTTTTGCTACAGAATTTGCAATTGACAATGAACTTCTCAAATTTCCTCAATTGTTATCACGTCCTGAAGACTAAAATCACAGATGAATAATAGTTAAAAAGCATTTCTCTAAACATCTTTCTGTGTGCAGGAAAATTAAATTTATGTTTCTAGGGAAATAATATTCTTCTGAAACATACATGCCTATGTATATTAGCTTACTAGATTTTTTTTTTTTTTAAACAAGAAGAACAAATGTTGGGGCACCTGGGTAGCTCAGTCAGTTAAGCTTCTGCCTTCAGCTAAGGTAAGGATCCCAGGGTCCTGGGTTTTCATGCTCTCTGCTCAGTGGGGAGCCTGCTTCTACCCCTGCCCCTGCCCCAACTCATGCTTGCTCTCTCTCTCTCTCCCTCTCTTTCACATAAATAATAATTTTTAAAAATCTTTAAAAAAAATAAAAAGAAGAACAAATGCTCACTGCACTCATTGAAATTATGCAGTAATTACATAGAATTAGTCATTGTTTTCCACTTCACCTTTAACCCCCTACCTCTCTCTTAAATAACTATTTGGACCATGGTATCCATAGAAACATAATATGCACAGATACACATGTGTACACTCATGTGCACACACATTATGTACACACATATGTACACATTGTTTTAGAGACTTTATAATTTTATTTGTATGGAGTTCATGCACAAATTATGCGAAACTAATATATGGTGATAGAAATCAGAAAAGTAGTTAACTCTGGGGTAAAAAGGGGCTATTGATTGGAAAGGGACATGGAGAAAATCTCTAGTGGGATAGATATGTTCTATACCTTGATGTGGATATAGGTTACAGGGAGATATATAGATATATAGATATATAGATATATATATGTCAAAATTCATTGAGCTGTACAACTAAGATTTTTGCATTCTTTTCTGTATAAATTCTACCTCAAAACAAAAACACTGATTTTTTATTTTATCTATTTTTATTTTATCTTATTTTATTTTGGTGTGCAGAAATAACAGAATTAATGACTAACGATGAATCAGAGGGCTCCACATAATTCCATGGTGGCTCAGGACTCTCTCCTTGATGAACAGAAATAGCAGCCCAAAATCTAAACCACAAAACTCCCTGTATGTCACTATAGTCAAGAGTTTTACATTAAGATTTTAGATAATTAAATACCCAGTAACCAGCTGAAGAGGGAAAATGATCATCTCCATTGGAACAACTAGGGTTGTACCCTTTTAATTTGAAACCTCACCCAATATCAAGGTGCTAATGAAAATAAAAGATTCAAATAATACTTTTCAAATTTAGGACTCATTATATATAGATATAAATTGGCAAAATATGATTACATCTTTTGGTAATTTGAGTTAATAGGAGATTAGTTATTTTCAAACTGTGAGGTTTTAGGCAGGTAGTTGCTCTATCTATTTGTAACTAGCTCAAATAGGCTGGAGATTGTAATTATGTGTATTTATAAATATAAAATATGTATACACACCTAAATAAAACGTGTATGCAGCACAGCTCAATGTACAGATTCTCTTCTCAGAGAAGCAAAGCATATTAAATAAGTAAAAGTAGTCTGAGTTACTTTAGTTAAACATTAAGTTGAGTGCAGGGGACCAGCCCCCTGATAAGAGAAGAATGTGGATCTGGTTTTCAGAGTGTGAAATGTTAAGGAGGTGCAGTTTGCTTTGTAAATAGCAACTGTGATGAGACACAGGAAGACAGAGATGTGCTAAAACACAATGCCAGACACCATGTGCTTTAAACAATCTTCTATTTGCATTTAATTTGTATACAAATTTTAAAAGTTTAGTTTTAAGAAAAATTAGACAAACATATTCAGTTTTTTAAAGTGTGAATAAAGGTTTTAAATTTTTGGTAAAAACATTTGTCAGATACATAGACACAAATTTGAATTAAGAAGAAATCACTCTTCTGTCCTTAGCTCAATAGATACACCCATGCCATAAGGGAGCGTTACCTTCATCCTCCTGGCTTTGGGCACGTACAGCCATCTCTTCTGTTGGTCATTCAGAATTATCTCAAGGACATTTATATTGAAACTTGAGTCTCTAAAATCCTAGGAGATCCACAGATGCCTTGAAAATTCCTCTTTTTATCTGGAAAATTTCTTAAAGCTTTTAGGACACGTTGGGCCCTGCTATTTCTCAGCCTCTGAAGAATCCATTTAAGAAGGAGCTGGGGGGGGGCGGTGGGAGTCTTGTTGAGCACCTCTTTAGAGTCCTTGGAATGGGGAGAAGATGTGGTCATGCTGTGACTTGTCAAGAATGTAAAACTTTTGGGTTCAGAGAACTCGTCCAAGACATGCCGAAGTGCCAAGGTGTATCCTGGAAGGAGTAACTTGGAGATTCTTTATTTTATTCTAAAAACTGCCCTGGAATTTTGGGGGTGCAGTTCATGGAACTCAGTGAACCTGTTTGAGCTACTGAATAACCAGACCAGAGCAAAGATTTACATCTAAGCGTCTGAACTGCTGGTCCCTATTCATTAAAAAAAAAAATCCACAATATGCTTTAAAATGTGAAATAAAATGACAAAGTATATATGAGACATGTAAGCAATCTCACGCCCAATGCTAATTCACCCTGGGTTCCTACCTACCAGGGTAACCCACATTCAAGTCTGTTTCTTCGGAGATTTCTTTCAAATTTTATAATGTATTCTTTAGTTTAAATACTGACATATAATCTATTAAGTTTCTTCTGTGGAAGATGAGACTATCATTTACCTGTCCTTAAAGCATCAAATGGAAAAAAAACCTGTTTCACACATTTTCATACATTCCTCTCTCAACTCATCCTCCCAATTTTGGTAAAATGAAAATTCAGTGCTTACTTTGTCTTGACGATGTAGGTATTATTCACAGCTGAACCACATAGCACTCTTGGATCATATTTCTTTTTTTCATTTCAAATTACATGATATGTAATTACATGAAATGATACTTTCAAAGTTTTTGTCTATTTCAAGTTACATGAAAATGTAATTTTCCATTTCCCTGGGAGATAGTCAACAATTGTCTTGTTGCCTAGGTTTCTATGTGCCTTTCATTTAGTCATTCCCAACACTTTCACGGAACTTTGAAAACTTTGATAATCATTCATTCAGGTTTTTAATGTGTTCTTTGTTAGTTTGTTTGACTTTGTCTTTTAGTTTCCCTCCTGGAGTGTTTTCTCTCTTAGCTCTGATTTGATCTGCCTATTAGATTAGTTTCAGGACTCTTTAAATTAAAGAGGGTGTCCTAAAAATTATTTGGAGACTTCTATAGTTTTGTGCTTATGTTACTGGAACTTTCTGGAATTCAAATTCCTTAAAGACTAGTGACAGAATTATTATAGAAAGATTTCCATTGTAAATTCCTTAATTACATTTTACTCACGAAATACCATTTTGGGTAATATCTTTCTGGCATTTAAAACATAACCTTTAAGTTTATTCTTGTACTTATATCTGTTCATGTATTCAACCAACTTAAATCCAATAAGTACCAGATTGAACTTAAAGAGATATTGATTTCCATCTTTATCTCTAATGTATTAAGTTTATAAACTCTAGGCTTCTTATCTCTAGTATTAGCATTTTTCTTTTCATAATTTTCGCTTATCTTTGCACAATGATGAGACGAGATGAAGAAAATTCTGTTTATAACACATTCCTTGTGGAAAGTAATTAGATTGTGGGGAAAAAATGATTCAAAAGAGTTTCTAGGTAGATACTGTAGGTTAAATATAAAATCAAAATGGTTAAAACAACTGTTTTATCAACCCAGTGGAATTAAAACAACTATAAATCTGCAGGGATAAAGGTAGAGAGTAAGCAGATAATTGCAACTATGCTTTAAAATAGAGATGAATCAGCAGACTTTCTTGAGTTGAAACTAGAAGTGGATGGATTGATGTCTCAAGGTCAAAGGCCTCAAGGATTGGAGACAGATACAGATGGAGAAGAAAACAAGGTCTAGAGTGAATATTTGGAGTAGTTAATACCCCATTTTTCAAATCCTGCACAACTGATGGATGTCCCTCCTTTACTCAAGAAGATTAGGAAGATTACTCTCTAGAGAGGTCAAATAGAGAGACTCTGGACTTACAGACACCCCCATGCTGAAATGGGGCTTAAAAAATGTCCGCATTCTGAATGGCAAGACCCTAATCCTTTTCCTTCATTACCTCGGAGAGAGTGACGGGCAGGATTATTTCTCCAAGACAGGAAAATGGAAGAAGATTCCTCTCTGGAAAAAAATTTACTAGCTCTATCTCCTTTCCAAGGACTTACAGACACTGAGAGTCAGAATTCAAACTTAATTTCCTAAATAGACCCTGTTTAATAATGTCTATAAGTGGGTAAGTACTATCAACGCACGCTGAACTTCTATTGAGTTTTTCATTGCCTTGTTTTTAAATATGAATGGCCTCAAACTTAGCCACCCTGAAAGCTAGAAAACAAAAGAGAATAGCCTTTACTTAGGGAAAATGAACATGATCCTGGAATCCTATCCCTAGCCAAACTGTCAATGTGGTGTAAGGATAGAATATAGAAATCTTCAGATATTCAATGTCTTCAACTTTTTCTCTCACATGTACTTTCATAGTAAGTTAGTAGAAGTTATTATTATTATTTTTTTAAAGATTTTTGTTTATTTATTTGAGAGATGGAGATCCCAAGTAGGCAGAGAAGCAGGCAGAGAGAGAGGAGGAAGCAGGCTCCCTGCCAAGCAGAAAGCCTGATGTAGGGCTCGATCCCAGGACCCTGGGATCATGACCTGAGCCGAACGCAGAGGCTTTAACCCACCGAGCCACCCAAGTGCCCCTAGAAGTTATTATTCTTGAAAATGAAAATTAATATAAAAAAAAAGGATGACAGGGCACCTGGGTAGCTCAGGTGATGATCCCAGGGTCGTGGGATCAACCCCCACATCGGGTTCTCTGCTTGGTGGGGAGCCTGCTTCCCTCCTCCCCTTCTGCCTTGTGATCTCTGTTATCACAGTATCTCTATTATCTCACAGTATCTCTTATCACAGACTGTAAGTCTGTCAAATAAATAAATAAAATCTTAAAAAAAAAAAAAAGAGGATGACATGGATCCAAAATCAGGAAAATCCAACACAGTGGAGAAGAAAATGCTCGGGATGCTAGAGAAAAGAAGACCCAGTATGATAGCTGAGTCCAGTCTAGAGAGCAACCATACAGATCAGAGGAGAGAACATAGACTCTAGGAGATTTATATCCAAGAATCATAGACAGCTGATATATTTGAATGATTTGCATTTCTCCTAGAGGTTTCAGGCATGATAGGTGCATACAAATCTCTCTCTAATTGTTAGCAGAGAAAAACACGGGGCACAAACTTCAACCTTAGTGTACAACACATGTATTAGTGTTCACTGTGTATAATGTATTTCGTGGTGAATTGGTTTAAATTTGAACATAACAAAGTTGGAAATTGTTGAGGTGAGCTGAAAAGTGTCAAACTTTAAAGGAAACAGTCCACGGTCTTCCTTTGTTTGGGCTTTATGTTCTGTCTCCTCTCTGCTTGGGGTGGTGATCCTCAAGATGTTTGTTTGGTTTGTTCTAATCATGTAGGTCTTTGCTCAAACATCACTTCTCTGATCAGTCTACAAATAGCACCTGCAATCACTTTATATTAACTTCTGCTTTATTTTCTTCATTGGACTTAACAATTCCTGAAATTATATTATGTTTAAAATTGTTTCTTTTCTATCTGGTTCTCTGCTGTGTCCCCGCACTTAGGACATTGGCTGGCATGTGGTAGGTGCTCAAAAAAACAAAATAAAACAAAACAAAACAAAAAGACAAAATTCTGGTTTGAGGAACCCTGGTGTGGTAAGTTCCAAGGAAGAAAAGAATGTCTTTTTGACCATTGTATCTTCAAATTCTCACCAAATATCTATTGGTATAAGTATTCCAGAAACCTGTGGATGAATGAATGAATGAGTGAATGAAATCAATGGTGATATTTCTCTGAAATATTTTAATAAAAATAGTTGTTTTTAAAACTTTGGGGCTTCACACGATTAAAGAATACTCATTTGTGCAGTAGTAGAACTCAGGACGGCTAATGAGATAAATTATTTTCTTCTTGGGGGAAGCTCAGAGTCTGACCTATGTGCTCTGAAGATGTGTGGTATGTTCCCTCACACCTGAGTGAGCAAATCCAAATAAGCACAATTACTAACACGGTTAAAAGGTGAAAAGTATACTCTAGGGTGAATGTCAGTTCACATTCATTTTGGAGTTCTATCCATGGTCCCTCTTCTCTGTATCTGGAGATATACATGGTTTATACAAATCTGGGTAAACTTTTGTACATTATCTGTGAATACCAGAAGCTAGTATTCTACTGACTTCCTAAAGCAATATGACAAGAAGTAAATACTGTAAGAAATGGACCATCCCCTGAAAATGTAATCAGCAACATAAACAAGCTCTGGAGGACAGACAATTGTGAAATAGTGAAGAGTGAACATAGGATAGGGGGTTGGCATTCTCACTTCTCTGTCTATAAATGGCCTGTGGTTAAGTGAGCTCTATATTTCATTGGCTGCATAGTCCCATTATTCCTCTTGATAAAAATATTTATATATATTTTTAGGAATCACGAAGGGGGGGGACCCCAAATCATTTAAGTTTAAGAAGGCAAAACTAAAAGAGCACTCTATTGCTCATTTTGATGTTTTTAAGACTCGAGAGTGTGTTCTTTTCCTTGGAGGTTCCAATTTCAACAACAGTGCTGACACAACAAGGAATGTGGTTGCCCTCAGGCTAAAGGCAAGTTCCTACCTGTTGTCTCTGTGAGCTTTAACTGTGTAGTCTAACTCTGATTTGGATAAAGTAGAGAAGGGAGAGAGAAAAAGGGAGAGAATTCTAAATTAATTTAATTTAGGTGCATGTATCCTCATTTATATAAAAATATTTATCACTCTGCATTACTAATACCAGGGAGAAAGTTTTGGGGCAACTTGATAATTAAGGGTGATTTATACTTCTTAAGTGATGTCTTTGTTTTGCTATTCAGTGCCACTCTTGGGGTCTGGTGTTAGTCCAGGACACTGGAGGGCAGAGAAAAAGGAACTGCTTGGTTGAACAGCCAGGTCAGCTGAGCTGCAACACCTCAAATGTGTCCTGCCAGAGGTTGCCTGCGCGTTTCCTGTGAACAACGTGGTGCCCACCTGTTGTGGGAGCTGGGCTGAAGCCCCTGAGAGAGAGAAGGACACAAGACCAGATATTACCCTCTGTCACATCTATAGGGACACTTTTTTATATATGTTGCTTATAAATTTAGAAAATGGGTAAAATACAGATTTCAAACAATGCTACCCAGTGTGGAACACTGAATAACTTTTTTTTTTTAAAGATTTTATTTAAATAAAATACAATAATGTGTGTCTGGGCGGGTGAAGGATGAGGGGCACTCATGAAGCCAGGCTTTCGCCCGTGTCCTGAGGATCATAGTGAAAAGTGGCCTGTAGGAGGGACCTCCCTCCGCAGTGCAGTCCTTGAAATCACATAGAAAAGAAGCACTTCTTGGAGAAGGAAGTGAAGCTATCCGTCCATGTCCATGTTCTCATCTTTCCTCCCTTCCTCTGCTTCACCCGTGATGGGGGAAAAAAACGTCACCTCGAAAATGAGGGATGGTTGCAGGATGTCAGAGCAAAAGCCAACAGCAACCCCTGTATGCAGAGGTGGCCAACTGTAGAGGCCTTAACTGGGAAAGGGGAGAAGACTTAACTTTGAATGAATATTGAGGAGTTGATTCTACTATTTTTCTATGTATATACTTTCTTCTTGATATTTTGATTTCTAAACTGGAACTATCCATTTTGTGACTTTATGAACTGAAGTCCCACTCATCTAAGAATAAATACAAAGTTCATGAGAACTACTCCAGTTTCATCCTGAGGTAGGGCAATATTATAGCCAATGAATACATTTTGAAACCATGGTCAGAGACCAAAAATTAAATACCTATTTTGATTACACCACAAAACAAATAAATAAAACTGTTTGAACTTGAATTCATTTTCCTGAACATGGTCCTTTGACTCACTTTAAGGGAAAAAAACTAAAATAATTAGTTTCACGAGAAACCATCATTAAGAAAAGTTATTCAGGGTGCCTCGTGCCTCAGTCAGTTGGGCATCTGCCTTTGACCCCAGTCAGGGTCTTGGGGTCCTAAGATTGAGCCCCCTTTTGGGCTCCCTGCTCAGTGGAGTCTGGAGTCTGCTCCTCCCTCTCCTTCGCTCCCCTCCCCCCCTCTGCTACTCGTGCTCTCTCTAGCGCACTCTATCTTTATCTCAAATAAATAAATACATTTTTTTAAAAAGTTATTCAGTGGGGCACCTGGGTGGCTCAGTGGGTTAAGGCCTCTGCCTTCTGCTCGGGTCATGATCTCAGGGTCCTGGGATCGAGCCCCGCATCGGGCTCTCTGCTCAGCGGGGAGCCTGTTTCCTCCCCTCTCTCTGCCTGTCTCTCTGCCTACTTGTGATCTCTGTCTGTCAAATAAATAAATAAATAAAATCTTAAAAAAAAAAAAAAGTTATTCAGTGTTCCACACTGGGTAGCATTGTTTGAAATTTGTATTTTACCCATTTTCTAAATTTATAAGCAACATATATAAAAAAGTGTCCCTATCGATGTGACAGAGGGTAATATCTGGTCTCGTCCAAGAGCTGCCTAACACAGTCAGCCTCGGTGTGGGCCAGCGGAATCTGAGGATGCTTCTTGATAAAGCAGCACCCCAGGAAATGGTGAAAGAACTATGTGCAACAGCGATTAATATAAGAAGGTGATTATTTGGACATAAAGTGAAATATATTCTTGAAGAAAAGCTGGATTGCAAAAACTTGTCTTTAACAAGGCAGTGGGAGCAAAGAACAAGGAGGTGTCTTTGGATTTCTCTACTTCTCACAACCTGTACCTCGTATGTCAGCAGGTCTGATGGCTCTTAACCATTCCTCTGGCCGGTCTGTTGCTCTCCATCTCCACCATCACCTCAGGCCAAGCCCCCATTGCTTAACCCCCGATCTGCTCTGGGAGCCTTCTGCCAGTGTCCTTGCTTCTACCGTTAAATCCCAATGATTTATTTTCATTACAGCAATTGGAGCAGTCTCTCAAAATAAAATATATAATCAGATCACACCCTCGCAGTATTCAAAAACTTCCAATAATAGCATGGAGAAGAAACATGTATATTCGTAAATCCTTATGTGGCTCAGCCTCCGCTTACCAGTCGGACTTCATTCATATCACTTTCCCTATTATCCGGTGCTCGCCAGGGACTCTCACGGTTGACACAGCCAGACTAGCTGGCTTCCGCTCGTCTCTGAGATCTCCGTTCAGACGCCACCTCCTCAAACAGGCCTTCTCTGACCCTTCATTCTGGCGACACCAAGTCATGCTTAGTGCCCTGTTTTGATTCTCTGTAGAGTGCTCGTTTCCATCGGCTGTTATCCTTGTATATTTATTTACTGGTGCGACAGACAGACAAGGTAGCCCACATCACCTCCATCTCCTGTATTTATGCTTTTGTATAATCTGCTCGCCGTGGGTTTGGGCAGGACTCCTGACTTGCTTCTAACCCACAGAATGTGGCAAAAGCGACAGGATGCCGTTCCTAGAATTAGGTTACATTTTTTTTACAGAGGCGATAGGGTATGACTCTTGTGATTAGGGTACATTAGAAAAGACTCCCTCTCACCAGCAGACTTGCTCTCGAGACTTTCTCTTGTGCTGGCTTTGGAGAAGCAAGCAAGCTGTTAGGTTTCTGAGGGCCCCTCCTAGAGAAGGCCTATGACAAAGAACTATAGGCAGCTTCTAGAAGCTGCACAAAACTTTGAGGCTTATAGTTCTATGTCTGTAACAACTAAATGCTGCCAACAACCACGTGAGCTTGGAAAAACCCCGAGCCTCAGATAAGAACCCAAGCCTGGTTTACACTTTGATTGTAGCCTTGGGAAACCCTAATCAGAGTGCCCATTGTTCAGACTTCTGATCCACAGAAACTATGAGACAATAAATGTGTGCTAATTTGAGTGGCTAAGTTCACGGTAATTTGTTACACAGGAAAACATCAATTTATTGTCTCTCCAGTTAGATTATAAATTCCAGTGTCCAGAAGAACATCTGCCACATAGTGTTTCAGAAATATTTATTGAGGAAATGAATGAGAACGATTAGGTTATTAAACATTTTTTTTTCCCTTGAAAGCATTTCTTTTCAATTGAAGTATAGTTGACCCACCATATTACATTAGTTTCAGGTGTACAACATAGTAATTCCACAAATCTATCCATTATACTATTATATCCATTATACTGTGTTCACCACAAGGGCAGCTCGCATCTGTCACCATACGACACTATTATAATACCATTGACTATATTCCTCAGGCTGTACTGTTCATCCCTGTGAATTATTCATTCCAGAACTGGAAACCTATACCTCTTGCTCCCTTCACCCATTTTGCCTCTCTTCCCAGCCCCCTCTCCCCTTGGAGAATCATCAGTTTGTGTTCTCGATTTATAGATGTTTCTGCCTTTTTTTTTTTTTTTTTAGATTTTATTTATCTGACAGAGAGACACCAAGAGAGGGAACACAAGCAGGGGGAGTGGAAGAGGGAGAAGCAGGCTTCCCTCTGAGCAGGGAACCCAAAACGGGGTTTGATCCCAGGATTCCAGGATCATGACCTGAGCTGAAGGCAGACGCTTAACGACTGAACCATCCAGGTGCCCCCTGTTTATACTTTTTTTGGTCTTGTCTGTTTTGTTTCTCAGATTCTATTTATAAGTGAAATTATATAGGATTTGTCTTTCCCTTTCTGACTTATTTCACTTGGCGTAATATTCCCTAGGTCCATCCATGTTGTAGCAAATGGAAAAAAAAAAAATCATTGTTTTTTTATGGGTAACATTCCATATATACCACATCTTCTTTATCCATTCATTTAGAGATAGACACATGGATTGCTTTCATACCTTTGCTGTTGTAGATAATGCTTTAGTAGACATAGGGATACATACACGTTTTTTAATTAGTGTCACTTTAAATGACAACTACATGCTCAGGGTAATTTAGTATATAAAAACTGAAAATGCTGTAATGGGTCAGTGTAGTAGGGGGACAGTGTGTGTATCACAGTGGCCAAAGTATGGGCCTTGATGTTGAGCAAACCAGGATTTTAACACCAGGTCTGGTTAGATTATGACTCTAAGCAATTATACTTCTGATCATTTGCCTTCTTATCTCTCAGGTGGTAATAATATGATTTATATATGAAATATATGAATATGAAATAGGTCATGTTAAGGAGTAAATAAAATATAGAATTAAAATCCCAAACATGGGTGGCAAGGCAACTAGGTGAGTTAGTTAGTTAAAGGTCAGACTCTTGATTTCGGCTCAGATCACGATTCCAAGGTTGTGGAATCGAGCCCCACGTTGGGCTCTGCACTCAGTGGAATCTCCTTGTCCCTCTCCCTCTGCTCCTCTCCTCATGCTCTTTTTCTCTCTCTCAAATACATAAATAAATAAAATCTTTAAAATTTTAAACATGGCATATCATAGGTACTCAAGAAACTATAACTACAGGTTTTACTTGCTTATGTTCTAAAATTATTTCTCAAATCCAACTATAAATTCTCAATATCATTTCACTCATGAGAGTTTTAATACTATTTTGATAAAGATTTTGGAATTGAAGAAAAGAAAGTCGTGTTTACTACAAAGAGGAAGTCTGCGAACTACTTCTGGAGCAGGAGGCCATAATTTAGGAGAGCATAAACAAAAACCCAAACACAATAAAGATCAGATTAAAGTTTTAAGCAATACGGGAATTTAAAATCTATCATTAAAATACTTAACATTTATTGATAGCTTGTAATATCGCAGGCACTCTGCTCAGGGCTTCAAATGCATAATTTAATGTTTATAACAACACTGGATTATGATATTTATTTAAAATATTGTCAGTTGGGGCACCTGGGTGGCTTAGTCGTAAAGCGTCTGCCTTTGGCTCAGGTCATGATCCCAGGGTTCTGGGATCAAGCCCCACTTTGGGGTCCCTGCTCGGCGGGAAGCCTGCTTTTCCCTCTCCCATCCCCCCCCCCCGCTTGTGTTTTCTCTCTCGCTGTCTCTCTCTGTCTGTCAAATAAATAAATAAAATCTTTAAAAAAAAATGGGAAAACAATAATAGCTGAAACATACACAGTCTCCTTTACCACATGCCACTCTGAGAATAAATGAGTGTTTGAATAAGACAGAAGTGGAAGTAAGCTTAGCAATGTATATGACCACCAGCTATGTCTATAAATGCTCATAGAATTTGACGTGTTTGTTATTAAAGGAGGTCTGACGGCATCATTTGTTGTTCCTACCCTTTATGGGAGAGGAAAACAGTGAGAAAGGTGTTTAAAATGTTTGGCTTCCTAGAGCTCACTATGAGGACACTATCTCTAGTATGTGAAGTCATGTCTCACCTGAAGGGTTGGTGTGTCTTCACACCCATGAAATCTCATTTTCTCTGCTGACACTGCCAATTTAAATTCATTTTATATGTGATGTAGACAGATGTCTGCAAGGAGCTGGACTGAGTCCATTAACCCCTCACAAAAGGAGGTGGTTTTAATACTTAAGTGGTAGTTAGCAGTTCTGACTCTTTACCACTTCCTTTAACCCTGACTAGTATTTGATGCATGGGATAAAATTTAAGTAGTCATATAAATAAAACAAACACAAGCTGAAAGTTCACTAAGGCCAAAAGTAACATGCACTTAGCCCCCTTTTTTGGTTAGTGGAATCCACTGTTGTGCCAAAGACAAAGTGTACAAGAAGGACATGAAAATATCATCGCATAGGCTGTGTGCGCATGTATGAACTCGGAGAATGAGCTTCCCACTGTCTCCTCGGGGAGGAGTGAGGCCCCCAAATTTGATTTCTCCTGTCTTCTGATACTATTTTAAGAAGTTTTTAAAAATAACGCATGTCGTCTTAGATTGAGTCCTAGAAAAGCTGAGATGTTAGTTTACTGAGGAAAGTTGGTATATTTGATTTTAAAATGTTAAGTGATCATTTTTAATCCATAATTCATGTGGCCTAGGCCGACTAATGTTTACTTTTAATAATTTTTAAAAATCCTTTTTAACTTATGCAAATATGCATTTTTTCAGACTGCTGAGGGAAGCATAGTTCATTTATAGCCATAAAAATATTTTTTAGACCAACAGAACAAAATGTAAGCTGTGCTTTATATCTGAGTATTAGATTTTAGTTTCTGTTTTTTTTTGCCCTGTATTTTTCCAACATTTCTATCATAGCATATGTGGTTTCTTTTCGGTGTGAAATAAAATAGTGTTTGTTTTTTAAAGTGCTTCCTGGCAACTTTTAGGAACTTTTATCAATAAAGATAAAAACTAAAGCCACATTTCTTTTCTTTTCTTTTCTTTTCTTTTTTTTAATTCCCAACATAGATTTCTTTTTTAAAAATTTGCTTTAGGTGAGCTCCTGTTTTGGTCTTCATTCAGTCCTTTACCAATTAGCTCGTAGCTCATTTCACTCCAAACCTTTCTTTCTTGTTTGCTTGCTTGCTTTTATTTTTAAGTAATCTCTACACCCAACATAGGGCTTAAACGCTTAAACCCACAACTCCAAGATCAAGAGGCACAACTCCAGGGGGCGCCTGGGTGGCTCAGTGGGTTAAAGCCTCTGAGGACCCTGCATGGCATCTGGCTCTCTGCTCTGCAGGGAGCCTGCTTCCTCACCCCCCTCTTTCTGTCTGCCTCTCTGCCTACTTGTGATCTCTGTCTGTCAAATAAATAAATAAATCTTTAAAAAAAAAAAAAAAGAGTCACAGCTCCATAGACTAAGCCAGTCAGAAGCCCCACTAAATATTTCTTTTTTGGGCTTATGGTTTCAACATTCTCCACCCCCCCCCCCAGATTTATTTATTTATCTGAGAGAGAGAGAGAAAGTAAGAAACAGAGCATGAGCAGAGGGGGAGGGGCAGAGAGAAGGGGAGAAGGAGATGCTCTGCTGAGCAGGATGTCCTATGTGAGATTAGATCCCAGGGTCCTGGGATCACGACCCAAGCCCAAGGCAGATGCTTTACTGGCTGAGCCACCCAGGTGCCCCTCAACATTCTTTTTAATAGCACATAGGGCTGCAGAAAATGCTGCACTTCACTAGGCAGAATAGATTAAGGGAGTGTTGGGGATGTTGGCAATGAGGACTGTCATTGTTTGCAAACGCCAGCGCTAGAAGACACTCAGCAGTTTTCTTTCCAGTTTAAAAAGCTGCATTGTAAAAGGCAAGTCAAATCATGAATACAAGAGCGATGAGAGATTTGTGTAAGAAGTTAAGTGTACATTAAAGACAGATGACCAAGAGACTCTCTTTTTGTCATTTGTTGAAGAGTCTATTGTGAGATAGACCATTACTCAGAATGCAATACTTTTCTTTCTTTGTCTCATGTCAGATATTATTGCATCCCCGGTCTTTACAGATTATACTGCTGCTTGGATACACCAAATTGCTTGGGGTGGCCTTGGGAAATCTGGTTCCTGGGTCTGTTTGTCTTTCCACTTCCTTCCGCTCTCAGTTCTGCCGTATTACTTCAATCACAAGACTAGCCAAAAGCTAGCAAAGATCATGAGGCTCACGAGGCTCAGGATATCACTGCCTTTCTTTACTAGAATAGCTTTCTCAGGAAGGTTAGTCTGATTACCTCTCTTTCCAGTTCTTTTCTAAAGCTCATATCATGAAAGCCAGAGTGCTGACTTCCAATAAGCTATTTTTAGGCCAGCCCAATGTTCTGACTCTGATAAGTGTCCCGAGTGTAATATGAAAGAGAGTGCCAGTGGGTGTTCAAGCCTTCTAATTGTGCACTTCTTTGACTCTTATGGCGTATTTTCATATCCAAATTATGTCTCATCTAACTCTCACGAAAACCTCTAACCTTTGGTAGAATCTCCATGTCACAGAGACTTAGCCAGATTCAGGACTGATACTTGACAGTCTTAAACCCATATTTTCAGATTTCATTCCAGTGCAAAAAGGCTTTGTTTTCTGTTTTTCTTTGTTTTCCAGGGTAAGCTTACCTTGCCTCATGCCTCAAAGGTCATGAAAAAATTGAAGGAAGAGATGAAAAAGGGCTTTTCTTATAAATGGCAAGTTTAGAGCTCTAATAGTATGAAAATACATTTGAATTAAAAATACATTCACCATACCTTTTGGAAGTGTTCTTAGAAGGCTTTCCTGTACCCTGAAAATGCCTGCTTTTCATGGCCAATCTCTTTGATGTGGGGAGAGGGTATGCCCAAAGAACATAGCTCAGCACTCAGGGGACAGTGTGATCTCAACTATTTTCGTCCTGCGGTTGGATGATTGCAACACTGTTCTTAGCCCTGGAAGCTGGCTATGTTTTGTGGGATTTCCCTTTTCCTGCCTTACTTGGGCAGGTGTACAGTCTTAAAGATAACACATGCTTCTATCGGCTATTCATGACCATGCTTTACTTGCCAACTTGAAATAAGGAAGGTTTACCTAGGTAACCATAATGCCCCGTGTATAGTATTCATACTCCTCTGAGATCACAGAACAAGTCTAACTTCCAATTTGCTAGATTCTATTGGAAGTTAGTTGTCTGAATCAATGAGTTTTAATAATTTGGGCTTATCAAATGAATTCAAGTTAGGGTAATCAGGTATTTTAGAAGTCAAGTCAGCACATTGGCTTTCAGGCTAAGGTTGTAGGACTACTGGGAAAACATTGAGTGGTTTTTAACACGAATTGCTTAGAGTCTCACACTTAGAGACAACTAAAATGTACAAGGGTGTGTGCATGTGTGTGTGTGTGTATAGATTATTGTCTGCTGCCCCTGAGCTCTGGTCGCCTATCCCTGGCGTCTGCGACAGTCTTCTGTGCAACATTTAAAGACTGTACTTGTAAAGCAGTCCATACTCAATTCTGATAATCACGGTCTCCTTTCAAGAAGGCCTGCTGATTTCTATTTGGAGGAAAAAGGAGAAATTAAAAACACCGATGAAAGCTAGGGATGCTTTAGAAGACTTAACTCAATACATTCCTTTCCCTTTGGTGCTGTCTGCATATCAGATATTACTGATTATTTACTTGTTTATCCCTATCCATTCATCTCTGTATATACTCCATAAGAGCAGAAACATTCTGTTTTACTTTGCACTAAATAAAGATTGTTGAATAGATAAAAATGACTTCTGAGAGTGCCTTTATCCACCCTGCGTGTAGTATATTAAAACAGTAAGACTTGGTATATTTAAAGTGATTCAAATATTCTCAAAACCAGCAGTGAACGAATAAGGAAAAGACGGAGGCCTCCTTGTCCCTCTCCTCCCGTGTGTGTTGGTCACTTTCAAGCGGTCACCTGCTCAAGTATATCCATCCCAATAGTATTTATCAATCGCCAATGTCTCGGGCACCTCAACAGGTGTTGGGACAAATACAGAAAGTACAATAACTCTGTTCTTGATGAAAGCAATTTATTATCTAGTCAGAACAATAACTCATGTCTACTGAAACTACTTCCCCAAATGATTAATCCTGGGACATGAATCAAACCAGTGAATCTTTGGCTTATGCATCAGTGATGCAGCAATTTGGAACAACACATTTTGCTAAAAAGTCATGTATATTGCACAGCAGGTAAATATCCACACATCTACCCGTGTGTCCGTGATTTAAGATGTTGTTTCCATCACGGTGGACATATGGTTAGAGAGTCTCTGGACCTTTGGATGGAATTTTTGGATGAAACTTCTTCTAGGTCCTGACAACACACCATTTTTTGTCACACGATTCACTCTGATCCTCTAATGGTCTGAGGAGAGGGTAAGAGAGGGACTAGAATGAGTTAAATTTTCATTTTTAGGCTTTAACCAACGTGTGGATTTATCTGTCTAATGACCTGAGGAGTTTACTTGTTAACAGAAGGTCGGCAAAAATCCCATGTTGTCAGCAAAACTCTGATGGTATCAAAATAAATGAGTCATGTAATTTCAGCTTTTGAAGGTGGGGTTTGAGAAACCAGAAAGGAGGCTTTCCCGGCTGACAGGCGCTGAGAAGGCAGCAGCCTACTGGCTACAAATAGAGGCTCCCGTGCTGAGACCACGCCACCGGGGTGCCTAAATCTGGCACAGTAACACAGAGGAAGAATTTTTCTTTTCCTGGACAATATTCAGAAGCACCATGAAACCAACTTCTCTGTTGTGATCCCTGCGGTCTCAGGCAGATCACAGATTTGAAGAGGACAGGCTGCTGGACAGTTTCATGGCTCAGGGCTAATTATTCATGTGAGAATCCACCCAAGAAAGTTGCTAAGCTGGTTTGCTGGCTGTTTGGTGGAGACTTTTAAAGAGACATTGCCACATTTGAAGAGAGCGTTCTGTTTTACATAAATATCTAGCATAGAGAGAGCCTGAGAAGACAAGGAGCAATGACAAAGTAAATAGGACTTTTATTTCTGTCCTTCAAAAGTATATTTAAAAGTGAACCGAAGAGCATGACAACTGTTCATAAAACATCCTACTCAAAAGGCAGATTTAAAGTTTCTTCATATGAAGCATTTTAGGAGGAGTTGGAAATATGCCATATATTTCTGTGGGAAAATCATGATAAAATATTTCTCAATAGGGTCAGTTTGGAGAATCTACACAACATGCACACACCTACACACCAAAGACAATCTTCCCTATATCGTAAAAACCAAAGAATATGCGTACTTGGTTCCTTAATTATTATTAACTTTCTGAATGACATTGCCTTGAGTAACAAAGAAGGAACAAATCCTTTTACAACCACAATTTTCACATGGTTTTCTAGAAACTTTAATTTGGCAGAAATTCTGTGCTCCCAAGTCTTCCCTAGATCTTAAAGGGAAAGATAATTTTTTTAAAAAATGCAACTAAGTTAACAATTTGACACGATTTAAAGACTCTGAGCTTAGCGCCTGTCCAATAGGATTCGGTGTTTTCTCCGGATGTCTCCACAGCTCCTGCTGTCTTCTCCATCTGTAGCAGTAGTGCAGCAGGTGCCTACTCCAGGCATCTGGTGAAAGGTTTGTTGAATGAATTGTTTACCACATCTTTATTCTATTTTAATGAAGCTCATCTTGGTGGGATTTAGTGCATGATATTTTTCTCAAAGATTTTATTTATTTATTTTTGTCAGAGAGAGAGAGATTGCAGTGCATAAACAGATTTAGTGCATGATATTTTTCTTAAAGATTTTATTTATTTATTTTTGTCAGAGAGAGAGAGATTGCAGTGCATAAACAGAGGGAGGGGCAGAGGCAGAGGGAGAAGCAGGCTCCCCACTGAGCTGGACTGGATTCCAGGACCCTAGAATCGTGACCTGAGCCTAAGGCAGACGTTTAACTGACTGAGCCACTTAGATGCTCTGGTGCATGATTATCTCCTATGTTTCTGTTTATAATATATGTGTTTTATGAAACCCCACTCTACTAAATATCGCTATAAGAACTATGGTGGAGTGAAAATTAGAATGATCTGACTGATCTAATAAGGACTTCCACACTTCATTTTAAAACACTGCCAACTTGAGATTCAGGAATGTAAATTTCTTCTTTAACATGCTTTAATATTGTCATAGACTCAAGTGGGAGGGTAAATAATATTTATTAGTAATTCAGGGTGTCCAGTCACCACTTTGCATAAAGATTATCACATTTAATTGTCACAACAAGCCTATCAGGTGTTATTCTGCCCATTTTATAGAGAGAAAGAGACTGAGGTTCAGAGAAACTCCCTAGTGAGTAAATGGGAAAAAAGACAGGGTTCAAGCTTCGATCTGACAGTGCCTTTTATATGTACTGATTAGGATTTTCAATCATTCATATCTTAATATGAATTATTTTTATTCTGATTTATTTTCTGCTGAATATATCAGTCTTCCTGAGAAAGGGGAGGTTTGAGGAAAAGGAACAGGGGTGGACAATTTTGAAGAAGGGGACAAGAGTAGAAATCTGGGGTAGTTTGGTTAAGCTGTGTAAACAGAGCATGAGGTTTAAAGATGCTTAACATGTTTGTGCTGCCACTGAGCCCAAGCAGGGCATCTTGTGGGAAAGAAAGGAAACACTAAGGAAAGAAAGGATGGCAAAGGCCTTCTTTTTGAATTTTGACATGTTCAGCTTTAATGACAGGAAAGAAACAGTGTATCTTTATATAGTGAAGTGATGCTGAGTGCGTCCTTATTTGGATATTATTGTCCGATTTTGATAGGTTAGAATAATATCTTTAATTCTTTAAAATTCATTTAATCTGTCTTTTCTTTAGGTAAGGCTTACCTTACCTTACCTAAATAAACAATAATTAAGAATGATATGCGTAGCAGGATGACTGGCCTGTTCAGTCAAAAAAGCACGTGACTCTTGATCGCATGGTGATGAGTTTGAGACCCACATTAGATACAGAGATTACTTAAATAAAGAAAGAAACTTTAAAAAAAAATAAAAAGAACAACACGAGTGGCAATAATGTCCAGTTTACAACAGAGGATTGAAATTTTCTCTGCATGAGGCCAAAAGCAAGCTGTAGCCCTCCTCTTCAGCCCAGAACTTGGGTTTTAGACAAGGAAAGGCAGTTTCACCTACTCACACAATAGGCCCCCAGGGGGTCATGCCTACATCTCTTTGGTATGCATCTATTCATGAAGAAGCAGTTGTGTCTCATTGCTCAGTAAGCTCTGTTCTGTTTCTGCAGAACAAGTCATAATATAATAACTAAAGGTACATGCCAAATGGTGACAAATTGGGCTCTTTCCCTACAGCCTTTCCTCAAGAAGCTCAAGTGTCAATGTGCCCAAAGAATGAATGTATTGAAAATAGCCCACCAGTGGTCGTGAGCATTGATGGTGAAGAATATCATTGGTTCAGAAACCTGGGAAGAAGAGTTCCCCTGTGTTCCAACAAGGCTCTTCCACTTGCTGGCTGTCTGACTTCAAGTTAGTTACTCCATATATCCAAGCTTCCAGTACCTCATCTATAATGTGGGGTAATGATTTTTACCAAACTCAGGAGATTGTTGTGAAGATTAAAGAGGATGATCTGTGTAACATGTTCAGTGTGGTGCTTAACATGTCATAAGCTCTCAGTAAATATTAACATTCCCCTTCCCCCAAGAAGTGAATTTTGAGATTCCAACTGCTCTTCAGCTCCTATTTTAGTTAATTCTCCTAGGTAAGACGTCTTTTGTATTTCCATTTTTTTCTATAATCCAGAGTTTAACCCAAAGCCAATACAAACTAGGACAAATCTGACAACAAAACATGAAAATTAAGTTTGGAAATAAATAAGCCTGGCAAATTGAAATCAGTTTCCAACCTTATATGCTTCTGGAGATGTATTGCTTGCTCTGTAGATCTTTAGGAAGAGAGAGAGAGAATAAGTCAAATTTATGGAATTAGGCTTAAATTTGCTTCATCCCAAATGATGGAAGATTGGAAAATTCTAATAAAGGGAGGAAATTATTCTCCAGAGATACTGCAGTTGACCTTAGTATAGGCTCTTATTTTAAAAATCTGAGTTTTTGAAAACACAGGAAACATGGAAATCTCCCTCCCATTTTTACTTTCCAAAATATGTCAGAAAGTTCTTTGGTCTGGAGCCCTCTGCACACGTACCCCTGGCATGAGAAGGTTTCCCCCTAAAAGGAGGGGAACGTAGACATATGTTCATGCTCAGGTGAAGATTTTATAATCTCCAGTCCTGTCCGTAGGTGTCATTCCAGTCCTGGCAAACTTTAATGCACCTGCTGCTCCACTGCTTGTGCCATTTAAATGGAATATTTACAGGTGTTAGCCAACTGTTAAAAATGTTTTAATAGAATAATTTTGTCATGTGATGCCAAGTATATTATTTCAAGTGCCGCTGCTAGATTGGAATTTAATGTTGTATTTATTTTTGCTGCCTCTCTTTAATTGTTGTGTGCATGATGCATGGATGTTTCTTTGCTTACACACCCAAGCCATAGTGATCTTCCTGCCATTTACACTAGCACGTCACTATTTGCACAAATGGAAGTAAGTAAGAAGATGGCAAATCTAAAAGTCTTTACTAGATAACATTGGATCACAATATTATGGTAGATTTTATTATCTAAATAAAGCTTATTTATGCCAATATTAAATTATTTTATAGTCTTCTACCAGGATCTGGTTAAAAAAAAAAATGGAGAAAGACAGATGGAGAATTTGAGCAGAGGGGTAGAACATATATGAGTCTGTGTGTTGGGGCGGGGGTGTCTGAGTATTGGGAATAATCCTCATGGTGCTATTTTGTTGAAAAACAATACCACTGTAAGTATTTTATGCATATTAAATGTAGTGTGACTATTCCGAATTACACCATTATCAAAATCACCACTTACCATTTTTTCTCACACACTAAGTTAAAGTAGATGGCAAATAATTTTTTAATATTCAGTAGCCATTGATCACCCTCCTCAGGAAAAAAAAGAAAGTCTTGCAAAATTAGAAATTGATAAGAAAAAGCATAGAAAAATAAAAATCTATCAAGTTTTACTTTTTCTTTCCAGGTTTTCAAAATAATTTGTTTTCCAAAAAAGAGGATGAAAGAAACCCAAATGGAAATTACTATTTAGAAATGGGAAGTAATCAGATCACTACACAAGCCTTGGGAAATAATGGAATAAAAATATATAAACTCAAAGTATTAGAAAGCAAAAAGAGGGGTACCTGGGTGGCTCAGGTAGTTGAGCTGAGCATCTGTTTCTTGATTTCTGCCTACCCTCTTCCTCTGCTCCTCCCCCAACTTTCTCTCTCTAAAATAAATCTTTTTCAAAAAATTTTAAAAAAAGAAAGCACCAAACCCAAAGTTTTATTTTTTGTCAATTTGATTAATAAAATAGTTACTTAAAAACTAGTGTTTTAAAATAAATGATAAAATAGAAAAATTTCACTTACATATTTTCACCTTTTCATCAACCTTTTCCCCAGCTTTCTTTTTTTTTTTTTTTAAAGATTTTATTTATTTATTTTACAGACAAAAAGAGGTTACAAGTAGGCAGAGAGGCAGGCAGAATGATAGAGAGGAGGAAGCAGGCTCCCCACTGAGCAGAGAGCCTGATGCAGGGCTCTCTCCCAGGACCCTGGGATCATGACCTGGGCCAAAGGCAGAGGCTTTAAAACACTGAGCCACCCAGGTGCCTTTTCCCCAGCATTTTTATTGCCAAAAATAGTTGAGGTATTTTAAGTACAAAATCGTTTGAGGATATGAAATAATATGAAAGAAAGAAAAGACTGACCATTCGAAATGATTTAAAAAAAAAAAAAGGGTTGACTGGGTGGCTCAGTTGGTTCGGTGTCTACCTTTGGCTAAGGTCATGATCCCAGAGTCCTGGGATTGAGTCCTGCTTCAGGCTCCATGCTCGGCAGGAAGCCTGCTTCTCCCTCAGCCTGCCATTCCCCCTGCTTGTGTGTTTGCTCTCTTGCTCTCTCTCTCTGACAAATAAATAAAATCTTAAAAAAAAAAAAAAAGAAAGAAAGAAAAAGAAACGATAAAAAAAAGGAAACCAACAAATAATGGACTTTATAGATACTGAAAAAGATAAAATCATGATGAGATCCTATGATGAAAGCATAGCAGAAAACATTTGAGGTAGAACAGCTGTTAGGTCATCAAGCTTCTTTCAGAGAGAGACTATTCTCCTTGTTTTGATAACAGTAAGATATAGTGCATATTTCACAATAATTTCAGAATTTTAGTCCATGTAAGAACTCAGACCAGTACTCTAACACATCCACCATCAACACAGCCTGTGATGCTGGAATTAATGAAGGCTACAGAGAAGTACTTGATTAAAACTCTAGAGTACTTAATGAGGGTGGGGAAAATTTAAGAAAAACAAATACTACACCTTGTTCAGTAATACAGACATTTTTATAACTTGATCAATCTAGACTTAAAAGAAGTCTGCATTTACTTAACAAGTCTGCTCACAAGTGCTCAATAACCATGTAGGCTCCCAGAAGCCCTGACTGAAAAGTGCCTGGAACATATTTCAGTCCTTTAATAGTATTAACAAATAGTATTAACAAATAGTATTTGTTCAATGAACATGAAAATGAATGAGCTACCAATTATACAGGTAAAGACTGAGCTAAGTTTTTGGAAGCATTGAAAAAGATAACAGTAACTGTAATTATAAATGCTGTATATTTCACTATTACTTTATTATTGACCATGATTTAGTTCATCTAGCAACAGTTTTAAAATCAAGCAGAAACTTTTAGCATGGCTCATATTTTTCCTATATTGCTATTGAAAACATCTCTTTTCTCCTAAAAATCATTCCTATTTTATTTATTTTTTTTTTAAGATTTTATTTATTTATTTGACAGAGAGAGATCACAAGTAGACGGAGAGGCAGGCAGAGAGAGAGAGAGAAAGAGAGGGAAGCAGGCTCCCTGCTGAGCAGAGACCTGATGCGGGACTCAATCCCAGGACCCTGAGATCATGACCTGAGCCGAAGGCAGCGGCTTAACCCACTGAGCCACCCAGGCACCCAAAATCATTCCTATTTTAATAATATTTGCTTGGAAATATATTTAGACAGAAATTTTCATTTTGGATATTTTAAATCAACCTGCTCAGTGAGGACAAATGACTAAAATCCCTTTGCAAATATTTCTATAAACCAGATGAGGCTCATTATTTAAAGGATTTACATTACATTTGTGTAATTTAAACCATTTAATTATTTTTAAAATATTAACTCAACATTTTCCCCTAATTAAAATAAGGTTTTCACATATCCCTGTTTTAAACATTTGTTGTTTTTAAGTAACTAGACTCCTAGAGTTTAGGAAAGACCTCTTCTCCTTTTTCCTAAATATCTGATTTTTTAACTGAAGAAGAATGTTTTCCTGTTTGTTTTAGTGTTGGTTGAAATAAATACAAGTATTTGCTAACATAAGGTATTGTCTTCATGGGACAGTTGGAACTAACCACAATATTAAGTATAACTGTGTTAAGTTTCAATGATGAAAACTACAACACTGTAGTTATTAGATAAAACTTGGAAAAATGGTTTTTATTTTCAGAAATTAGCCCTCAGACTCTATCTATTACTTAAGGAATTTGAGGCCTGAACTTCTGTCTAAAGGTTTCTTTTTAAAAAGTTTAATGGTCATTGAATAATATTTGTGAATGTATAATCAGATGAAAAAACTGAAAAACATTAAAATGCTAGTTCTAGACCAAGTTCTCTTTCTATCAATATGCCTGTATTTACACATTACACTGGTTCATTCTGATCAAAACCAGTTCATCCCTCTTTTTAAAAATCCATATAGAAACAGAGAGCAAACAAAAAATAAAGCCAAAAGAGCTTCTGCCTTCAGCTCAGGTCATCATGATCCCAGGGTCCTGGGATCAAGCCCTGCATCAGGCTCTCTGCTCCATGGGGAGCCTGCTTCCTCTTTTCTCTCTGCCTGCCTCTCCGCCTACTTGTAATCTCAGTCTGTCAAATAAATAAATAAATAAATAATCTTAAAAAAAAAAATCAAGCCAGAAGAGATGTGTCACGTTGACAGGCAATCACTTAGGGTCAGTCCCTGCCCTCCTGCTCATCTCTCCCTTCACTTCCCCAGGAACTATCCTTCAAGTTTGTGGCCTCAACTGTCACTTCTATGCCAAGGGTTCACAAAGACAACCCCTTCCAAGTCCTCTTATCTTGTTGCTATTCTTGTGTTTCCATGCTTCTATGAGTGGGACGTTGTCACCCCCAGCACACTTTGTTCCCATCCAAGGTCAGCCATACTCAGAAGACAAAGCCACATTTGTACCTCCAACTGCTCTGCTGGCCACGAGACCCTTGCATGCACATGTAGATGGGGTGACCCCAGAAGCCATCCTGGCCCCTGTTGAGGACGTAGTGACCTCACTGCTCTTCTAGCCAATGCTTGTGTGAAACTGCAGAATCATTTTGGTCCCTTTTTATCTTTTCTTTATTTCCAAGCCTTATCAAGTTTTCCTTATGTCAAGCTCTTCCTCGCAGTCCAACATGCAATCCCCGTGGCTTACTTGCTGTATTGGACCTATTACCCCAGCTCCTCTCCACTTAAGTCCATCCTGGGATATACTGTCAGACTTGTGCCGGGAAAGTCTGCTCAGCACGTCATTTTTCTGCCATATCCAGATGGAGCAGTAAATAGAATATACAAAGGCAGATTTGTAAGAATGTGACTGCATATTCTGATCATTGCAGTCTGAAGTCCCTACCACCTGAGAGCAGGAAAAAAAAAAAATTGATCTAGACACTTGAAGGTAAAAACATTCAAATTCCACAATTTTTCAATTAATTCAGGATTAAAATTCCATTATATGAAAGAGGAACCCCTCTCCTCATCCTCATTCTTCTCCCTGGGTGGTGTGTGCCTGGAGGGGAGAACTTTGAGGTATCTTGATGTGTCTGGGGTGGTTTGCATGTTTTCTAACAAGATCTGTGCACACTGATTTTCACAGACATAATACTTCTTGTTGGATCCCTGGGCCAATACATCTCCACAGGACAGTGACAAAAAGTCTCTACAGGAGGGGCTGAGGGATAGCAAGATGGTAAGAAAACAGGCTAGGAGATTTAGCTTATAGCAAGAATATTATTTTTACTTAAGAACATATATTTATTTGAGATGGCTTGAAATTACTTTGCAAAACAAACTTTCTGCTTATGTTGAATTTTATTGAATTCTCTGCCATAAATTCTTATGGTCCTTGCCAAAAGAATCTGCCCTACCTTTAGCAGCTAATTTTCATGGCTTTCCCAGGAACATGCGCAATACAGGGCTTTCTCTTTGAACTAATATCTGAACCATTCAAAGGTAATCAGAGGTGTAATATAAAAAATATTTAGGGGGTGCCTGGGTTGTTCAGTGGGTTAAAGCCTCTGCCTTTGGCTCAGGTCATGATCCTGGGGTCCTGGTATTGAGCCCCGCAGCGGGCTCTCTACTCATCAGGGAGCCTGCTTCCTCCTCTCTCTCTGCCTGCCTCTCTGCCTACTTGTGATCTCTGTCTGTCAAATAAATAGGTAAAAATCTTAACAAAAAAAAAAAAATTAGCAAACTGAGGGTTGATGGAGGGAGGTAGACAGGGGTTGGGCTAAATGGGTGGTGGGTATTCAGGAGGGCGCTTGTGATGAGCACTGGGTGTTACATGCAAGTGACGCATCACTAAATTTTACCCCTGAAACCACTTTTACCAAATATGTTAACTAACTAGAATTTAAATAAAAACCTGAAATAAAAAATAAAGACTGCACCAAGCAGTCAGCATGCATGCCAGGCAGAGAAGACTTGGTTGACTGTCCTGTACCTCCTGACTGCATGTCAGCCTGGGGTCTGTGTGACTCAGAGACACTGTACTCAGGCTCAGGAAAACCTGCTACTTGACCGTCTGGTGTCACATTAAGGGTGGGACTTCTCTGCTCATGCTTCAGATTGCTCAGGCATGGGTTCAGAAACTCCAAGGATGTGGCTCAGGAATCTGGATTTTAACAACCCCTGCTAATGATTCTGTTGTATGCCAAAGTTTGAGAACCAAGGGCCTAAGCTATGTGGGTCTTCTTTCCTTTTTTTTAAGATATATTTTTATTGAGATATTACTGACATATAACATCGTATAAGTTTTAGGTGTATAATATCGATTTGATACATTTATATATCACAATGGGATTACCTCTATAGCATTAGCTAATACCTCCATCACACCACATAACGAGCATTTCTTTCTTGTTGTGAGAGCAATAAAGACTGAGTCTCGTGGCAGCTTTGAGTTTATCATACCATATTGTTGTCTATAATGATTAAGCTGAACATTAGACCTCCAGGAGTTGTTTACTTAAAAGTTGCAAGTCTGAACTCGGAATACCTCCCCTATTTTCCAACTCTTCAGCCCTGGGTAACCACTGTTCTACTCTCTGTTTTCACCAGTTCAGCTTTTTTTAGATTCTACATATAAGTGATACCATATAGCATTTGTTTTTCTCTGACTTCTCTCACTTAGCAGAATGTCTTCAGGGTCTATCCATGTTGTCATAAATGGCAAGAATTTCTCCTTTCTCATGGTTGAATAATATTCCCTTGTATATGTAATCACACCTTCTTGTATCCCTGTGTTGATAGACACTTAGGTTATTTCCACATCTTAGCGAGTGTGAATAATGCTGCCATAAACATAGGAGTCTATACATCTTTTAGAGATCCTGTTTTCATTTCCTTTAGATATATACCCAGGAGTGAGATTACAGGATCATATAATAGTTCTATTTTTAATTTTTTGTGGAACCTCCATATTGTTTTCCATAATGGCTCAACCAATATGCATTCCTGTCAACAGTGTACAAGGGTTCCTTTTTCTCCACATTCTAGTCCACACTTGTTATCTCTTCTTTTCCCAATGACAGCCTTTCTACCAGTTGTGAGATGATATATCACTGTGGTTTTGATTTGCATTTCCTGATTATTAGATGTGTTGAGCGTCTTTGATGCTCATGTTGGCCATTTAGTATATGTGCTGCCAAAGCGAGCACCACATGTTGGCCATTTAGATGTCTTTTTTGGAAAGATATCTATTTGGTTCCTCCACCCATTTTTAAATTCATTTGTTTGTTATGATTTATATGGTTTTTTAAAATTTATGGTTGGAAATATTTTCTCTGTTCTGTAGGTTACTTTTTTGGATTTTTTTTTTTTCTATTCAGAAACCTTTTAATTTTATATAGTTCCAGTTGTTGATCTTTGCTTTTGTTTCTTGTGCTCTTGGTATCATATTTTAAAATTTATTGCCAAGACCAATATCAAGGAGATTCTTTCTTATGTTTTCTTCTAGGACTGTTACAGTTTAAATCTTTAATCCATTTTGAGTTAATTTTTGTGAGGGGGGCAAGATAGAGGCCCAATTTCATTTTTCTGCTTGTGGTTGTCCAGTTTTCCAATCATCATTTGTTGACGAGATCTTCCTACTTTTATTGGATATTCTTGGTTCCCTTGCGGATATTATTTGACCATAAATGCAGGGGTTTACTTCTGGTCTCTAAATTATTTTCCATTTCATATATATGTCTATTTCTATGCTATTATGATATTGTTTTAAGTAATAACTTTGTGGCATAGTTTAAGAGTATTAAGTGTGATACCTCTGGCTTTGATTTTCTTCCTCATGATTGCTTTGACTATTTGGGGTCTTCTGTGGTTCCATACAAATTTTAGGATTGCTTTTTTTTATTCCTATGAAAAATGCCACTGGAATTTTTATGAACCTATAGATGGCTTTTGGTAGTATGGGCATTTTAACAATATTACTTCTTTGAATCCATGGACACAGGATACCTTTCCATTTGTTTGTGTCATCTTCACTGTCTTTCATCAAAGTCTTATCATTTCATTGTGCAGATTTTTCACTTTCTTGGGTAAATTTTTGATGCTATTGTGAATGGGATAGTTTTCTTTATTTCTTTTTCTTATTTATTTATTTATTTATTTTTAGTGTATAGAAACACAAGTGATTTCCATATGTCGACTTTATATTCTACAATTGTACTGAATTTGTTCATCAGTTCCAACACTGTTTTGGTGGGATTTCTATGGGTTTTTTTATATAGAGAGATCATATCATCTGCAGATAAGGACAATCTTATCTAATGTGGATGAATGTGGATGTCTTATTTCTTTGTCTTGCCTAATTTCTCTGGCTAGGCCTCCAGTACTATGTTGAATAAAAGTAGTGAGAGTAGACACCCTTGTTTTGTTTTTGATCTTAGAAGAAAAGTTTTCAATTGTTCACCATTGAGTATGATGTTAGCTGTGGATTTCTTGAATATGGCCTTTATTATATTGAGGTATGTTCTTCTAATTCAAGGTTGGAGGTTTCCATCATGAAATGATGTTAGATTTTTGTCAAGTGCTTTTTCTGCATCTACTGATATGATCATATGATTTTAATCTTTCATTCTATCAATATGGCATATCACATTTATTGATTTATGTATACTTAACAATACTTGCATCCCAGAGATAAATGCTACTATGGTCTGTAATTTTTTAAAGATGTTGTTGAATTCAGTTTCTTAATGTTCTGTTGATAATTTTTGCATCTATGTTTATCAGGGATATTGTTATGTAGTTTTCTTTTCTCATAGTGTATATATCTGAGTTTGGATTAAGGTAAAGTTGACCTCACAAAATGAGTTCAGAATTCCCTCTTCTTTAAATTTTTAGAAGAGTTTAAGAAGAATTGGCATTAATTCTTCTTTAAATGTTTGATAAACTTTGCCAGTGAAGTCATCTGGTCCTGGGGTTTTTGATGTTGAAAAGTTTTTGATTACTGATTCAATTTCCTTACTCATTAATGATTTGTTTAGATTTTCTATTTCTTCCTGACTCAGTCTTGGAGGACTATGTGTTTCTAGGAATTTATCTGCTTTTTATAGGTTATCCAATTTGCTGGCATATAACTGTTTTTGGTAGTCTCTTATGATCCTTTATATTTATGTATCAGTTATAATGTCCTCTCTTTAATTTCTGACTTGAGTCTTCTCTTTTTTGTTAGTCTAGCTAAAGTTTTATTAATTTCATTTATCTTTTTGAGAAAACAGCTCTTAGTTTGGTTAATTAATTTCATCTGTTGTTTTTCTTATTCGTTTTCATTTATTTCTTCTCTGATAGTTGTTATTTCTTTTCTTCTGCTAACTCTGGACTTAGTTTATTCTTCTTTTTCTAGTTCTTGAAGTGTAAAATTTGTTTATTTGAGATCTTTCTATTTTCTTAATATATGCATTTACCACTATACATTTGCCTATCAAAACTGCTTTAGTAGCATCCCATTTTAAGTGTTGGTATGTTGTTTTTGTTCGTATGTTGTATTATCATTTTCATCTGTTTTGATATTTTTTTAATTTCTCTTTTGATCTCTCTTTTGATCCTTTGGTTGGTCAGGAGTATGTTGTTTAACTTCCACATATTTGTAGATTTTACAGTTTTCCTCTTGTTGTTGATTTCTAGTTTCATATCATTGTGAACAGTAAAAATTATTGGTATGATATCAGTATTCTTAAATTTGCTAATACTTGCTTTGTGTACCATCCTATGGTCCATCCTGAAAAATGATGTATGCACTAGAAAAAAATGTGTGTTCTGCTTCTGTTGGATGGAACTTTCTATACATATTTGTTAGGTTCATTTGGTGTAATATATTATTTAAATCCATACATTATAATGCATAGTGTATTTATTTTCTTTCTGCATAATCCATTCTTGTTGAAAGTGGGATATTGAAATCTTCTACTATTATAGCATTGCTGTCTACTTCTCCCTTCAGATCTGTTAGTAATTGCTTAATAAACTTAGGTGCTCCAATGTTGGGTGCATATATATTTACTACCGGTATATCTGCTGATGAATTATCCCTTTACTACTATATATTGATCTTCTTTGTTTCTTGTTACCATTTTTAGTTTAAACCCTATTTTGTCTATGTGGTTTTTCCTCAGTCTCCCTTCTTTATTTTTATAATTCAAACTAAGGGATTAGGGGTTAGGAAGCTGGCAGTTTGCAGAGGACCTTTGTTCTATTTTTTAACCTCCAGTGATTTTTTTTTTTTTCCTAAGAAGAATGGGGCTCCTGGCTGGCTTAGTTCACTGAGTGTCCAGCTCTTGGTTTCAGCTCAGGTTGTGATCTCAGTGTCTCACAGAGCCCCGTGTCAGGCTCTGAGGTAAGTGTGGAGGCTGCTTGGGATTCTCTCCCGTGTGCTGCCCACCCTCCACCCCCACTTGTGCTCTTTTGATCTAAAATAAATAAATAAATCTTAAAAGAAGAAAGAAAAAGAAGAATGGGGATAAATCAGCTAAAAACACCTTGTACGAATAATAATGAAAATTGAATGACTGATTGGTTTCAATGATCTAGTCCTACCATCCATTGTTAAACTTTACTTGTTGTACATTTATTTCTATTCTATACGGTGACAGCTTAATTGTAGAAATTTAGGTCCACAGCTGACGTTCTAGATTTCAGCTTTTTAATTCATTGTGTGAATATAGTGGGAAAACATTTTATGTTTTGCTTGTATAATTTTGACAATTTGATTATTTCAAGAGACAATTATTTAACAAGGATATATATGAAAAGAACATGTTGAGTTAGGGTCAATTTCCCTTTATTTTTTATTTATTTATTTTTTAAAGATTTTATTTATTTGACAGACAGAGATCACAAGTAGACGGAGAGGCAGGCAGAGAGAGAGGAGGAAGCAGGCTCCCCGCTGAGCAGAGAGCCCGATGCGGGGCTTGATCGCACGACCCTGGGATCATGAACTGAGCAGAAGGTAGAGGCTTTAACCCACTGAGCCACCCAGGCACCCCTCAATTTCCTTTTAGAAGTCAAATTCAAACTTAAAATGTTATATGAAAGTCTTGGATAAGGAACAATGCACTCTCCCTTTCTTCATAATATTATTTCTCTTTTTGTTAGTGATTTGAAATCAACATTATGAACAATCGTTCTATTTATACTTACTGGATTCTCTTACTTGGCTATTTCTAATCATCACAAGATTTGAAATAAAATTAATAAAGCTTATTTATGAATATGTAAAGTAAAAATAAATAATTTCTGACAGAGCACCCAAGGAATCTTCAATGCATAAAGTCCATGAACTCTATGTTCATTGATTTTATGATATTCATTCAATAGCCTCCTTATTGATCTTCTCACCAATTCTTGTTAAGTAAGGATTCTGATAAAAAAAGAAGTATTAAATGATAATATAAGGAAAGTGAATCTCTTTGGAAAGTGGTGCTCAATTCTTTTTAAAAAAAAAGTCTTTCCCTGATTTTCAAAACAACTTTACTTATATTCTTTTAATTATATTGTATTATTAATTATACTTTTACTTATATTATTACTTATATGAAATCTGAAATTTCATAAGAGTTACAAATCTGTGAATCACTGTAAATTTGACATTGTGTCAAATTGGACTCATCAGAATGAGAGCATTTATGTAGTTAGAAAAGAAATAACCAAATGTATTTTGGGAACTTTGTGTTCATTTGGCAATTAAATGTCTCACTTAATCCAAAACTTATTAAACTAATGAACATAGGTTGTGTTTTCCTTTCTTAGAGAAGTGAGACAAAGCCTGTATTATTCCATACTCACTGTGTCGTTCTGGCGAGTCTTTGGTTAGGTTTGACTCACTAAACATAAAAGGCCATCTTTCACTACTGGAAAAAAAAAAAAAGACTTGTTTAAACAGAGTGTTGTTAACCCTATTTAGTTGAAGCAGGAGGCTACAATTATGTTCTTTTTTTTTACTGTGCATTCATGCTTATGAATCATACCTAGGAGTTACAGCATGGGTTCATTATACAATCAAAAATGTATAGGTAAATAAATAAATAGAAGTGGGAAATAATTTGCAATGATAAAAAATATTTAATATTTTTAACAGTCCATTGTTATTTATTATGGGATATATTGCAATGATATTTTAATTCTCATAAATTTATGAACAATACAGTGTTTTGTAATGTCTAGCACAAGAGTTAAGTGAGTCTTGAAATTAGTTTTGTCTCATAACCAAACTGTAGGTTTTGGTTAAGTTATTTGAATTTAGACGATCTTTTCCATACATCTTGTTACCATTATGTATTAATACATCTCCGGGTTTCGCTTTTCTCTTTGGCCATGGTAGTCCTGTAATATTTGTTTGTCTTGTTCCAGGAAATTTTCAGAAAGAGGATCATAGATTCCTCACATGTGGGGACTGGCCAGACAGACTAGTACGTAGACCCTATTATAAACAAAGCAAAGAAACTGATAAGACACAGCAGAGTTACTACTGACTTGTCTATATATTTGATATATAACATACCTTTATTTCTTTTCCTCAAGAGCAACATGGTCTGCCTTATGATATTACAGTTGAACAGAGCACATGGGTTTGAATTGAACAGGTCCTTTTATGTGGATTTTCTTTTAATAAATACAGTACAGTATGGTAAACATATTTTCTCTTCTTTACACATTTATTAACAATATTTTATTTTGGGGGCATCTGGGTAGTTCAGTCATTAAGCGTCTGCCTTCTGCTCAGGTCATAATCCCAGGGTCCTGGTATTGAGCCCCACATCATCCCAGGGTCCTGGGATTGAGCTCGCTGCTCAACAGGAAGCCTGCTTCTCCCTCTCCCCTGCTTGTATTCCCCCTCTTGCTGTTTCTTTCTGTCAAATAAGTAAGTAAAATATTTTAAAAGAAAAAGTTTCTTTTCTCTAACTTATTTTATTTAAGAGTACAGTATATGATACATATAACATGCAAACTATGTCTTAATTGGCTTTATACTACTGGTTTGGGTTTCCGTTAACAATAGGCTATTGTTAAATTTGGGGGGACTCAAAAGTCCTACATTGGTTTTCAGCTGCACTGGCTCTCCAACCTTCTCATTGTTTAAGGTCCAACTATTTTGTGATTAATAATCAAAAACAAAATAAACCATCACATCAAGCAATAATCAAAGAACCATAGAAGAAGTTAATTTATAGATCTGTTTTTAATAGCATACAAAGTGTCACTCAGAATTAATGCAAGAAAAAAACACCTGGCCATATACTAGTAAAATGTTGGTGATTACCTGATATAACACATATTATTTTAAAAATTTCTTCAATGATATTAATAAAATACTATATAATTTTGCCATGTTGTGCCTCCCTCCTAGTTATATATAGTATTAGAATTAAATACATATGAATGTGTGTATGCATATACATATATATAATTTATATGACATAATAAACGAGTAAGGGGAAAAAAAGAAGGAACTTTTCATTTAACCAACAAAAATTTATTGCATGTATAATGGATGCCAGGAAATGTTCTAAGAACAACACAATTTTTGTCCCTATATTAGGTTTACTTGATCAGAAGAAACATTGTCCAAGAGGAAAAATAATAATTTGAAACTGATTTTTTATGAACTAAGGAGTTGTGTGTAGAGTGTGTTAGGGAAGAAAGTAGGAGAAATAAAAGAATTCTAAAGGTTTCCTTTTTGGTGTAATAGATAAACATACAAATTGTTAGGAGAGATATAAGAATTACTTAATTTAAATTGGTAATAGAGAACTATTATATATGACTTCTAAAAATAAAAAGATAACCATAGGGCATATTAGAAAAATATTATAAACTTTACAACTTAAAATCAGGGGGAAAGGGGAATAAACATTCTCAACTTCTTCCAGAGCTTAACATGGGCAGGCACAGATAAGGGTAGAAACTGCCTGGTTGTGGTCATGTGACTCAGATTTCACTAGTAGACTGTGAGTAGAAGTAATGTGTAGATTTTCTGCCATAATTTAAAGAAAAATTCCCTGCCTTGATTTTCCTATTCATACAAGCTGAATACAAACGTGTTCACATAAGGCTTTGGTTATAAAGTTAAGAATAAAATCTGAGCTTTGGGAAAACAACAAAAGGGAAGGAACTTGGGTGTCTGGAGAGTTACATGGAATAGAGGCACCTTGAAAACCTGAATTACTCATTTGGGGGCTAGTATGTATACAAAAAATAAATGTGTATTTTAATAAAGCTGCTTTATTTTGGGGACTCTGTTACTAATTGCTTAGCTTTTGCCATAACATAAGAAAAATTAGTACTGGAAGTGGAATGTAGCTATCACAAAAATGGAAAAGATGTGATATTGGCTTGAAGATCAAGTAACATACAGTGAGGAAGAAGATATAGTAGAACAAAGATGGTTACACTTTCTCATGTGTTGAAAACATTTGGTAAAAATATTACTTGTGATGATTTGCAAGACACACAAATTTCCCACTAAGCTTGTGCCTCTAGCTGAAGTAGTTGGAAATTTTTA
Source organism: Mustela lutreola (assembly GCF_030435805.1). NCBI lineage: Eukaryota > Metazoa > Chordata > Mammalia > Carnivora > Mustelidae > Mustela > Mustela lutreola. The sequence goes on from NC_081300.1 coordinate 40,612,280, forward strand.
GACAGATAAAGTAGAAGGATGGTTATAAGACAGAAGTCTTTTTTTTTTTTTAAAGATTTTATTTATTTATTTGACAGAGATCACAAGTAGACAGAGAGGCAGGCAGAGAGAGAGGGGAAGCAGGCCCCCTGCTGAGCAGAGACGACCCCCCCCCCCACCTCCATGCAGGGCTCGATCCCAGTACTCTGGGATCATGACCTGAGCCAAAGGCAGAGGCTTAACCCACTGAGCCACCCAGGCACCTCATAACACAGAAGTCTTAAGAGAGATATGTCAAGACTAAAATTAAATACACACACATACACACACACACATATTTGGGTGTAGTTACTGGAACATTCAAGAGACTGTAAACAAATAAAGTGTTTTTAGTACAGATTAGTGTTTTTAAGATACCATGTTACCATATTAGCCATCAGCATAGCCTAAAAAACAAAACTGTGAGGCCTGAAGCAGTCCTCAAGGAATGTATACTAATAATCACTAAAGAGTTGTCATGGAGTATAAGGGACAAGAAACAGCTCCCAGAAGCCAACAAGGATCATGGACAAAGGAGTTTCTCTCAAAGAGCAGAATCAGGGACAGCCAAATGGACCAACCAAGGACCTACTCCACTGCCAGCACAAACGGATAAACAACTCCTGCCTAGCAGAGTGAAATTGCTCTGGGTCATTCTCTACAATGTGTTTCTCATGCTTTCCTCCTCCAAGCTAGAGTTTCTATTGCAGTTACCCTGGTCCTACTTAGAAGGTTCTGGGACAAATTCCAATGTGTGGGTGTGGGGATTTCCTTCACACCACACATGTTCAGAACACTAGCTCGGTATCCTACGATTCAACCCTATTCTGAGACTACATGGAGATGCCATCAGATTCCACAGATTAAGAGTTCAGCCATACAAGACTGGCTACTCCCCCTTCAGATGCCAGTCTTACACCCAGATGCTCACTTGTGCTTCTGACCAACCAGTTAGAGACCCAATTTCTTGGGCTTGATTGATTTGCTAGAGTGGCTCACAGAATTCAGAGAAATATTTTATTTACTAGATCATCCATTTATTATAAGATACAATTCAGGAATAGCCAGATGAAAGAGATGCATAGGACAAGGAATGTGGAAAGAGACACTGAGCTATCATATTCTATCCAGGCATGCCACTCTCCCCAAATCTCCATGTGTTCATCAATCCAGAAGCTTTCTGAATTTGGTCCTTTTGGGTTTTAATGGAGGCTTTCTTAGCAATCTTTCATAGGCAGATTGATTAAACCATTGACCACTGACAATGAATTTAACCTCCAGCCCCTCCTTGCTTCCCAAAGGTCAGGGGTGAGACTAAATGAGGTTCCCCTAGTAATGAGCCCTGTCCTTAGATGTTTTCCAGAAGTAACCTCATTAACATAAACCCAGTTGTGGAAGGGGCTTGTTTGTTGTTGTTGTTGGTTGGTTGGTTGGTTTACTTAAATTTTGTTAGTTAACATACAGTGCTATATTTGTTTCTGGAGTAGAATTCAGTAATTCATCACTTACATACAACATCCAGTGCTCATCACAACAAATGACCTCTTTAATACCCATCACTCATTTAGCCATCCCTCCCCTACCTTCCTCAGGAAAGGGGCTTATTATGATTAACAAGATACCCATCTCACCTTTAAGGTTGTGAAGTGATTCCCCATACTGAGTGTAAGAGACTGAATGTTATGATACTGGATGTTCCCATTGCTCTTATTGCTTAGAAAATTCCCATTGTTTGGGGAACTATGAGCCAGGAACCATGGAAAAAGAGAAAGTACATAAACTGACAGAGTTGCATGATATAAATCACAATATCACACAACTCCGCTACTATTTATTTAGAAAAGGGACAGTGGGAAGGAGATGATATATGGACTTGATAAAGAAGGCTATGCTTCAACCAGAGATCTTGAACTTTGAGCTGGATGAAATAGCTGAATTGGATTTCGGATTATCTCCCTTGGAAAGGGGACCAGTATGTTCTATTTGTGGAAAGAAATTTCTATCTAAATAGGCAGCTAGAGCCACGTATTCTATCAGTGGCTGTTATTTGTCCACCAAATCCTATTCTCCCTTCCTACAGTAATACACTATAAACTGAGCATATGGTTTCCTTGGCCAAGACTCCACTACTCAGAGTCGTCACAGACAATAATGTGATGTGACTGTATTCTTACAATGCCATATGAGTAAAATTGCTAAGGACAATTTCTCACTGTTTAAAGATTGTTCTGGGGTTACCTGGGTGGCTCAGTGAGTCATATCCCTCTGGCTCAGGTCATGATCCCAGGGACCTGGGACCAAACCCCAAGTCAGTCTCCATGTTCACTGGGGAGCCTGCTTCTTCCTCTCCAGCTCCCGCTGCTTGTGCTCTCTCTCTCTCTCTGTCAAATGACTAAATAAAATCTTAAAAAATAAAAATAAAAAAAAAGAAGATTGCTCTGATCTCCTGTCTTTTTCCCTCACTCCCATGAGCTGGAATATAGATGTGTCCATCACCCAGTTTCAACTGTGTAGGAGAAAACATTTCACTAAGGGGTAACAGAAGGAACTTGGTTTTCTCAAAGACCATAGAGAACAGAGATACCCACATAAATCCTTTCTTCCCAGTAGTATTAGATGATACAGAGAGAAATGTCTTTCTTTAAGCTACTGTATTTTTCTGGTCTCTGTAATGGCAGCTTAGCCTTTACTCTACTATAACTGGATATTCAAAGCAACATAGCCAAAAAAAAAAAAAAACAAAAAAAACAACAAAAAACATAATAAGTAATTACATCACATTTCCTGGACAAAATCAAGTATATTAGTTATTTCACTATTTGGGAAAGTACTGGATTCAAATGGTAAAAAACAGAAGTAGCCAGATATTGATTAAACAACAAAATCTAAAAACAACAACAACACAACAAAATCTAATGACATGTATTAAAAAGGGGACAAAGAAGGGTGGACACATAAAGGATAACCAACATACACCAGGCAAATGTAACTGAAGAGGAGGAATGGCAGTATTATTAACAGACAACAGAGAATTCAGGGTTCAAACTAATAAATATAACAGAAAAAGCCAACCCATGAAAAAATGTGACCACATATGTAACATAACAAAGAAGCTAAAATGTACAGACATTAGGAGGTTATGATAAAATTAGAATTAGGGAAGGGGTTTAGTATACTAAATAAAATTTCCATATATTTCAGAATTGTCAGAACAAATAAACAAAAAAATATGGAAAGATAGAAGCTATGACTACAGGCAGTCCTGACTTGCAGTGATTCAATTTATGGTTTTTCAGCTTTATAATGGTGTGAAAGCAATACACATTTAGTAGAAACTATACTTCAGTATTTTGATTCTTCCCAAGGCAAATGGTAGGATTCTGGGCAGTGGCACCGAGCTCCAGACCCCAGGCAGCCACACAATCAAGAAGGTAAACGACCCATACTTGAAACCATTCTGTACTCATACAACCATTTGGTTTTTTACTTTCGGTACAATACTTAATAAGTTACAAAACCTTATTATAAACTAGATCTTGTGTTGCAGGATTTTACCCAACTATAGGCCAACCTTCTGTTCTGAGCACATTTAAGGTAGGCTAGGCAAAGCTATATTGTTGAATAGATTAATATTTTAAATGTATTTTTGACTTATGATATTTTCAATTTGTGATGGGTTTATTAAGACATAACCCCATCATAAGTGGAGGAAGGTCTGCAGTTGAACAACCAGCATGTTTTAATAGTCAAATAGATCAGTACTCTAATAGTCTGATAACTTATGAACAGAGAATGTGCATTCAATTCTCTTGTCCCTGGAACCCCACAAAACTTAATTACATCTCATAAAACATTCTCTTTAAAAATACCCCTGAATCAAAAACAAAATCAAAACAGAATTAACAAAGTATGGCAAAGATACAATAAAAAGGAAAATAGTAAACCTAGTGACATATTTGCCATGTATACAAGGTATGAAGTATTAACAGAATAAAGAGAGCTCATCCACAATTTATATAAACTAGGAAAAGTAACTCAATATAATGGACAAATGATATGAATAGACAACTCATCAAAGAAGTACAAGCTACCAATAAATATATGGGCAATATCTCAACCTTCGTAGTAGTTAAGGGAACTAAAAATTCAAGATTTAAATTTAAAAAATTTTATAAGCCATAAGAAAAAAATTAAAGCAACAATAAGATATCATTTTCTATCTTCTATCAAAGATTTTAAAGAATAGTAACTTCCTGCCTTGACAACTTTTTAGAAAACTGGTAGATTTATGGAATGCTGCCTTCTCTTTGGAAAGTATCTTGGCAATACCTATTAAAGTTTCTGAAATGCATCATCCTTTGACACAGGAATCTAACTTCTCAACAGTATACTTGCTAGGAAGGAGTAGGTTACATTGCATATACAAAAATTCTGAAATCTCAATAACTGAATCTCAGTATTTGTTCTACATACCAACACAGGCTGCTTGGGGAGATCGCTCATTGTAAAAACTTAAGGAGCCAGATTTAGAAAGGAGCCATCTCTACAGTGGCTCCCACAATTACTATTAAGAGGGAATAGGATGTGGCAAATGGAACTTAGAACAGCTCTCAGAAATGACACCCATCAGTTCCACTCACATTTCATCAACCAAAGCCTGCTACATGGCCATAGCTAACCTCAAGAGAATCAGAAAGGGCAATGCTACTATGTGCCTAGAAGAAGAGAATGTCAACCATAATACTTTAATAATCTATTTTATAGAAATTAAAGCATCAATATATGAGGAGATAAGTACAATGATGTATCACAATATTATTTTTAATCACACAAAAAAACCCTAATAACAATCTGAATACCCATCAAAAAAGAAATAATTACATAAAGCCAGTGAAGATTCCATCCTCTGAGTGAATTCCCCAATCTGAAGAGGAAGAAGGTGACTCCAGTGGGTTTTCTACCAAAGATGGCGAGCTAAAGGCTGGTGATGGGTCCTTGTTCCTCTCCTGGTCTCCCGCTGGCTGCTCACCTCTATCCCCTCCAGGGGATGGCTGCCCCTGCCTTAGGCCTAGGGTAGCCAGCCAGACAGTAGGCTTCTCACTTGCTGCAGTGTTGGAGCAATAAAATGGGATGCTTGGGGACCCCCAGAGAGCTGCCTGTGGCTTTATTTATGAAACTGGCATTTGGGGAGTTCGGGGAGGAGACATCTCTCCTTCAGTGCAAATTCCCTCTTCCAGGAGCCATAACTCCAAAGAAGAGGGTGCTAGGGCTTTATTACATACATTTACTTTGTGTAAATAAATGTTTACAATTTTATATTAAAGAAGAAATAAGTGATAGAGTTTCTGGCTGTATATTTTTTACTTTTATAAGTTTTGAAACTGTGATCCTTTATATGTGTGTTATGGGGGAGCTAAGGTAAGTTTTATGCCAAACAGTTGGTATTGTTAACTTTTTATTGTGGCCAAAGTACATAAAAACCCCATTAATCCCCTTATTCTTCTATTTCCCTTAACTGTGTATACACCAAAAAGACATCTTTATTTTCCTTCTTTTATCATTATAAGCTAATAAAAATATTTTGCTAGTTTAAAAAGAAATGATTCTATACATATTGAGGACTATAATCCAGCTGTTTTAGATCCTGATTTAATATATTTGTATTGGATACTCATTCAAGATGTGTTATATGACAAAAAACATTTGATACAGAATATATGCAGTATGATCCTAATTTTTGTGAAAACACACAACAGTGACAAAAAGCTCTACGTAGCTGTATTTATTTTTTTTAATATTTATTTATTTGTTTATTTATTTATTTTTGAGAGGGAGAGAGTGAGGGAGAGAGATCCCAAGTAGACTTCCGACTGACCATGGAGCCTAACTCGTGGCTGAATCTCACAACCCTGATATCATGACCTGAGCCAAAAACCAAGAGTTGGAGGCTTAACAGACTGCACCATGGCTAAGGTGTCCCTAGCTTTGTATATGTTTATGTTTGTATGGAGAAAGCTGTGGAAAAATAGATACCATATAACCTTAATTTGTATGCATATGCATAATATACACCTATATGTATGTTTGTATAAATGTGTGCATACATGACATATGTGTAAACTTTAGGAATATCACTTAACTTTCTATTTATTCATCTTCAGATTTTTAAAAAATTAGCATGTAATATTTTGTCATTTTAAAATGAATAAAGAGGCGCCTTGGTAGCTCTGTGGGTTAGGCCTCTGCCTTCAACTCAGGTCATGATCTCAAGGTCCTGGGATGGAGCCCCGCCTCAGGCTCTCTGCTCAGCTGGCAGCCTGCTTCCTCCTCTCTCTCTGCCAGCCTCTCTGCCTACTTGTGATCTCTGTCTGCCAAATAAATAAATTAAATATTTTTAATAAATAAATTAATAAAATTAATAAATAAATTTTACTAATTCCTAAGAATTAAATAGATGAATTATAAATAGAAAAATGCTCACTTACTTTAAACAAATACAGAGACATTTAGGTACAAATTCCTTCAATATAACTCTGATACATACAATTTATTCTCCAATTTATGTTTTCCCTTTTTTAAAAAAAAATTATTTATTTTTTTAATTTCTTTTCAGTGTTCCACATTGTTTATGCATATTGTCGTTGTTTATGCACCACACCCAGTGCTCCATGCAATACGTGCCCTCCATAATACCCACCACTAGGCTCACCAAACCCCACCCCTCTCTCCCCTCCAAAACCCTCAGATTCTTTCTCAGAGTCCACAGTCTCTCATAGTTAGTTTCTGCCTCCAATTTATGCTTTTCATGCAATCTATTCTTGTACTTATGCTTTCCAATTATCAATACATATTAAATATTTACTATGTGTCACACATTAGGGCTAGAACTGTAAATAAGCTAGAGAAAAATTCCTGCCCTGTTGAGCATGTATTATAGGAGGGAGACAGATAACAATGAAATAACAGATCAGCCTATAATGCAAACTTAAGTAATGAAAAATATTTTAAAGAAAAATAGCCTAATATAGAGAGTGTGTTTTGGAAGTCAACATCATAAATAAGATGATCAAAAACATTCAAGAACACTTTCGCAGTAAGGCTGAGTTAAAGATTTAATTTCTATTTTATAAAAGAGAACTGACCATATGGGAGCAGGGAGAACATTTCAGGGGTTACCGCAACAGCCCAGATGGGAGATAAAAGTGGCTTTGTCTAGCATTGAAGGAGGTCAATCAGTTCATATTCAGGATATATTTTGAATTACGAGCCCCATAGGACATGGGGATATATTAGATGGGAGTGGAAGGGAGCAGAGTCAACTCAGGTGATTCCCAAGTTTGGGGCCAGAAAAATTAGATGAATGGAAGAATTGTGGAGGAGTGGGTTTGGGATGTGGACAGAAACCAAGAGTTTTATTGTAGATCTGTTCAGTTTTAACTATCTAGTCAATATCTAAGTCAAATAAATACATCCGGGGCTCATTAGTTTGAAGATGACATTTAAACCTGAGAGACTGAATGAGATCCTCAAATACATCAGTGCATTGGTGAATAGAAGAAAGTCGAAAACTTAGCACAGGGACACACAAAATTTAGAGGCCAGGAGTGGAGAAAGAATAGCTAGTGAAATGACAGAAGAGGAAGTATTCTGGAAGTTAAGAAAGTGGTTTTGGAATGAGACAAGAGATAGTATTAAGGGCTTTTGTTTATCTGGGTGGTTGTATGCCTGCTGCTCTTTTATTATTTGTAAAAGGAAAAATATGACTCACATAGCCAAGTGCATACCAAAAATACTTCTAGGGTATTGTTAGAAAAGAAAAATAATAATACTCATTATAATCCTTAACTGCCTTTCATAAACGTTTGATACTTTTAAAGAGCCCTTTTATTCTGCTGTGTATCCTGAAGGGTTTGGTTATATAAACTGGCATCTTCGTGTTACAGAAAGTCGAACTGATCACATGATAAAGGGAAAAGAGGCAGGACTTCCAGGTACATGGGATTGAAGACATTAACAAATCCTGTTATCCTAAAACAACTACAAAACTGGAAAGGTGTGCGGGGAAAAATGTCATTTCAGGGCTTCGGCAATCTATCAAATACAAACCATAACTGACATATATTTAGAAAAAAAAAAAAAAACTACTGAACTTTGGGGAAAACAGTGGAAGTCTTTAGCATTCTTGCCTGGGCTAGCCACCTGCCCCGTACCAGTTCGCAGGGTACGGTATTTCTGCTGTGGGGCTGGCTGGCCATGAAAACCAGCACTTTCACTGTGGGAGATGGCCAACTTTATTTGGAGTGGAGGCTGGGACAAATCTCACCCAGCAGCAAACGGGAAAAGCCTAGGGCTCTACCCATCTAAGGTTGCAGTTCCTGTAAAGGAAAAGTAGCACAAGAAGATTAGGAAGATATTTAGAAGTGAGCCTTGAGGGACTTGATTAACATTCCACACATCTCTGACTGTCTGGGTAGGTGCATGTGTGGTGGGGACCTGAGAATGCCCAGGCTCACCTGAAAGGAAAAGCCAGGCTCACCTGAAACCTGCCCAGCCTTTGAATGTGTGCCTCAAACCAGACTCAGATTCACCAGCAAAGTGGGGGAAGCATCATGGGCCTAAGGTGTTTGACCACATCTTTGTTTAATTATTGACTGACTATTGAGTTTTGCAAACCTAGGGGTCACTCCAAGAAGCCTGGTTTTTAAAAATGTGTAGGGAGGAAGAATGTTTCCTCTACCCTTTTCACTGGTCTATTAATTAAACTGATGTAAGACAGATGAACAAGAGGAAAAACAAATTTAATTACATACATATGGGAGCCCCATTAGACTATGAGACCCACAGGCATTCAGGTCATTGAGGGTTATATATCATCCTGAGCTAAGGATGGGGTCTGAGACTTCAAAGAGAAGGAAAACGATTTACAGGAAGTTGGGAAGAGCAAATGTTTGGTAGACAAATGTTTGCCTTGCCACACAGAGACAATGGGACACAGGGAGGAATTTTATCTCCATGCCCCACAGAGCTTCCTCCAGCTCACCACCCCTAGTCCCTAATCTGGGGATGATTCTCTTCCTGGGCCAGGTCTTCATCTAAATTCTTTCAAGCAATTAAGGGGGAGGTAAGACCTTTTCTGAGTCTTTCAGGCCTTGATTGACTTCATCTCAAAGTAATCTGTGTGTCAAATGGCACATTTGGGGGAAGCTTGTTCCAAACACCTTCAGATATAAATAAAAAAAAAAAATGAGCAGAGGTAAGCAGCATTAAGTCCAGGTAAATTACTTGAAATAAGAACACCAAAAATCTAACAATCTAAAAAATATCAAGAAAAAATCTTCAGGGAAAATAAAGAAAAGAAAGTCATAATCTGGAGTTGCTAGAATATATTATCTAAAATGTTTAGTTTTCATATTTTTTTAAAAGATTTTTATTTATTTACTTGACACAGAGAGAGATCACCAGTAGGCAGCAGGCTCCCTGCTGAGCAGAGAGCCGAATGCGGGGCTGGATCCCAGGACCCTGGGATCCTGACCTGAGCCAAAGGCAGAGGCTTTAACCCACTGAGCCACACAGGTGCCCCATAGTTTTCATATATTTTGTAAAGATTTTATTTATTTGTGTGACAAGAGAGTGACAAGCAGGGGGGAGAAGCAGGCAGAAGGAGAAACTGGCTCCTCACTGAGCAGGGAACCTATCTCAGGTCTTGATGGGGTCATGACCTGAGCTGAAAGTAAATGCTTAACTGACTGAGGCAAACAGGTGCCCCCAAAATGTTTAGCTTTGTACAAATAAAACAAAACCAGGGAAGCATGAACCATACTTAGGTAAGGAAGTAACCAAGAAGAAACTTTCTCTGGCTTGGCCCACAGGTTGGGCTTAGCAAAGACTTTTAAATCAGATAATATTGGGGCGCCTTGGGTGGCTCAGTGGGTTAAAGCCTCTGCCTTTGGCTCAGGTCATGATCCCAGAGTCCTGGGATTGAGCCCCACATCGGGCTCTCCACTCAACATGGAGCTTTCTTCCTCCTCTCTCTTCCTGCCTCTCTGCCTACTTGTGATTTCTGTCTGTCAAATAAATAAATAAAATCTTAAAAATAAATGCCTTAAATCAGATAATATAAATATGTTTCGAAGAATTAAAGGTATGAGAACATATATTTAAGCGGGAACAAGAAATATGTTGACAGTGGTTCAAAAATGGGAATAAAGAAAAAGAATAGAAATTACTAAAGAAAGAACTAAATGGAAATTCTAGAGTTCAAAACTATGCAAATGTGCATCAGGACATTTTTTGTATTAGCCAAGAAAACTGGAAACAATCTGATTATCTATCAATTGGTGAATCACTAAACAAAATGTGGTATATCCATTCAATAGAATATTAGTCAGCAGTAAAAGAGAGTAAACCTCTGAAACCCAGTACAACAAAGATGAACCTTAACAACATTATGCCAAGCAAAAAAAGCCAGACACAAAGAAAATATATTCTATAATTCCATTTATACAAAATATCTATAAAATTAATATCTATAGAGATGGAAAGAGAAGCAATGGCTGCCTGGGACTGGAGTTGTAAGGGAGTTGACTGCAAATAGGAAAGAGGGAATTTTTTCAAGGTGATGGAAATGTTTTAAAATTTTATTGGGTGATGGTTGCACAACCTCACAAATTTACTAAAAGTACCGTTGAATTCTATACTTACAATGGCCAAATGTTACAGTATGTAAATTATGCTCAATAAATTTGTTTAAAAATAAAGGGAAAATAGGCCAGGATATAGATCCTGGGGGAATGTGGTGGGTGGTGCAGAGGGAAGTCCATTACACAGGTGGCACACAGCTGCGTGCTCCTTGCTACAGGTTCCGTGTGACTTTTCTTCATCATCTAGCCAATGAAATGTAGCTTAAGTGATGTGTGGCTCTTCCAGGTAGACGTTCAAGAATCATCATGTGATTTGCCATGTCACTATTCCTTTTGCCTCAGTGATTAGCCTACAACACATTCAGGGGATGCTCCATTAGAGTCTTGGTCTTAGAGTAAGTCTTAGAGTCTTGGTCTTAGAGTTAGACCAAAACATGGAATAGGGTCCCAGCTCATCTGCAATGAATATGTGACACGAACAAGAAATAAATCCTGGTTTTTAAAATTAGTGGTATTTGGGGATGATTTCTTATCACAGCCTAATATCACCCATCCTGATGTGTCCATGTTTCTTAAAAGAGATTACAAACCCACAATTAATCCTTTTGCTTTTATTTGCTCATCCCTATGGGGTACTATCTACAAGCAATATTGTCTGTCATTTTCCTTTTCTAAGGGTAAGTTTTAAAAAATGCTTTTTATCTGTGACACATAGTTGAGTGACTGGTAGTGAATTGATGTCTTATCAGTTCTCAGACTATCTTCATTCATCTGTAATGGGCTGCCTGGAATTAGAGTCTGGAAATGGAGCCACCTGTTTGGGCGTGGTAGATATTAGGAAACAGACACAGTTGTAGGTATTGGAAGAGAGTCGAGTCTAGTGGCAGAACATGTCCACTAAAGCAAATTTTTTAATTGGTACAAGTGATGAGTTGTAGATGATTAACTTAGCATGCCTGGCTTCTGGGTCAGGCCTGAGGAGGCTGGAGCTTCTGGCCTGAGTGTATCCGTTCATTCGCAATTTCATCCACCTGCCCCATTTTTCTGTTCAAATATGACTACTTTAGATGTGTACTGTGATGTGAAAAAGATTGAGAAAAACAGTTGTAAGGGGTAAAAATAATCATTTATTAATCAAGTAGTTTTGAGGAGAGGAGAAGAGAAGCAGAGGAAAATAGAGGGAGGTATTCTGGGGAGGGGGGTTGGGAGAAGGGGGCTGGGGTTATGCACATTTGGGAGGGTATGTGCTTTAGTGAGTGCTGTGAAGTGTGTAAACATGGCAATTCACAAACCTGTACCCCTGGGGATAAAAATATATTATATGTTTATAAAAAATTAAAAATTAAATTATTAAAAAAAAACAGCGTCTCAGTACATGCATCCTATTAGACAATGAATTGGTAGTGATTGAGCACTGAAGTGCTAAGACTGGCTACCAGTTAATACATAGTCATATCTTGTCTCTACCGTGTGTGAGGAAATTGTTGCTGGTAACATTTTAAAGATGAGGATCCCAGAGCTTAGAAAGAATAAAATAACTGGGCCAGAATTATGAGTTTGTGAGTGTGGGGAATGGAATTGGAATCAAGTTGTTGGACTGGAAATCTCAGTCGTGGGATCCAGGAGCAGGTGATAATATGGACAGCATATCGGCAGGTTGGTTGCCCAAATCAGCGAAATCTGTCTTCTGGCAATAAGACCCCTTCACTGGGTTACTGGGTTTGGGATTTGTATGAGTTCCTAATAGGTGACAAGAAGAATTGTCATGAATTAAATAGGATTACTAGTTCTAAATGGACTGTGGCATTAAACCAGGGCTTAGTCACAAGGGAAAACTTTTGACTATACAAATCAAGTTTGGCCAAACATGTTCATGTTAGATCAAATATGTTAAGGTGTTTAAGGCCAATATGTTGTTTAAGGCCAATATGTTGTTTAAGGCTAATGTACTGAAGGGTAAGTTCTGTGATCTTAAATACATGTGATGGCTCAAAAAAATATGAAAACTTCAAGTTTCTCATGGGATGTCAACAGCAAAAAAGAGTATCACTCTCAACCTTACAACAATGACACACAAAAAAAATCAAACTATAAATTCATTCCTTTAGTTTGAGGCTGTGAGAGAACTAAGGTCTTAGGACAACTAACCTGAACAATAAAAAAAGAAAAACACCTTCAGGGAGAGAGGGATGTGAGTGTTTGACCTGAGGCAGATGCAACCACACACTAAGAAAAATCCAGTTAAGGAGTTCAGTTAAGCAATTGATGGAAGCTGAGAGTGAGATATTGAGATTATAGAGCTTCTGAGGTCTGTAGATATAAGGAAAGTTCTCACCCTCTTGCAGGCTCTTCTCCAGGAAACTTACCCAGTTCTTGCAAAAATATTGGTGAAATCTTGAGAGAGCAACCTAGTGGTTGCGGGGAGGAGAAGAGCAGCCTCTGTAGAAGGTATGAAGCCACATGCAGATCCTCTTGCTTATCTCCCTATGGAATAAGACTGAAATGTAGAACTGTAGGCAGAGGGACAGCAAACACTTATGATACTTACGGCATTGGGGAAATCCACTCTAGCTCTGTATAGGGAACAGAAAAACTCTCTAGTCTTGGGGGAAAGGCAGCCCAGAACTACAGCTTGTACATGGGGCAGGAGCACCAAGAAGGCTACTTCTTCAAGATCTAGGGACAGAATGCTTGCATAGGACCAGCAATTTAACCAGAATAACAGAGACTCCCTCACATGCTGCCCTCCCCCAAGCTAACAGCATTGAGCAATGGGTAACTGTGGAATCATTCTGGGAGAGCTGCAGGAGTATGGAGAGAGTGACTCCCTCTGAGGTACAGCAGAAAGGGATCACCTCAAGCTAAAGCTAGAGCAGATATTGAGGAAACAGAAATAAAAGCAAGACCCTGCAAACACAGGATACCTAAATACAAGATTTCTCTACAAGAATTTTAATATTGTGGTGTGCTGATTTTAACCATAGCAGAACAACAACAACAAAAAACTCAGACCCAAATCAACCCTTTCCTAGACTGACTTATTCTCCAAAATAAATGTCTAGCATAATGAAAGGCACATGCAAACAAAGAGGCTGTTTGCCTCAGTTTCTATTCCTAGGCAAGATGTCCAACTTTCAACAAAAAATTATGAGGCCTACAGAGAGGCAAGAAAAAGCCAACTATTAAGAGAAAAGCAATCAGAACAACCAAATTCAAATATGACAGAGATGACAGACTATCAGAAAAGGAATTTAAAATAACTATGATTAATGTGCTGAAAGTTCTAAAGGAAAAAGATTGACAACATTTAAAAACAGACTGGCAATTGAAGCAGAGATATGGAAACTATAAATGGAATAAAATAGAAATATTAGAAATGAAAAGTATAGTAACAAAGATGAAGAATTACATTTTAAGTCTCATTAGAAGATTTGATAGACTGAGGAGATAGTCAATAAGCTAACTGGCATTAGGTCAATAGGCATTACCCAAAATGAAGCACAAAGAGATCAAGTGTATTTCTCATTTATTGCTAATGAAAATGCAAAATGGAACAATCACTTTGAAACAGTTTGATCATTTCTTATATAGTTAAGCATATATTTACCATATGATCCAGGAATCCCACTCTGAGTAATTACCCAGGAGAAATAGAATTGTATGTTCATACAAAAACCTATACATAAATATTTATAATTGCTTTATTCATTATTGCTAAAAATTGGACAAAACTCAACTATCTTTCAATGGGTGATGGGATAAACAAACTGTGATCTATCCATACAAGGCAATACTACTCAGCCATAAAAATAGGCCTGATATACCCAAACATGATTGAATCTTGAAAGCACTTCATAACTGAAAGAAGTCAAACCCAAAAACTACATGCCAGAGGATTCCATTTATGATATTCTAGAGAAGGCAAAACCACTAGAGTTGGAGAACTTGTCAGTTGTTGATAAGGGTTGGAAGGGGGAGGAGAACCTCACTGTGTAGAGACTACATGAGCAAATTTGGAGGGGTGGTGATGGAACTACTCTCTAAAATAATTTTGATGGCGGATATATGACTCAGTGTATTTTTCACAACACTTGGAACTCAACATCACAAAGAGTAAATTTTACTGGGTTTAAGTTTAAAAACAAAATTTCTAAAAAGAGGTGAATCATTTGTGCTTCCACAATCAGAATTTGAAGTTGAGTAGTTTTTAGGGCTAATGAAATTTGTCAAACATAAATAAAACTCCAATTTCTTCGTAGTCCTTTAATTGTCTGAATGATTCCAGGGTGAAATCTCAAGATACACTTTCTCAAACACTTCTCTCTTACAGGGAAGACTAAATTAGAGCTTAAATGAGCTTCTTTCTTGTCTGTGGCTCAGTCAGATTCAACACAATGTGCATTATAATATTTACTAATTTTAAAAAATAATTGTTTCCTAACTACTTAACATTTTGATTAATCTTCTTCTCACAGATATCCATTGTTACTCTCTCTACCTATTCTTATGAGGCATCAGATTGCTCACTCACTAAAGAATGCTTGTAGGTGTGTTAAAGAACTGTGAGGTATGTTGGAGATGTACTGCCCTTTCATAGGTATGTTGTGAGGACCTTCTGCTAAATAGTTTGCATAAATTACATGGTTTAGCTTTTCAATTTATATTGCCTTGCTCTCCAAAGGAATAATGACGGTGATTTATAATTATAATCAGCTTTACTTACAATTCGTAAAATCCTTTGAAATGCTTCCTCAGTTATTTTCATAGTTGTACATACACACAAAAAAATAAAATGATGGACATTTTAAGCACTGTTGGTCCTATTTTTTTTAACAAGTGCTCATTTTGGGATTTACTACTCATGAATAGAGTTATCCTGCTGTCACTGATCAATAGCCTTGAAACAATTTTAGTCACTAACCTAAGTTCAACAAAGATATTCATGTAAGGATTCAATTCAAAGTATGGACGACGTTCATGACAGTGGCTCAGGATGGGACTTTCTTTCACAATTCATAACCTACTATTGCTACCAATAAGCTTTCGGAGAAAATCTCTCTAGCTGCTATTTGAAGCCAAAGGAAATCCTAGAAATAACTACAAAGAGAGATTCTAAGTGTGCCAATGAGTTGCTGACTAATTAGAGCATAATATAGCTCTCTTCATAATACAAAATTGAGTTTCTCATATTTAGAATCAACATACACTTTTAAAAATTGAGACAGTTCTTGGATGATTAAGATGAATTTATAGTTACTTAGTTCCTTTTGGTAGGTATAAAAGGTCATGCCAGGGGCACCAAACATTCATCATCTCAAGAGTAAGGATAAATTAGGTTAGAACTGTATGTCCAAAGCAGAATTCCTATCTTTCTATATCAAATGTTCTCTTTACTGTTCTCTCTTTTTGTTACAGATACCTTCTGATTCATTTAGACTCAAAGCCATTCTGTGTTTGACTCTCTTTTCCTTACTTCCTTCACCACCACCCTATTTGTCATTAATTTGCACCAGTCCTGTATCTGCACTATCTTCTGAATGAACCCATTCCTTCTGAATGTTTTTCCTGCCACTTATATTTCTGGTTCACAGTACTTCTCCCTTCTCCGCACGAAGCTTTGCCTTGGTTTCCTGCAAACCAAGTGTGTCTTCTTCTGGAATCAAGGTCTTGCTAGATGTCTTAGTTCTGATCTTAAATCTGTTTGTGTGATTGCTCTGTTCCCAATCCTCCCTTGTGAAATTTATACTATGACCGCTTAAGATAAATATGGCAACAGATCTCATTTTATAGAGTTTCTTTTCATGCTAGGGTGAGAGGTCTCCTTTTTTTGTTTTTTTTGTTTGTTTGTTTGTTTGTTTTAAGTAAGGAAGGATATGCAGCAGTATGATAGTTGGATATGGACAGAGAGAGAGAGAGATAATTACCAATCAGAAGGGCGTTGTGATAATTTAGAAGAAAGGTAATGAAGAACTGAACTAGGGTGGTTGTAGTGGGAAAAAAAAAAAAGACAAACTGAAAAAACGGTTAAACAGATAAAATCTACAAGATTCTAGCAGGGATGTATTTAAGGAGAATGATGAGTAAGGAGGGATCATGGCTGACTATGAGATTCCCAGTCTTTGTGATGAAGACAATGGAAGCGCCAGTAACAGATGGAGGGAAGAGCAGATGATGGAGGCACAAGAAGCTTAGGTGGGCTTTACGTTTAGACAGATTGGCTTTGGACCTATTTCTGGTACTTAATTCCATATGACAGCAAACAAGCATCTTCCTTCCTTTCTGCCTCAGTTTGAACAACTATACGCTGGGGCAAAAATACCTCCCTAAAGAGATTGGTCATGAGGATTGAGTTTTGAGTTTTGAGCCAATAAATAGAAGTCATTGTTCTCGCTATTATTCTAATCACTCTAAGGAAATAAGTGCCATCCTAATTGTTACCCGGTAGTTAGTGATTTGTCTGTCTACCCTAGAATGGACATCATGTAGCATTTACATGAGGCATTGCCTGACTAATTAAGAGGAGCTGACCTGACTAATTAAGAGTCTAGCAATCCATTCTTGTATGATGATCCATCTTTGGGAAGAGACTCCCTGGAGGTTTCCTCAGGCAATCTGGTTTGTGAATTGAAGTAATTTGGAAAGGATCCATAAAAGGAGAAGGGAAATGCAGGACAACAGGCCAAGCAACCTAGCAGGGAGTTGTCTGTGGAGGAGCCAGGAAAGGCCCATGAATGAGAGGCTTTATCAAGGTGGTAGCTAGGGACTTGAGGGTTCAGAGAGAGAGGATTGCTAGAGCCTGAGCCGGTGCAGTAGACAAGGCGTGGTCTGTGAGCTGTTAGCTGAAGAGGCGCAGTCACCATAAAAAGAGGGAGGGGCATGGGAAGGCAGGTGGCAGGAGGGTGGACACTGGGAGGGGCTGGATTGGGAAGGGACAAATGGGAAATTGCTGGGCCTCCTGGGGTGGGCCTCTCCCTGTAAATCATTTGCAGTTGCTGGAACTGGCTTGAGTGTCTTCCTTCATGTTGCAGCTCTATTAAAAGAGCAACGCTCCCTCTCTGCGTTGGCTTTAGTCACTCCATTACTCACCTGGGGCGGCTTGAAGGCTTCCTGCCGCTGGGGAGTGAGAGGCACAGAGCAGTTGAGTGTGTTTCGCTTGAGCAAGCACAAGCAGGATTGCACCTCTCTGGAACACGGAAGATGGTATCAGAAATGGAACAAGCATAATTTCAGGGTGGGACAGAATTATTACTTGAATTAATGACATTGCAAAAATGTATTGCTAGTGAAATTATGCACTTGATTCTTAAGTACGTATTTAGGTTTTTAATGATTAAAATGTGTTTTATTCAGTATTTTAAACTATAATCTGTAGCTCTCTGTGGTCAATATGTAACAAATAGGAAGAAGGAGAAGAGAGGGCCACTGGGAGCGAAGAGCATGGCTTGGGTATACACGAGAACTGGGTTCAAATCCTAGTTCCGCCCCCTTAGCTGTGTGGCTTTCGGCAGGTTGCTTAACCAACCTCTTTAAGCTCTATTTTCCTTACCTGTAGAGAGTGAAATGTGTACCTATCCAAGGGGTGTTACAGGGATTAAATCAAATGTACAGTGTAGCTAAACATACTGCCTACTCTACAAATGACAGCTGCTCCTACTTATTCCGTTTTACATTAGGCGGGTTTACTTGCGTTGCTTTGTTTTTCTTTGTGTTTGTTGTGTTGTTCTTTTATAGCTATCTCACGTATCCTTCCAAACCTATCGCAAGGCAGGAGTGAGATTCCAGTTTCACAGCACAAGGGAGTGAAGCTCCACTCCCTTAACACCAGTTAAGCTATTTGCTGGAATCATAGAACTGTTAGGTAGCAAAACTAGCATTAAAGTTCAAGTCTTTTGACTTCCAGGATCAACGCCTTTCCCAAAAATGACATAAAGACACAATGAAGTAGGAATCAAGGCTGGTGTTGAGCATTTCTTCAGCCAAGGACTTTATTTCACAGTGCAAGGTGAAAAGCACCCCATCTTCTACTTCTGTGAAAAGAGACTATTGAGGATGTGGGGTTTTTTTTAAATTAATTAATTAATTTATTTTTTATAAACATATATTTTTATCCCAGGGGTACAGGTCTGTGAATCGCCAGCTTTACACACTTCACAGCACTCACCATAGCACATACCCTCCCCAATGTCCATAACCCCACCCCCCTTCTCCCAACCCCCTTCCCCCCAGCAACCCTCAGTTTGTTTTGTGAGATTAAGAGTCACTTATGGTTTGTCTCCTTCCCAATCCCATCTTGTTTCATTTATTCTTGTCCTACCCCTTTTACCCCCCATGTTGCATCTCCACTTCCTCATATCAGGGAGATCATATGATAGTTGTCTTTCTCCAACTGACTTATTTCACTAAGCATGATACCCTCTATTCCATCCATGTCGTCGCAAATGGCAAGATTTCATTTCTTTTGATGGCTGCATAGTATTCCATTGTGTATATATACCACATCTTCTTTATCCATCCATCTGTTGATGGACATCTAGGTTCTTTCCATAGTTTGGCTATTGTAGACATCACTGCTATAAACATTTGGATGTACGTGCCCCTTTGGATCACTACATTTGTATCTTTAGGGTAAATACCCAGCAGTGCAATTGCTGGGTCATAGGGTAGTTCTATTTTCAACATTTTGAGGAACCTCCATGCTGTTTTCCAGAGTGATTGCACCAGCTTGCATTCCCACCAACAGTGTAGGAGGGTTCCCATTTCTCCGCATCCTCGCCAGCATCTGTCATTTCCTGACTTGTTAATTTTAGCCATTCTGATTGGTGTGAAGTGGTCATGACTGGTGTGAGGTGGTCGAAGGTGGTCATTTTCACTTAAAAAACTTTTTTTTTTTTAAGATTTTATTTATTTATTTAACAGAGAGAGAGCAAGTAAGAGAGTGAACACGAGCTGGTGGGGCAGAGCAGAGGGAGAGGGAGAAGCAGGCTCCCCACTGAGCAGGGAGCCCCCAGGAGGGCTGCATCCCAAGACCCTGAGATCATGACCTGAGCCAAAGGCAGATGCTTAACCGACTGAGTCACGCAGGTATCCCTGGCTTGAGAAGCTTTTTATAGATCCTCTCAATCCTGGAGCACTGAATATCCAGAATAATTGCCCCACCTCACTTACAAAGAGGAGAGGGCCTCAGCAGACAGGCGTACAACAGATACGGTGGAAGGAAGTCTGGCTGGATTGAAGGTGGCTGTCAGTAACTGGTGGGAAGCAGATGGCTGCCTACAAATGTGATTTTCATTTTTCTCAATGAAATGGCAGCATTGACCATAATCCACGTATTCTAACAAAGAGATCTGAACTAGAAGGGTAACAGGCAATTTTGTGAAGCCTCTACATCTATGGAAGCATAATCTGGTCTATGAAATTGGACCACAAAGTAGGCGTCAATGGTTTCTAAATGTCTCTTCCACCCGTACCATGTTGCTATAATGGTTGGAACCCCTCGCCCCTAGAAGAAAGTCCGAATTTTTGAGTACTACTAGAAAAACCCTGCAAAAACTGATTCTTCCTGAGCTTTTTATTCTCTTTTCTTGGTATTCTCCACCTCACACTCTGCTCAAGCCAGATCAAACCTCTTTCATGTTCTTGTATGTCTCTCAAGGTCTCTCTTGGAGATTCTTCACACCTGCTGTTTCCCCCACTCTTCCCCTTTCATTGGTAATTCTTACCCTTCAGAGAGTAGCTTGAAAGTTGTTCCCACCAGCTTAGCCTTCCCAATCTCCTCCATGAAGTCTCAGTTGGGGTCCCTGGTGTGTGCTCCAGTGCCCACTCCCCTTTCCCTGGCCTGGCCTCCCTTACACATAGAGCAAAGCTATTTCTTATCCCCACGAGACCCCTGCTCCCAAGGGCAGAGCTCATGACTCTCCTGTTCATCATTGTGTCTGCAGGACTTAAACCTCCCTCTGCCTGGCACACGGCAGAGCAAGCTCTCCATTAAGTATTCTTTGAAAGAATGAATGCATGCATAAAGTTCTGTTTCTCCAGTTTGTGAGGCCAGGTTCTCAGGAAGAAAATGGAGATTATGAGCAGAGCTTTCCAGCAAATTGTATTCAGTCATAATACTACAAACATGCTTATATATTATCTCTACCTTTCTTCTTTTTCAGTGATGATTATTTTTGGTCCAGTTTATGGTAATGAGCAATATTAATTTAAGCATGACAGTAGATGGCTTCTGTTTAAAAGCTATGACAGTAACATTCTAGAATTAAAGGGCTCAAGTGGGAACTTCGGTTTTAAAAACAATATAATGTGGAATATGCAAGGAATTATTTTACCTTAAAAATAAAGAGCATATGCTCATCTTCTGTGTATAAATTAAATGAACATTTTGTTTGGTCCATAGATAATTACATTTAGAAATAATTGTGAGACATATTATAATTAATATTATTACATATTACATTTACATATATCATATTACATTACATATACATTACATATAACCTATTACAATTACATGTATCAAGAAATTGATAAAAATGCCAGCTAGGTAAACTTAGGGGATGTGCCTTTTCTGTTTATAAAATATGCTTTTCTCCAAAATACTCCTGATTTGTATTATAAGTAGATCATTTCCCCTCAGATGATAGTTTTACATCAATGTGGCTGAAATATTCCATTCTTGCAACATCTGAATGCAAATCTGTTAAGCAAGTGTCTTACCTAATTCACAAATCAGCTACCTGAGGCCTTTAGAAGGACAGAGGGATACCAGCATGCATCGATAGAATGACAATGTGGGAGGAATTGCATATCTAATTGATCCTCTTGCTAACATTGCAGAGAGCGCCGTGTTCATTTTTTATTTTATGGAGAAGAACATTGACACACAGAACACATAAGCAGCTTGCTCAAGATCACTCTATGAGTTTGCAGGACAGGTTGGTATAAGCACTTACGCTCTTTCTAACATAGCGAGGATACAGCAATTGCCTCCTTATAGGCGGAGCCCAGATTCCTGAGCCCCAGCTCATTACTCTACACAACATACTGTGTCTGCTTCATTCCCATTAGTACCGATGGCTACCAGCAACATTTATCAAAATAGTATATTTCTGAGAGCAAAATTCTCTGAATTGTGGATCCTTCTTTTTTTTTTTTTTTTTTTTTTTATAAAGTAACTGTGTGAACCGAACAAGGAATATAACCTCTCTCTGAACTTCAGGTCCCTCACTGTCTAATAGGTGTTCACTCTCACTGGGTTCTTCTGGGGATTAAACATCATAATGCATGGAAATTGTTAAACCCAGTGTAAAGCACAGAGTAAATGAACCTCAAAATCGGATTTTTTTCCATATAAAGCTTGATCACATGTTTTGTTTATCCACCATCAATAGTTTATTATAACTGAATTCAAATAATATTTTACTAAAGAAATCAAGAATAACTCAGATTTGTACATGCAATTGACTTACTAAGTTACATAGCATGAAATGGAAACTATAGGCTCTTGATTCAGAATCATTGATTGGTTACTGACATTTTAGTAGCTGCAAAATAATAAATACACTTGCCATCTTTACAATTTAGAGGAGTTTTTATGTGAGGGATAGGAAGATTAATATACTGTTTAAGACTATGGTATTCTATTTATAACATCTTCTTTTCCTTTTTTTTTTTTTCAAGATTTTATTTATTTATTTGGGAGAGAAAGAGGGAGAGAGTATGAGGTGGAGGGAGGGGCAGGGGGAGAGGGAGAAGCAGACTCCTTGCTGAGCAGCCAGACTCCAGCCAGATCCCAGCACAATGTCTGAGATCATGACCTAAGCAGAAAGCAGACGCTTAACAGACTGAGCTACTGAGGCAGTCAGACACCTCTATAGTATCTTGTATACCTTTCATCTTTGATCCCTATTTTCTAATGAAATCAAACAGTAATAAATGTTATTTTATTATACTGAGCTTTTTCTTTTCACTGTGCACGCTTTGACACTTTTAATTCTGTGACCACAAAACACAGCTATTAACTTGAGCCTAAATCATAGTAAGTCCAATGGAGTTTTGTATGTCATCTCATGACAGTTGGTTTAGATACATTCAAAGAAATCTTATTTTATGGTCGAACACATAACTGAAGGCGGATAAGCATAGTTACAAATACTTCTCCTTCCCATGGCATCTGCAAAATTGAGTTTGCTCTGGAAATGCAACGTTAGAAATTTTAAGTAGTTATAATCTAGTTTCTTTTTTTTTTTAAGATTTTATTTATTTTTTTTGACAGAGAGAGAGATCACAAATAGAGAGGTAGGCGGGGGTGGGGGTGTGCGGTGGGGAGAAGCAGGCTCCCCGCTGAGCAGAGAGCAGGATGCAGGGCTGGATCCGAAGACCCTGAGACCATGACCTGAGCTGAAGGCAGAGGCTTAACCCACTGAGCCACCCAGGGACCCCATCTAGCTTCATTTTTAAGAAAAGTAGACTTCTGTAGTTCAATGCTTAGTTTTACCACAAATAAGGTAGAAAGAGGGCTGGGTGAATTTTCTATCTATTTATAAATTAAATTACACCATACCTTTCTATACCCCATTCTCAGATTCTAAAACAGTTTTATATCTGATGCTAGTAAGATACTGAGCATTGACTCCTGGTCCCTTTGCCTCACTTTTCCACCCTGGGAGAAGTCTAGCCACTGCTCTAGTTTTCATTCAAGCTTTCAACTTCTTTCATAGCAACTATCTGAATGAGGGCAGCTCAGATAGTCATAAGCTAGGACAACTCCATGAATTTTATATGAGAACAACAACAACAAAAGCTCGCCGAAATAAAAATGACACAGAGGCCTGATTTTCCTTTTAATTTTCATTTTAAACTGAGAAAAAAGTTTATATATGTGTACTCCTATAATAGGACACAGACTTCCAGCACACAGAGAACTCGGAGCATAAAGCCCCAGAAGCTTCTTCAGGGGGCGGAAGAGTCACAGATGGAGGAGGCTTCCACGTGAGCTTTGCTTGCTGTGTATTTTCTGTTTTAATGTCAAGCACTTTCACATGGGGTTTGTGAGGCAGTGAAGGAAATTTTCTCTGCTAAACTACTGAGGAAAGCCGGTGTAAACAGAGCTGTCGGACGTCTCCTGATGAGAGACTTCCTCAAGTTCGCAGAGTTTAAACTTTCAGGAGGAATCCAGTAGTGTCCAGGTAAACTGGAGGGCTTTAATATGGATTCCAATCTCTAGGAAGGCCTTATGGGAGCCCTCAATTATGATGAAGCCGCCACCACCCAGCTGAGAACTTGCAAAATGCAATCCAGTTATTCCAGATTAGTCCAGTTATTCCAGATTATCTCAGCCAGCAATCAGAACTTTCGCCTGGATTTAGTCTGACCTCAGAAGGCAAATAGGCAAGCCTCAACAGGGAGGAGCTGTGGATTGGGTGCAAGGGTGTAGACTTTTACGTAGATGGCTTCCCAGAAACCACCACTAGCAGGACACCCGTAGAGACCTGGAGTAGAAATGATTGCTGCTTTATTCTTCAGAAAATGGACATGGGCAGCAGGCCAGAACTATAACCTGCCTTTCTCCTCTGAAATATTGACCACATACCCAGGGCTTGCATTTTATTTTCAGACTTTGGGACATGCGCCAGATATTTTAACTTTCATATAGTCCAAATGTCAGACTTCTGGAAGGATTTTTACCACGTGAGGTATATTTAATAAATGTGCATTTTGATTCTGATCAGACTGCTAGCTTCATACCTCAAAATGGGTTTTAGTGGGCCAAGAGAATATATTTTGTCATGTGAGAAACATAGCCTAGCTTGCTGACCTCACAACCCTGGATTTGTCACCACTTCTTCAGCCTCATAATGAAGTTAATCATTATGCAGCAACACCAGCAATCAGCTGGAGTCTTAGAAGAAAATCAGGTTTTATTGCTTGTACAAATATAAAAGTCAGTGTTAGATTTCTGAGCTCTTCAGAGCAGGGAGATATTTGGACTTGAAGAATAAAGACCCAAAAGATGAAAAAAGGAGATGGTAATATTACAGTTGCTCTGATGTCACGAGAGGAAATCTTAGACCGGTGCAGCAAGATCAGTGGGCAGGAAAGAACATTTTTTTTTTTTAAAGGTTTTATTTATTTATTTGACAGAGAGAAATCACAAGTAGATGGAGAGGCAGGCAGAGAGAGAGAGAGAGAGAGAGAGAAGCAGGCTCCCTGCCGAGCAGAGAGCCCGATGCGGGACTCGATCCCAGGACCCTGAGATCATGACCCGAGCCGAAGGCAGCGGCTTAACCCACTGAGCCACTCAGGGGAAAGAACATTTTTAATGTGACTATCTTATTGAAGGCAATTTATTGCCAAAGACCAAAGTTAAATTTGCAATGCAGAATGTGATTCTCGTTGCATGTCTCAAAAGAAGTGACTTTGACTCTCATTCACGATAAATGAAAAACAGAGGCAACATGACCAACATCTACTTGAATTTACTTTGGTAAAACTAACTTACCCTAAAGAAAACGCATGGCTATTTCTCTTCTTTCTTCCCCATTGTGGGATTGATATCTGTATAATAACATTAATTAAGATAAAAATGACAGTATGGTATTGCTGTGAGTTATCAAGGGTGCAAGGAAGAGTAATGACAAAAAAGCTTAAGAAATGATTTGTGATATCACCACCTGAAATAGCAATCACTATTTAATATTTAATTTAAAACTATTTCCTGGGCGTTTGGGTGGCTCAGTGGGTTAAGCCGCTGCCTTGGGCTCAGGTCATGATCTCAGGGTCCTGGAATGGAGTCCCGCATCGGGCTCTCTGCTCAGCAGGGAGCCTGCTTCCCTTCTTCTCTCTCTGACTGCTTCTCTGCCTACTTGTGATCTCTCTCTGTCAAACAAATAAATAAAATCTTTAAAAAAAAATAAAAAAAATTTTAAAACCCATTTCCCAATGGTTTTAATGGTATATTTGCAAAAGGTAAATATACTTATGGTACAATATAAGAACATGAGAGAGCAATACAAACATTTAGATCCTTTTACCACAGATAATATTTTTAGGTTGCTAGGACTGGAGGAGATTATGCTGAGTGAAATAAGTCAAGCAGAGAGAATCAATTATCATATAGTTTCGCTTATTTGTGGAGCATAAGGAATAACACAGAGGACATTAGGAGAAGGAAAGGAAAGTTGAACTGAGGTAAATCAGAGGGGGACACGAACCATAAGAGACTGTGGACTCTGAGAAACAAACTGAGGGTTTTGGTGGAGGTAGGAGGGGGGGATGGGTGAGCCTGGTGGTGGGTATTAAGGAGGGCACGTATTGCACGGAGCACTGCCTGTGGTGCATAAACAATGAATCTTGGAACACTGAAAAAATACAATAAAATAAAATTTAAAAATAAAAAAAATAAAAATCAGGTTAAGGATAAAATATATATATATATATTTTAGGTTGAGGACAGTCTAACCAATACAAGGTTCTGGGAAATTAGATATGCTTCCAAAACGGGATCTTTCTTTTGAGAATATCTTAATTTATGGTTTGTGACTTTTATCTTTTCCCATGATGATAACTGAGGGAGAGACCAAAGAAAGAAAAGCAAATGTATGTTTCAGTTGAGAGTATGCCAAATACAGAGTGACTCACAGCGTCCGAATCAGATAGGCGTAACATTTCACTAAAAAAAAGAGAGAGAGAGAGAGAGAGAGAAAGGTTTACCCCACCCACTTTGGAAACTGTTCTTTGCCAAAGCTCAGCATACTGACAGCTACTTTCTAGACATGTCACTATGCTTATTCTGGATCAGTAAGGAAATTTTATGAAAATACTGACCAAGGTGAGTTAAATCATTATAAGCCTCTAATGATAGCCTTTTTGATAGATTCAGTTATGAGTCTGGATATATATATTTTTTTTAGTTCAAGAACTAATCTCATTTATTTATGGCTTTTTATTTCTTCTACATTTTCTAGCATTTTATGTAACCCATATATTTTGGGGGGAAGTTGTAATAAATAATTCTACTCACATTTCTTTTTCACATCTAATTCTAGGATTACATAGGTTAAATAAATGTTTGGCTTAAAAGAACTCTCAGAATCATCTCCATGACCAAAATAGAGGCTTTTCTGCTATTACCTAGGGTTGGTTTTTTGCCAGAACAAAAATCCAGTCTTTAGAGAAGTATTAGAGATACCCTGATGTTTAAGAACAGTTATTTCATGAGTTATATAGAATGAGTACACTTTATGAATTATTGCTAATGGAACCTGCAGGAAGATCAGG
The DNA here is from genome assembly GCF_030435805.1 of Mustela lutreola. NCBI lineage: Eukaryota > Metazoa > Chordata > Mammalia > Carnivora > Mustelidae > Mustela > Mustela lutreola. The sequence goes on from NC_081300.1 coordinate 40,639,216, forward strand.
CATTTTAAATTCATGGTTTAAATTCATGGTTTCCCAAAATGACAGTGCTTCTGAATCAGCTGGAAAATTTAAAAAAGAAACCGACAAGATAAAATCCTTAAAGGACCCAACACAGATCTACTGGGTCAGAATCTGGGAAGATTTATTATATTAAAAAAGTCTCTACAGGTGTTTCTGAAGTCGCAAATGTGGATCAGTGTTTGAGAAGTAGTGGCTATCAAATGAGCATATATTTACTTTCCAAGATGCTTCAACAGAAAGTAGGCTATAGTATCTAGCTGTAGTAAGAAAGTATCCAGCTATTTCAAGAAATCAGCTGTAAAATTTTAACTTGGGGAAATCCCAAGAGAGGAATTTTCTTTGTTCTTTTTTTTTTTTTTTAAGATTTTATTTATTTATTTGACAGAGATTACAAGCAGGCAGAGAGGCAGGCAGAGAGAGAGAGGAGGAATCAGGCTCCCTGCTGAGCAGAGAGCCCGATGTGGGGCTCGATCCCAGGACCCTGGGATCCTGACCTGAGCCGAAGGCAGAGGCTTTAACCCACTGAGCCACCCAGGCGCCCCCCAATAATTTTCAATTTCATGTTGCTTGTTTCCAAGATCTTTGTTGCCACTATTTCATGTATGGCATTTGTGAGAGAACTTCTGAGTTCCATGGAAAGTTATGACCACTTAACTGTTATATAGAAACAATGGACTCCATGATCAAAATAAGTGTTGGGAGATTTTAAAATGAGGGCTCAGTGTCTTGATTAAATCCTGAACAGATGCCCAATAAGAATTAATGAAGGGGGTGCCTGGGTGGCTCAATGGGTTAAGCCTCTGCCTTCGGCTCAGGTCATGATCTCAGGGTCCTGGGATCTAGCCCTGCATTGGGCTCTCTGCTTGATGGGGAGCCTGCTTCCCCCTCTCTCTCTGCCTGCCTCTCTGCCTACTTGTGATCTCTCTCTGTCAAATAAATAAATAAAATCTTAAAAAAAAAAGAATTAATGAAGAGTACTTTTTTTTTTTATTAGTAGTGGTAGTAGTTGTAGAAAGATGTGTGTAGTTGATTGATATCCAAGAGTAACATTAAAAATAAAACCCAGCAATGGCAACGGTCGCCAAACTGTGAAAAGAACCAAGATGCCCTTCAACGGACAAATGGATATGGAAGATGTGGTCCATATACACTATGGAGTATTATGCCTCCATCAGAAAGGATGAATACCCAACTTTTGTAGCAACATGGACGGGACTGGAAGAGATTATGCTGAGTGAAATAAGTCAAGCAGAGAGAGTCAGTTATCATATGGTTTTACTTATTTGTGGAGCATAACAAATAGCACAGAGGACATGGGGAGTTAGAGAGGAGATGGGGGTTGGGGTAAATTGGAAGGGGAGGTGAACCATGAGAGACTATGGACTCTGAAAAACAATCTGAGGGGTTTGAAGGGACGGGGGGTGGTGGTGAGAGGTTGGGGGAACCAGGTGGTTGGTATTAGAGAGGGCACATATTGCATGGAGCACTGGGTGTGGTGCAAAAATAAGGAATACTGTTATGCTGAAAATAAATTAAAAAAAAGAAAAGAAAAGAAAAAAATATAAAACCCAGAAGCCATAGCATCTTTGGCCATGTTATTGATCAAATGGCATCCCGGGTGTCAGGCAAATTCATAGGCCAAGTTTGATATATCGAGTATACATGTTACACAGGACTCTATAAACCCCAATATTACAAGATCTTTTCGTTGATTCTCTTCATGATTGTACCCCTCCTCATCACATCAACAAGAAAGGACCAAGAAAGAAGTTTTTGTTAGTGTCATATTTCGATATTCTGAATAGGCCAGAGCCAGACACCTTCGCTGCAGCTATTGCTTCTAGAGGACAGTTATATCATGCCCTCCTTACACCCCCCCATTCCCTGGAAGCAGCACTCCCATTCCTCTGGGAATCCACCTCCCTTTCCTCCATGCCCGTGTTTTTGGAGGGAAGTCTTCATCATGATATCCCTTGAACTTGGCCCCACAGGTGGACACCTGACTCAAGAGCAAATGCTCAAGATCTTCTTGGGGATTTATTCAGGGGGCAGTTAAAAGGAAAAAAAAAAGCCTCTCATGTCTGCTGGTGGAGGCACAAGACAATCCTCTGTAGAAAAGAGAGAAGGCGAACAGAGGGGCAAAATACAGGGCAAGTTAGAGAGAGTCTGGGCAGTGCTGGAGTCTGTCTTAGAATCCCACGAGCCCCCTACCCCTCTTCCCTGCCTGCAGTTCTTTGTTTTTGTTAACCAAAAAGCTTTTCTTTTTGGCCTCAAAACCCAGATTGAACTGGGTTTCTATAACTTGCAACCAAAAGAGGTTTTTGGGTTTTTTTGTTTTATTTCGGTTTGGTTTGGTTTGGTTTGGTTTGGTTTTAGAAACATTTCTCTTTTTTTCAAATTATTTTTAAAATTTTTTTGTTAACATATAATGTATTATATGTTAGCCAGGGGTAGAGGTCTATGAATTGCCAGGTTTACACATCACAGCACTCACCATAGCACATACCCTCCCCAATGTCCATAACCCCACCACCCTCTCCATACCGCCCTCTCCCCTGCAACCCTCAGTTTGTTTTGTGAGATTAAGAGTCTCTTATGGCTTTAATTCAATAACAATTCAAGATCTTGTAGGTTTTTATATACCATTTAGGGAAAGTACACATTATTTGACTTTCTCATATAATGTACTTGCTAAGGAACGGGGATAGCAGAGGCACCTTTATTGCTGGCTATTCCCTAAAAAACAGAAAACTAAAATAACAAGAGCCTCTGAGACAAACATAGGATTAAGCCCAGAGAGGGACCATAATATGAGAGCAGATTTCAACAGTTATTATTAAATATATTTTATATGTATTGTTTTACATAAATGCAAATATTTGTACACCTCAATTTCTTACAGACTAAATTTAGTACTGTATTTCAAGTTCAAAATTGTGATTTTTACTTTTATGTGTGTGTGTATGGTTTATGTTTGTTTGTTTGTTTTGTTTTTTAAGTAGGCTCCACGCACAACATGGGGCTGGAACTGACAACCGGGAGGTCAAGAGTTGCGTGCTCTGAGGACTGAGCCAGCCACCTGCCCCAAAATACCAGTGATTTTGAAAAAGATTCCCAAATGAGCTAAATTTATTATGCATGCATTTATAAGTTCTGGTAGTATATAAGATATGTTTTTATCCAATTTTAATAGATTTTATCTATTGGTTAATAATATTATTTTAATATTAATATTGATAATATCAATATTATTTTAACAAAATTTAGGTGATCTGAAGTGATCGGCATTCTTGCCAGAATCTTACTTTCATCTTAACTATGTAATCTTAGTAGTGGTTTAGATTTGACCTAACATAATAAACATTTTCAGACTTTCAAACAACAGAATATCTCAAGATGTCTTGTGTTCCGAACAACAATTACCATTATTTTTCATGTTGTTGTACTTTTTATTATTTGATCAGGTTTCCCTTGCAGTAGTTACCGTAATGTTAAAGTGTATTTTTTGTTTGTATTCATCTTCAGCCTGTTGACACGGCCTTTTGTAGTTTCAGTCTCTAGAGTCAAACGTTTGAGTCATAATCAAAGGCCCATTGCATTTCTAGAGTTTCCAACATGCCATGTTTTTTTGCCTCCTGTGAAGACATGAAAGAAATAGTTATATGGCCACAGGTGATGCTGACTACAGTGTCAATCTTTATTTTTGGCAAGTATGAAGCACTCTCTGTGGAACTGTGTCTGCATTTCTAGTCAGTAAGTACTAGTTGACTAGTACTTGTTGACTTGTTGTTCAGTGCTCAGCATTTGAGATAAAAATTATGGAAGAGTCAAAATGAAGGGAGGGCGTGGTCCCTTTGAGTTAATATACTTAACGAAAACAGAAGACAACAAACACTAAATTATACATTTCTTGGAAAATATAGGAATTGTACAGTACTAAGATGAGTGACAAGGATAGACAGAAACAAGGGAGGAGACATTCCCATGAAAACTTCCTGCATCATATACCAGTCAAATGATTAATCCATATTTGGCCTCCTACTGCCAAGACGTTATATACTTTGTGGGGATATTGGTCCATTTCAGTTTAATTAGAAATTTCTTTCTTAGGTTTACTTGAGTGGTAATCTGAACTGAAAGTTTTGGCCTATGTAGTAGTTTAACTCTGTACCATCTACAGGCTGGTCATACAATCTGACCCCGTGTCAGGAGGGAATGACCTTCTGTCTTCTCACCTTACATTCCTCCAAAAGAAGAGTGTTAGGGACCTTGAGGCTTCTGGAATCATAAAGATTTCCTGTGCCCCTGAGAATTCTATAAAGTGAAAAAGATGCTCTCACTTTCCCACATTTATTTGAATAGAATGCCCCTTAGATTTGATCTTGGTGTGATAAAAGAAAAAAGGAAATGAATGGTATGAGACTTGAACTTCTTGAGAATCTACTGTGGCTCTTCAAGGATGTGTGTGTTTTGGAGGGTACTTTATTTTATTACTACGGTTAGTCCTCAGAACAACACTGTGAAGTGGGTATCATTATCCAAATGCCTTATGAGAAATTGAGACTTAGGGAGAATGAGCAGAGCTGAGCAGTCTCTCTTTACACGCTGTGGCTTTCTATTGCTTTCTTTTCAAGAGAGGTCTTTAAGTAAAGAGCTCTATACCAAAGGTGATCTTAGTAGTGGTGTATATTCTCATCCCATCTAGAACACTTTTGATGTTGACAGGGATCAACGTCATAATTACGTCCCAAACAAAAGTATAAACTGGGATTGTCTGGGCAAACCCTGACCTTTGGTGACTAGAACTTAAGGTACCTCCTAAGCCCCCAGGAGGTCCTGGCTAGGAGCCCTATAGCTTAGCTTAGGGACTTGACAATAGTAATTGCACCTTTGGTCCCCTGTCTATGCACAGTATGAGAAAATAACCTCTTATATCAACATCCACTCAAAAAGCTTTCTTGCCTTTATAAGGTTTACATTTTCAGCTAAATTCACTTGAGTTCTTGACAAAATTCCAAACAAAGGAGGGTTTTTCTATCTCTCCCAGCATAAGAGTTGAGTCAGAGCACCGTCTTACATAGCATTGTGCCTACTACTGCTAGGATACAGGCTCGCCTCGGGCCTCCCATCCACTCAGTTCCTCAAGGCTTGAGCAGGCTGGAGCTGTTCTCCAACTCTTTGCTCAGTGTTGTGGAATTGTTATCCCTACATATCACAGGAAAAGGTGAAATTAGTGTTGTAGGATCCCTTTGAGATCCCTGATAAAAGATGATTTGATGGTAGAAGACATTATTATGATAAACAGACCCTGGGATTCTGTCCTTGGGGTTATAAATGATACTCTCTCAATACTAACCTATGAAGAGATGAACTTCAAGCATTCACTTGGTAGCATCTTTTCGTGATTTCCATTATTTTGAATCAGCAAATGTCTAGCCAATACATAGTGAGAAATGCTGTGCATGATCATTACTTAACAAGAAACTTAAACTTGTTCTACATGCACAGATAGACTGACTCATGTTTTGAGTTGGGATAAGCACCACAGGTAGAAACTTGTTCAATTATATGCCTTGAAAGAGCCAACTACCTCACAGAAGAAACTCAATGTGTCAGCATTATCCAAAAGGATTCAAGATTGGATAAAGCCAAGTTAATAGAATCTTGTCCAGTTTTACTTTACTATCTCAAAACTTGCAAATCTTAAAAGGAATGCTAATTGTTACTTCATGCTAAACTAAAGAACCATACAATTGAAGCTGACTATATTCTATTACATAAATTATCATTTAATTTAAAGATACAAAGTTTAACACGAGACAATGATTTGACTACTCCCTTTACCTCTTTTTCTTAATCCCCATTAATTTACAGATTTGGGGCATCAGTATTTTGGCTCATATATAATTTGGATCTAAAATGTGCTGGTACTATAAGTGGTAGAATCATATTAACTTAGCAACAGATACTTATGCTTAGGAATAGTTTTCATAGCTTGGCGTTTGAAAATATATTTTAAACCACAAACTGTACTTCAAAAACAAAATACTTGATTTCAAGAATGTACAGTAAGAAGCTGTCACCAACATTTCTCCAATGAGTGAAGGGAGATACTTTAGAGCACCTAGAAATACTAACAAAAGCTATTGTAAGAGCAGATTAATGGAATTTTTAATTTGGTTAAGTTGTCTGCCTATAGACCTACTAGTGTTAGGTTAGTTACACCAACCTTTTTGTGGTTTAACTTTGGCTCTCTTTCACAGGAAAAGACATTTTTGCATTTCGTAATCAGTTGGCCACATCAAAGGGGAAAATGGAGCTGTCAGATAAACAAGCTCATTATTGATGTTGGTGTCTGGTCCACAGGACCACAGAATCTAGGGAAAGAGAATAGCTTTGTGGTTATTTCAGGACTGCAGGCCAACACCAAAAATACGCATATGCAAAAACGTTGTCCAGCAGCAGTATGCAAACTTTAGAATGCACAGATGTTACCTGTGGTTCTCGCTAAACATGCGTTTCCCTTCCCTCCCCCAGCCCAGGAAAGATTCATCTAGACTGGAATGAGATCAGGAATTTCAGGTTTGCCAAGCACTTGGGTGTTTGTCTCCCAATGCTTGCAATCCAGATGCCACTCTAAGAACACTTATCCAGATCCTCCGGGATGAGCGCAAGGACTGGAAAGTGAAGCCGGGTGTGGTAAAGGTAGTTGTTAGAATGCTTCCCATAGCTGGGTCCGGGGACGTAGCAAGGCATGGATAGAAGCAAAATTATAGAATTGTATTTTCTCCCATTTCACTTTCTTTTTTATCAATTCCTCCCCTCAATCCACTCTCTACCCCATACACCCTTCAGACTAGACCCTATTTCTCTCAATCTTTCTAGGAGGAGAACTGAGATGAACTTACAGCGAGTCGCTTTCAAAGGGGATGGTTTAACTCTAATAGTATACTTTTGAAATATATTTCTCATCAACAGCTCCTCTATTTCTTTGAGAAGAAATTTAGTGTAGTGGCTCAGGTCAGGCTACCCAGATTCAAACTGCATCCCTATCATGTCTTCCCCATGTGCTTTTAGAGAGTGACTTAATGCCTCAGGTGGCCTTATCCTTTAAAAGGGGGATAGTAGTCGCATCTAGATCGTAGGATTACTGTGAGGAGTAAATAAACCACTGGATATAAAACACTTAAAATAGCCCGAGGAAAATGTTAAAGCTATATAAATATTGTAAAACTTGAGGAAGGTTTTGAGTCTTGGGTTTAAAGGAAAAGAGGGTTTTCTTTTCACTAGCCTTCAGGAACCATTGGCTTCTCCATATAAACAGAAATGAATACATCAGGAGGAGGTGTAACCAACCTAAAGGAGCGTGAGAGAACTGTGACAACAAGAAAGGGGGGTTTTGTGAATGAAGCTGAATCCCGCATATCGACATGTGCATCAATAATAAAGAATTGTTTTCGAAGATACTCAAAGGTCCTTTGACCGTTTGGCAGCTATCCCTAATAACATTATCGTCATTATTATTATTTTTTAATCCAGGGAGAGAAGCACATTGTCTTAACATCAGTAAAGATCTCCCAGGAGAACTGACAAGCTCCTACCTGTCTGAGTGCCTGAGCAGGGTCCCTACAGGTGTTTGACAATGTGGTGATGAGGTTACCTGAGTATCTGGTACCAGAGCTTTGCTTGAAGAGAAAAATGCCCTTGTTTAGGGAAATACCGTGATATCGCAGGTGATAAAACCTAAGGACTTGAAGCAAAGACAGGAAGGAGATGAGGAAATAAAGAAATGGGTAAGGTACCCTACATTAGAAATAAAGACGCATTTAGAAGCAGAGAGAAGGCAGAGCAGAGACTGGGAGAGGAAACACTGAGAAAAGAGAGGGTATTCAAATGACACGGCATGGGCCAGAACCCTGGCATGGCATCGGAGACTACTAAGAAATTCCTATCACGTGATTGGGTAGGCTACCGCGGGGGTTTTAGGAGGAGGTGTTTTTAGTATTATGATGTTTTGTTTTGCTTTATTGTTTTCGCTTCCTAGTTTCTACCACCCACTCGCTCGTTTCTGTAAGGTTCCGTGTGATGCCCAGTATGCGTATGCATTTCCGTGGGCCTGTGTTGTGGTCCATAAAGGCTGGGGTGATAAAGGAAACTGTGGCTGGCTGATGTTCAAAGGCACAGGAAGAGGGGTCAGGGATCTCCACGTGGAGAATTGCAGGCAAGACAGTGACAGGCCATGGTCAAACTAAGTGGTATAGAAACACAGTTGCCAGGTGGTGCCCCTGACTCGAGAGAGGGCAGGGCTACCTTCTCCCTGCCCAATTTAGTAAATATTATATATTGAGTGGATACTATATGCCATGTGATAATTATGTCCTCCACCCATAATCCCTATTGCCCCTCACAGAGACCTTTCAGGAAGGGACCACTGTGCCTTCTATGCAGGCAAGAAACCTGAGGCAGAGTCAGGCTGATTCACCTGTCCAAGGTCACCCAGCTAGTCACCAGCAGAGCCAGGATGTAAGAAAACGCCACCCGTTCTAGAGCAGAACCCTCTTAACCCGGGAGGCGGTAGCGCTTTGATTGACTTCAGAGATGGAAAGATGAGAGCTGGGTTCTGCCTCTGAGCAGCCAAGTCAAAAGTTCAACCTGCAAGTTGATGACCTGCGAGTGGAGACCTAAGCACTAGGTGTAAACAGGAGGGCCTGGCTGGGCGCTGAGAGCCGGTAGTAATAGCAGAGAGCGAAGGCAGCACCTCTGGGAGTGCCAGAGACAGAGCCTTTGGCTCACAGCTCGGATTCTGCAGCTCTCTGGGGCAGGAGGTGGTCGAGAATCAGCGCCTTTTAAAGCATGTCTTTGTAGAGTAGAAAATACCTCACGGTGATGCATGACTTTTCCAATGAATTCAGAAATGAAAGAGAAATGCTTTATCTCACTATTACTCGAGCTGAGGCTGACAAGTGTGATATCATAGAAAAAGACAGAAAATTGGAAGGGGTTAGAAGAGAGTAGAGAAAAATGGTTGCTGTTTGCACATAACATTTTTTAAAAAGAATTTTTAAAAATTTATTTGGGAGAGAGAGAGAAAGAGCACAAGCAGGGGGAACAGCAGGCAGAGGAAGAAGCAGGCTCCTCACAGGGCAAAGAGCAGGCCACATCCAGGCCGGGACTTGATTCCAGGACCCCGGGATCATGACCTGAGCCAAAGACAGACGTTTTTAACCGACTGGGCCACCCAGACATCCCTGCATATAACATTTTAATCAACACATTACTGTGCTTGGAATTAGTAAACAACTAATAGAGGGTTGTTTACTGGTGCTTCCAGGAATCTTTGTGAAACACATCCTTATAATTTATTTTACAGAAACATGTATGGTAAGCTGACTATAGTTCCGATTACAGAATATAGGTTGAGTTAGTCAACTCCCACCTGAGTCATTCTTATAAATTCTGTTTGCCTTCTTTATATGTTTTTTAGTTTAACCCTTAAGGTATTATTAACTATACACACAAGGTCTTGACAAGTCAAAGTGCAGATGCCCAGAAACTAAGCAACACCAACTAATATTTCTGTCCCAGTCAGTCTTTGTTCAAAGCAAGTGTGCTAGGTTTCAGTGGAAAAAAATACTTTAAAATAATGTAAAATATGGTCTATTGAAGTGGGAAAAAAGTAAAGAAATCCGCAAAAATCAACATATTTTAAATATAAAGATGGCCATATTAAACCCCCTTGTCTCTCTGTCTCTCTCTCTTACACACACACACAGGACATGGAGACTAGGAGGTGACTTTCCATGAAATAGAAAAAGAACCTCTTCTTTTTGCACACACAGCCTTGTGCCAGAGCACGCAGCTAAGGAAAGAGGACTATGGCCAGATTTCATTTCTTGCTCACCCCTCCCTAGGGGTCCTTACTCAGGACACAACCCAAGTAAACATACACAAGTAGACTTTTGGGGAAAAAACCTTACTAGCAGCAACAATATCATATCGTGCCATATCATTTATAGTTAGGAATGACCTGAATAAGATATATGCATAATCTATATGAAGAAAATTGCATTTACTATGAAATATAAGACAATAAGTTAAGAGTCATAGCTTGTGAATATCAAATATTTTAAAGACATCAACTACCTGCACAAATATTTACAGGCTTTGGAAACTTTTGTGTTTGGGAAATACTGTGTTCTGTAGCAAAGGTCAGAGAGGATCCAAGGGGTGTTTCTTAGAGCAGGAAACTGATTCCAGAGCACAGCACAATCCCATAGAAATGTATGTCCTCTTCAACTTTCCAAGTTTGCATAAACAACACTGGCTCTCCAAAGGAGAAAGCTTTTTTTTTTTTTTTTTAAGATTTTATTTATTTATTTGAGAGAGAGAGAGCACGCGTGTGCACACGCAGGGGAAGGGCAGAGGCAAAGGCAGAGGGAGACTCCTCTCTGAACAGGGACCCGGTGGCAGCAGATCCCAGGACCCTGAGATCATGACCTGAGCTGATTAACTGACGAAACCACCCAGGCACCTTCCCTTCCCCTGCCCATGGAGAAATCTTATAGGCAATAAAGAAAGAGGGAGGAAAGCTGGAAGGCTGGGCATTTATCACAAATAGATTGCGACAGTTCAGAAGATAAGATGGAACTAACATAAACAGGTGAGTCCAAGAATCACTATGTTTACCACAAGTGTCACCATCCCTTCTGTCCTTCATCCTGAATTTCCCCAATCTTTTACTCTTATTTCTTTGAGGACTTTGACCAGTCAGCCTGTCCATTTATCACTGCCCATGAGTTATGAATCGCTATAATTCAGGCTATTTTTCCCTTCATACAACATGAGAAAACAAATATACGGCTCCTGGCTTTACTTATGCGGAGAATTTCCCTTCACCGTCAGGACCACCCCTGAGTGGGGGGATAAGATGGCAGCGGTCCACTTACAGTTAACTTTAACATCCTGTGTTGACCCATTGGAAAGCCAGGAAAGGTTTAGTTTCTGTTTTGTTTTTCCATGCTTCACCGTTCAATCATAATTGCCGCTGTGAGGTTACATGTGTTAGTTGAGGAAGAGACATGAAGACAAAAGAAGTAAGTGCTGAAGGAATCTGGGCTGTCTGGTAATATAATTTATTTGTGCCTTCTGGGCCTTCTTGGACCCAATGCCAAATATATAATATCTATCATCTAATGAATTTTTTCATGCTCTCACAAGTGAGACCAAGATCTTATGTTTTGGTATATTTGTATAATATCCAGAACATGAGGGAAAAACAGTTGCATTACAGAGCCCTTCCTCAGGGAGAGCCAATTTACCTTCAGTCAATGGATTCTGCATCAGTAAGCTCACTTACACCAGGAAACTGGACAGAGAACCATAAATCTTCTGCTACGATGGCTATCAGCCTTTTTCTCTTCACCTTTTGACAAAGCAGTACCCTGATGGGTGTTCATATATCTCTACTCTTAGAACACCATAGATTGTTATCCATCACCACAGATGTTACTGGATCCAGGACCTTAATTGCTGCTCCAGCCTTGCTGCTCATTATAATAACTATGTCAAACTTGCATCTGGCCTCTGCCATTCTGGAATCTCATTATCCCCATCACCAGTAGGAAGTGGTGGCATCATTGTTTACTATGAACTCCAGCCCTACAGAGGATGATCACTATTAATTTCCTCAAAGTGCCAGTATCCCTGCCTCAGGGGAGTCCTCAATTCCTTAATTTAAGTAATACCTTCTAGTCCCTCTCAAGAAGCATAACCAGATGATGAGCTCTACCATCTCATGTAATAAATTCATTAAAACATTCCCACTCACAAACCTTACGGCCACCAAATTTCAACATCTCCACTTCATTTACTATACACCATTTCCATGTCCAAATTTCAAGGAACATTCTCAGCAACATATTAGGATCGGCTTCAAGGGTGCTCGCTGGGCATTAACTCTTTGGTCAAAGAAGAATGTTCTCATACCAAAAAGTTCTTCCTTATTCAGTTTTATATCCTGCTTTCTGTAGTTCAACACTAACTTTCATGTGTGATGTCATAGTTCATGTGGGTCTAAATGGACCAGCACATTCAATTCCTTTAGTGTGTAAGCTGTTTTTCTCCAGAGCAGAGATTTTATATCCCCATAAGGCTATGTTGATGTTTGTGATGCTTAATCTTATGTGTCAACTTGTAGACTGTGGTGTAGACTGTGCCAGTCTAGATGTTGCTATGAAGGCATTCTTTTTTTAGATGTGATTAGTTGGGGCGCCTGGGTGGCTCACTGGGTTAAAGCCTCTGCCTTTGGCTCGGGTCATGATCCCAGGGTCTGGGATCGAGTCCCACATGGGGCTCTCTGTTCAACAGGGAGGCTGCTTCCTCCTCTCTCTCTCTCTCTCTCTCTGCCTGCCTCTCTGCCTACATGTGATCTCTATCTGTTAAATAAATAAATAAAATCGTTTTTAAAAATAAATAAATAAAAAAATTTTAAAAAGATGTGATTAGTTAATAGACTTTAAGTAAAACATATTATCCTCCATAATTGGGTGGGCCTCGTACAATCAAGTGAAGGCCTTAAGAGCAAACACAGAGTTTTCCTGATATAGAAGAATTCTCCTCAAGACTGCGACATAAAATCTGTCTGAGTTTCTAGACCACTGATCTGCAGAATTTGGATTCAAGATATCAACTCTTACTTGAGTTTCCAGCCTGTGGCCTGTTGTTTGGATCTCAAACTTGTTACCCCTAAACCCCCAACTGCATGAGCCAATTACTTAAAATAAATAACTCTGTCTTGTTCTCTTCTCTTCTCTCTCTCTCTCTCTCTCTCTCTCACACACACACACACACACACACACACACACACACACGTATTCATTGGATATATATTGGTTCTACTGATTCTCATTCTTGGAGAACTCTGACCTAAACTTCTTTATGGTCCTGAAAGCGTAAGTCTTGAAAGCAAAAAAGTCTTGAAAGAGGCTGCTCACTTCTAGCAAGGAGCATTCATCCTGAAGGTTTGTCTTTTAAGGCCACTTCCTATTGTTTTGGCCTGGGTTTTTTCTCAGAGGAGAGCCTAAGGCAAGGTAGAGACTTAAGTGCAGCTTGTTTATTTAGGGAACAATTTCAAGAAGGAGCAGAGGGCAGGAGAGAGAAATATGAGAGAAGGAAGGAAAAGCCAATACACAAGTACAATACTGAGTCTGTCACCAGCAGAGGTGACTGATGCACAAGGACCCTTAGGAAATGTCTCCCAAAACTTTCTGGCTAAAGGATGAAAGGGAGAATTATTTACCCCTCAGCTTGCATTTTCATTGTTCAAGATTATGCTCCATATTATGCGCATATGGGCACCATGGAGATTCATTACTTCCATAATGAAACTTGAAGCTTGTCATGCAGAACTACTTGAGGGGTAAAACAGTAAACTCAACCATTCTATTCTCCGGTCATAACCAATCTCCTATAATTCGATCCTCTCATTTTGTTACTATTATTTTATGTGTTTTCCAACTCTTAATCTTTGATCTCTACAATTTATCCCATTCACAGTGCCCTGCTAGTTTCAAGTAGGTTCAAATTCTTCCCCACCAAGGGCTAGTTCTTTGACCTTGGGAAGTTACTTAGACTCTCTAGGCCTCAGTTTTCTTGTCTGTAAAACATCATAATAACAGTACTAGCTTTCTGGAGTTGCTATGAGCACGATTTGAGATAATGCATGTAAACTACTTAACAGTGTCTGATACATAGAAACCAGTCAATAAACAGTAGCTGTTATGACTCGAATGGTGATTATAATAATGATGATATTTCCAGCTCAGATACTGTAGTTCATCACTGTATCTACTCTCTTAACCCTTAACCCTTGGCTTTCTGTTGGCCCTGACTAATAAGCTTCAAACCTGATTTATAGTCTTCATTTCAGTTGGACTATTGAAATATCTTGCAGTTGTGCAAACTAAAGAAGAGAGATCTTAAATAAAACAGTGACAGTAAGGTCAGAGAATAGGAGGAAAGAGAAGAGTGAAGGATAAATTTGGTTTATGCATTACTTACTAAGACAGTACAGGGGTGTGAACTAACTTGGTGGGAAAGATGATATAGTCCATTTATCCAGGCCATATAATGGCAATTTCTACTGTAGTACTGTAGAAATAATTTTCTATCTCCTTTTCCGCTACCTCTGTTAATTAGAGTTCATATGTAAGAGTTGTATATGTACCCCTATTTATTTATTTAGCTAGTTGTTTACATCAGCATGAGCTTGTAATGTTTATTTTATCGTTTGGGTTATAGTCCAGTAATACGTAATTATTTGGTTGCTCAAGTTTTTCTAACTTTAGCCATTGGGAAGTCTTTTAGGTTTGCTTCTGTGTCCTTCTGGCCTGCCACCATCCCTTTCTTTTTTGAGCACTTCCTAGATGTGTAGGTTCATCTGGTATTTTTCCTGCCTCAAACCTGCAATCAGTCTGTTTTAAAGGATTTCTGGATTTTTTAATTGCAGATTTATTTATTTAAGATTTACTTACTTATTTTAGAAAGAGATAGAGAGAGGGGGAGGAAGCAGGGGAGGGAAGGGACAGAGGGAGAAAGAGAATCCTCTAGCGACTCCCAGCTGTGTACAGAGCCCAACATGGGGCTCTATCCCAGGAGCTCAAGATTATGACCAGAAATCAAGAGCCAGACGTTTAACTGACTGAACCTACCAGGTACCTCTTAACTGGAGATTTAGAAACCAAGGTCTGAGGACTGGATATGCTCATTGCTACTGGGGCATCAAAAATTACGGGAGGAAAAAAAAACATACAAAAGAGACAAAACTGACAAAGGAAATTTCTGTAACGATATTGATGAGCGGTTTCAGGAAATCAGCTGTGTTGAAGGCCTAGAACTCCATGATGCCATATTGGAGCAAGAAGACAGAAATTTTCCAGAAGAATTCCTGCAAAATATAAATAGAACTGAGCAAATTCTAGGTTATGTCTAACCTAATCAACAGTCATAATAAGGTTGAAACTTGGCATTGATTTAATCTAAATTTATGAAGGAAGTTGAGTGAGTGGTTGAGAATTATGGGTGGGGGATGTAAGAGAGATAAACACATATTTTCCGTTGTAGAAAGTCAATGGTCTAAATTTGGAAAACAACAGTTTCTGTACAAACACGGTATTTAGTAAAGTGATGGCAAATAACAGAACAATTAGCTTAAAAAAATTGAATTTACTTGCTTTTAACAGTGAGAATTGGGATTTGGAAGGAATAAGGCAACAAACTGTGATATTTTTTGAACAATGTATTTGAGACTTACATAATCTATTGTTATAAATAAAATATTAAATTAAAAAGGAAAAAAGAGCACAGCCACAAGTTACAATGGATAAAGATGGATGGAGTTGCATTTTTTCCAAGTAAAATAAATTCAAAAAGACCCACAACTAGAGATATATTTGCAAAATATTTGCATTTCGGGACCAGGAAAAAAAAATCCTGAAAGAGTGTGCAAAATGTAAAAATTAACAGAAAATAAGTTTAAGGAAAAATAAATAAAAGCTGTGACCCAAATATATCGTATCCTAACAAATTGCCTATCTTGTGTGAGGTCAATGGAAATTCAGTTTAAAAAACTTTTAAGTTCACAAAACATGTACTTACTTTTAAAAAAGCATTTTCATATTTAAAAATTTGAAACTAAATATGAAATTTCACAGATTAAGTAACTGATTTGCAAAGAAGTTGTGGCTTTTTTGTTGTTTTGTTGGTTTTTTGTTTTTTTACTTACTCAAAATATGCAAATGTAAGAGGTCGAACCAACATTTAAACCCAGGTCTGTTTGGGTGGGAGCGTTATTCCAAGAGATTGACAATGTTTCCTCTTCTTCCTATTCTGCCTTTTTTTTTTTTTTCTCTTTATCTATCCCTTTCTTCTTCTGCTTGGAAAACAAAACAAACTAACACAAAGAAAACCTCTGTAACAGATTCTTAGAAAATAATTTTAAGCTCAGAATACAAAAAATCTCTCAATTTTTCCTAAAGAAAAAAATAATGTGTGTGGTTTTTTTTTTTTTTTTTTTCCCCAATGAATCTACAGCAGCAGCAAAAGGGGACAAAAATCTGTGTGCTGGGCATTGGGCTGGGTTCTGGGGAGACAATGATGAACAAGACTGATGACGCCCTGTCCTAAGGAAGGACACACTCTAATGAGGAAGATAGGCAAAGAGACAAAAAACAAAAAAAGTAAGCAAAATGCAATGTTACGTTGTAGTAACTGCTAACAAGAAAACAAAGAAGGAGTTGGCAGAGAAAATAATGGGGACCAGGGTACCTACTTTACACTAGGTACCCATGACAAACTCTGAGATGATTTAAACAGATTCATAGTAGATGAGAATAAGGAGCCACATGTTAGGTGGTGGGGAGGGACTCCAGACAGAGGGACAGGAAGCAGCCAAGTCAAGACAAGAACGACTTCTGAAATGTGTGGTCCTCTGTAGACAAAGTTATTTCTCAATACTTAATCTTCTTCTTTTTCCATTCAACAAATAGGAATTGCTTCGCTCTATGTGGGAGGCATAATTCCAGCCACTGGGAATACACCGTCCCTGAACATAAAGAATTCATCATCCAGGAAGGAAAACGTACTAGTCCACTGGAGGACCTACTAACGTGTAGAAGCCTCATATCAGAAGAGTAGCTAAGGGGCGCGTGGGTGGCTCAGTGGGTTGGGCCTCTGCCTTCAGCTCGGGTCATGATCTCAGGATCCTGGGATTGAGCCCCACATCGGACTCTCTGCTCAGCGGGGAGCTGCTTGCCCTTCTCTCTCTGCCTGCCTCTCTGCCTCCTTGTGATTTGTCTGTCAAATAAATACATAAAAATTAAAAAAAATAAAAAGAAGAGTAGCTAACACCAATTTGGATGGGGATAACAGAACTAGGAAAGGTTTGCCTACAAAGTGATGTCCAATTAGATACATGGACTTAAATAGGAGTTATATGTAACTAACAATACGTGAAAATACATGGATCAAAACTGGTTTGATTTGGTTTGGTTTCATCGTTCACCATCAGATCAAGAATCTTGAACAAATGACTTCTACATTATTATGGACGGAGTTGTGTGACCCCAAAATTAATATGTTAGAGTCCTAACCCCCCAGTACCTCAGAATGTGACCTTATTTGGAAACAGATGTTATTAGTTAAGATGAGGTCATGAAAGTGAACACTAATCCAATACAACTACAATTTCTAAAAAAGGCAAAATTTGGACACAGAGACACATGTAGAGGAAGACAATGTATGAAGACATGTAAGAAAAGGTAAGGGAAAGACATCAATCTACAAATAAAGAAGAAAGGACTGGAACAGGTCCTTCTATCAGAAGGAACCAACCTTGCTAACATCTTGTGAACTCTGAGATAATAAATATCTGGTGCGTAAGTCACCCATTTGTGGTATTTTGTTACGATAACTCTAACAAATGAATACAAGTATAAACTTGGAATTACAATATCATATTAAATGAAACAAATATGCAGAAATGCATACCCTCACCTACTGACAATATATCATAGGCACACACGTAAACACACATGTGCACATATACATGTACAAACATTACGCCCTGGGGGAGAAAATATTTGCAAAAGATATATCTGACAAAGGTCTGTAATCCAAAATATGCTTAATCCATCCAAAATATACTTAAAATTCAACAAGTACAAAATTATACAAGTAATCCAAAAAATACTGAAAATTCAACAGTAAGAAAACAAAGAAACCAATTAAAAAATGGGCCAAAGAACTTAAGAAACCTCACCAAAGAAGATCCATAGATGGAAAATAAGCACATGAAAAGTTGCTTCACATCAGATGCCACTGGGGAGATGCAAACTAAAATAACAATGAGATATCACTACACACCTACTAGAATGATCAAAATCCAGAACACTGACACCACCAAATGCTCCTGAGAATGTGGAACAATAGGAACTCCCATTCATTACTTGTGAAAATGCAAAATGGTTCAGTCATGTTGAAGACAGATTGGCAGTTTCTTACAAAACTAACTACGCCCATCATATAATCAATCCATCAAGGGAACTGAAAACTTAGGTCCACACAAACACCTGTACATAGCTGTTTCCATCAGCTTTGTTAATTATATTTAATTTTATCTATAGTTATAATTAATAATTGCCAAAACTTGGAAGTGACCAAGCTGTCCTTCAGTAGGTGAATAGATAAACCATAGTACATCCAAACAATGGAATATTATTTAGCACTGAAAATAAATGAGCAATCAAGCCATGAAAAGACATGAAAGAAATGTGAATTTATACTACTAAGTAAAAGAAGCCAATTTGAGGAGCCTGTGTACAGTATAATTCCAGTTATAATGATACTCTGCAATACGCAAAACTATGGAGGCAAGAAAGAGATCTGTGGTTGTCAGGAGTTAGGAGGGAAAAGGGATGATTAGACAGAGCACAGAGGATTTTTAGGGAGGTGAACCTACTCTGTATGATATGGTAATGATAGATGTATGTCCTTGTACCTTTGCCCACATTTGTACAATGTACACCACCAGGAGTCAACTGTAGTGTAAACTATGGACTTCCGGTGATCATGATATGTCTCTGCGTCCTCACTTGCAATGAACTTAACACTCTTATGTGAGATATTGATAATGCAGGAGGCAGGGGGTGTATGAAAAATCTCTGTACTTTTTTCTCAGGTTGCTGTGAACCTAAAACTTCCCTAAAAAATAAAGGATCTAAAAAAACCCAACAGCTTGTTTCGCAAGGCCTGTATAATGTAGAGTATACAACAAAGTACGTGAAAGCAAAATAAATCCTTCTAATTTGGTAAATGTGAAGTATGTTAAAAAATCTATTTATAGGTAAATATGCCAGCTTTGTAAGTGGTACTTGATAATTAATTCTATATTTTGTTGCATAAGTGACAATGGTTTTCACAGTTACACTGAACTGAAAATAAAACAATCTTTTTTAAAAAAGATAAGGTTTTCTCCAATAACATTAATCATAGCCATGTCCTAACTGCCCAGTTTGCTGTCATTTGCTGGATTTGCAAATTGTGAAGATGGGAGCAACTTCCTTGGGGACTTGATTGCATGTTTTTATTTATTTAGACATTTATTGGAGTTTATTAAAATTAAAAGAGTATACTTTTGCTGTAAGATTGGATAATGAAAATGAAAAGATGTTGTTAAACAGCATATAGACATCTGTATAAATAGGATAGGCTCAAGTTTAAATTGCTGAGGGGAGTAGATGAGATGTCCTTAGAGATCTTCTTGTATTATTTTTTTATTATCAGATTATGCTGGGAAATCTTCCACTTTATTTCCTCACTTCCTGCCAATCCTCTGTCTGTCCAAAAATGTGTACATAAAATGACAAGAGGAAGAGGTTCACCTCTGTAGTCATCAGAACCTCTAGAAATGCCCTGAATTTGCTACTTTTCCTCCAAATATCTGTAGTATCCACAGATTGGACAACAGGTGTTTTCTCATTAGGATTTCATTGATTCCTGTTTTAGAGTAGTGTTCTGTCAGCTTCCTCTTAAGGTAAGGCTAGTGATTCTCACTCTTGGTATGGTAGCACATTAAAATCACCAGGAAATTTTGTGCCGTTTTATTTGTGTGTTTTGTTTCTTTTTTAATGAATGTGAATGAGCTCCAATCCCAGAGGTTCTGATTTCATTGGTCTGAGGTGGTGCCCAGATATCAGTATATATATTTAACTCTCTAACTGATCGCAGTGTGTAGCCAAAGTTGGAAATCCCTGATCTGGGCTGTGTTTCTCACCCTGGCTACTCATCCAGATCACCTGGGGCACTTGTTAAAAATACAGATTCCTAGGCTACTCCCTCAAGAACCAGATGCCATAGGTCTGAGGTGGACCAAGGAAATCTGCACCTTAATAAGCACACTAACTGCTTCTGATAACTAGCCAAGTTTGAGAAACACTGGAGACGTCCAATAAAAAAATGCAAAACAAGCTAGACTGGTCGTTTTTTTGCTTTAAGACAGAATTTTCTCAAACTCATCTTAACTGCAGCCTCTCATTGAAAAAAATTTCCTTTCGAAATAGTCTACTTTTTTCTGTGTGTGTATGTGTTTATGTAAGTGTATCTGGTTTAGCTATCCACCAATGTCTTTCAGAGCATTCAAGAACCAATTTGCGATATTTATTTTATACAGACACATTCACACATGCACACAATGTAGAAAAACAACAAACTAAATAGTGGTAAAATATTTGTGTATATATAATCACTCTAAACACCAAAAACACTTTTCTAAGTGATATTTTTCTTTGGGGAGCATTTCTTGCTCTACAATCAGAGCCTTCTTTCCTTCCCAGTTCTGAATCATCATGTTCTATCCAAACAAATTGGAGATTCTTAATTGACGTTCTTAGAGTCTGACAACACAGGGTCTAGGATGCATATAATCAAGCACATTTTCTTTCAATTTTCAAATCTTCCTCACCAGAACACCTTATGCTCATCTTCATTTTAGAGATAATACCACTAATTGGGGGTGGGAAAGGAGTTCCATTCTGCTGACCAGTCTTTCCAAGCGGCTCTGCCCAATGAGACTGTCTACAAAGCTGCTTTGTTAGACAGGTGTCTTTCAACCAGGGATCAGATTGCAGCTACCAAGTCCAAGTGGGTGGAGTAGGGATGGAAGGACTCCTATATTTTCATAGTTTAAATATTACGAACAGCATTTTAATTTACATTATCTGCTGTGTTCATGTGTACTTCTCAAATCAGCATGGGGTTCTAGAAATATAGATTTCACCTAGAAAGATCACTTTGCAACTGGTGCTCAGTTGCAACTTTGCAACTGGTGTTCAGTAAATATCAAGTTGTTGCTCCAGACCCAGGAGGATTTCCACATTTAGCAAACGAAGAAAACAAACATAAATGAATAAAACAAAACCATTGTCAACAATAATAAGAAAATAATATATTTTGAGACAATAACAAGTGAGGTTTCCTTCCTTTCTCCCTTCCTCCGTTCCTCCGTTCCTCTCTTCCTTCCTTCTTTCCTCTTCATTATCTTCTTCTCTTTTGACCTATGGATGTTTCTTTAAACCCTCTGCTGTTAGATTTTTTTACTCAGGCTCAATATTTTTATTTTGTTTTAATTCTTCTGAGAAAATGACATGTTTTGATGTATTTTCTTGCTCTTTCTTTTTCTTTCTTTTTAAAAATTTTAAAAAGATTGTATTTATTTATTTGACAGAGATCACAAGTAGCAGAAAGGCAGGCAGATACAGAGAGGGGGAAGCAGGCTTCCTGCTGAGCAGAGAGCCCGATGAGAGCCCAGAGATCCTGGGATCAGGACCTGAGCCAAAGGCAGAGGCTTAACCCACTGAAAATTTTTTTTTAATTTAAAAAATTCAACTTTTTTATATTTACAATTGGAAATAAAATGAGATTGTTCAGGTCCAAAAACAGAACATACAGAACAGACAATCAATGCTTTTCTTGTTGGCTGCTTAACAATGAACTTTCCAGAAAAAAAATTAATTAAAAAGAAAATGCCTCTGATTAGAATGAGTGATGATTGCTGTGGTGTAAAGATTGCCACCATAGCTGATTTCAAGCTACCAACTTGATGTCTCTTGTGCAGACGCTAGAAGACATATGCGCTGTTGGCTCTAGAGAACCTAGACATGCAGCTTCAGCATGCCCCTGGCAGGAACTTTACTGGCATTTGTTCATTCAATATACGTTATAACCCAATGAAGTAGAAGAAGAAACACGTAATTTAAAATTAGAACAATTGGGTCTGAGTCTTGGTCTGGCTACTTACTGGCCATATGAACTCAGGTAAATAACTTCATTCTCTCTGAACCTGAGTCCTTGGAAATAATGTATTTAAAACTCGCTTTTTAATTACTTCCTTTGGAATACTTTCTACTTCTTAGCATGTGTCAAATTTATTATCAGGTAAGTCATGTTGATAGTATGTGCCCTTGATAGGATGTAATGAAAACTCCAGTCTAACCATGAGAAAAATATCAGACAAATCTGATAGTACCAGCTCTCCCTGAAACGGTCCAAGTCATCAAAAACAAAGATAGCTTGAGAGGCTATTACAGTCAAGAGGAACTTAGATGTAATGTGTTACCCTATTTAAGACAGTGGAACAGAATAGGTACATTAGGTAAAAACTAAGGAAATCTGAATGAAGTATAAACTTTAGTTTATAATAACAGTTGGGTGCCTGGATGGTTCAGTCCATTGAGCGTCCAACTCTTGGTTTCAGCTCAGGTTGTGAGATTGAGCCCAGCGTTGGTCGCCACACTCAGTGGGAGTCTGCTTGAAGATTCTCTCCCTCTGCTCCTCTCCCAACTTTCACTCTCTCTCCCCTCTCTAAAAGAAATAGATCTTAAAAAATAACAATGCATCAATCTTGGTTCATGAATAATAACAAATGTACCATACTAATGATATTAATAGCTAATGATATTGGTAATTATTAATAAGCTATTAATAACATGGGAAACTACATGCAAAGTATATGGCAACTCTCTGTAGTGTCTTTGCAATTTTCTGTAAATCTGAAACTGTTTTAAGCATAAAAATAGGAACAGAAAAACCAAGTGTAAAATTTCCTCTGTGATTGTTGAAAACAAATATTATATACTATCACCACTGTCCTCTTCTGTTGGATGAAAATTCCTCTTTTCTTTAACCATTCGCTGCATGATACAACTTGAAATTTTGTCTCTGACTAGGAGTTTCTGATCATTTCCTGCAAAAGCATTGCTCTTTCATGCTTCTTCAGTTTTGATTATACAGTTCTTGGGAGACTGTCTTTCCCCTGGACTCTTCTTTCTGGTTAACTCCCATTCTTTTAAGAGCCACTTAAAACTACTTCCTTCCTTGCAACACACAAGATCTAGTAACCTTGCCTTCTTATCTGCCACGCTGAATGACTTTCTTCTCGACCCATGGCATTTGTTCATAGCTGTATGTTATCATGCCCTGTTGTAATATCTTTCTGTTTCTCTTATTACACTGTGAGTAGAGGTCAGCCCTCTCTGCTGAAAACCTAAGAAAGCACCAGTGAGGATAGAAAAGTCATGTTGACTATTGGTTGATAAAGTTGGGATGTTGGTCATACTTGGACCAGCTCTTCCTACTTCTTCCTTTTTTTAAGATTTTATTTATTTATTTAACAGATTGAGAGAGAGAGAGAGAGAGAGAGAGAGAGAGCGCTAAGCAGGAAGAATGGCAGGCAGAGGGAAAGGGAGAAGCAGGCTTTCCACAGAGCAGAAAGTCCAACATGGGACTTGATCCCAGGACCCTGGATTCATGACCTGAGCCAAAGGCAGATGTTTAACCAACTGATGCATCCAGGCTTTTCCTCCCAATGCATTTTGGTCAGTTCTCCTGCACCTCTCTCCTTTCAGGTGTTCTTCGTCTTCCTTCTACTTATGGAATCCCTTTCTACCTTTCATGTCTCCACTTATGGGATAGACTCATCTCTCCTCTGAACCTCAGTTTCATTTATAGTTAGCAAGACATCATTAATTGGCCTCTCCTTGTTTTAATGTACTTTTTCAGTTTGTCCGAACTCAGGACCCTTGTCTTATGCTATGCTTGTGTTCCTCACTGGTCACCTTACTAGGTCACCTTACTAACAAATTTGACTAACTAGTATGCACTGATGGTTTGGCTTTCTGGTTATCTTATTCTGCACCAAAAGTCCTTCCTCTGAATGCTGGGAACACTTCAATTCTATACCAATACTTAGCATGTGTTTATATGTTTGTTGTTCCATTTTCTCTTTGATACATACACATTTTGTCTGCTTAGCAACATTGTAAGCATTTTTAGGGCATAATTGTTCTTCCCTATGAGCCACAGAAAAGATACTTAATAAATAATGAATTTATTTTACACTCATACTATCTGAGAACCTGCTAAAATATTGGGTCTGAATCCAAACTCTGTGAATGGAATCTGGGAGTTCTTAAACTCTGCATTTTCTAGACTAATTATTCAATGGCAGGGGACTCATCTGTTACCAGTTGATTGCAGAAGCATTTATAATGCAATAATAATTTGAGCCCAGTGGCTAATTGAGGCTAATTCTTAGAGGGAGTGTGCTTTAAAGGGTGTAGTTTCTTTTGTTTAATGTTACTCACTCTTAATCCACTTATACTAAGAAAACCACAGTTAGCATAAATCTAAAGTATAGAGGTGTATTTTTAATGCAGTGTAGTCTAAAAATAGTCATGGGCTACTACTATCTCTTTCTCCATATGTAACTATTTATATATTCTACACTAAATCTGTAAGACAAAAATATACTTTATTAATAAAAATAGAAATGTAGATGTTTAAGCAAAGATTTCTTTCCATTCTATATTTTGTCTTTGTTTTATGACACAACTAATAATATTAAAGATTTTCCCAATATTTGCCATTTCTTTTAACTGAAATTCACTAAGAGGTTTACGGAATTTAACACTGCTCCTTCTGCTCTAGGTTGGTTAATTATGATTCCTTTGTGCCCCATCAGACAGTTTATTGTAGCCGTGTCATTTAGCACTTTTCTTTGAGCAAATCCTGATCTAGCGTGTGGTACATAATAGGCATCAGTACAGCTAGTTGAGTCAATCACTCTCTCCTCTTCTATGTTTTCTCATGTCTTGTCTCTTTTTCTTTGCTGGTCTTTCCACCTTTAATTCATTTTTTAAAAATCTAATTCATTTTTAATAGTTTTGTCAAGCATATAATTTTAAAATTATAAACTTGGGTATTTTCCATATATATATATATATATATATATATATATATATATATATATATTTCACAACTACAGTCTTTAAATTTGTGCCAAAGAATTTTAAAATCCTAAGTATTGTGGTTTTGTTTCAAAATATTGGTATGTATACAATTATTTCATTTAAAGAAGACTAGACTTATAGAATGCTTTACATACCATTTTAAAATATTACAACTCAACTATGCCATCAAGATATCTTCATTTTCTAGTATCTATTTTCTAGTACAATAGGCGAACAGGGCATTTGCCAGGCTACCCATGAGCCAATGTAAGTTGCAGCCTGCTTCTCCTCTGTGACCTGGTACTTCCTATGATTCTCTTCCTAGACTTAGGTTCTCTCTCTCTTTTTCTCTCTCCATATGTAATATATAAAGTATGGTATAATATATCATAAACTAAACTATATATATAGTTTAAATATTTAAATTCATATGTGTGTGTGTGTATATATATATATGTATATATATATATATATATATAAAATGTTACAACATCAGAAAAAATTAAAACAATTCAAAGCATGACTATTCCTCTTAATCCCAGGCAGAAGAAGAAAAAAAAAAAAGAAAAGAAAGAAAGAAAAGAAAATCATCAGAAGTTATTCACGGATTCCACTGCCTGGGCTGCCCCAGTATTCTGTCTTCATTGTTCATGGTATGAATCTTTCTACCCCACTGTCCACTAAGATGAATATCCACCTGCCTCACCAGACCAGAATAGTCCATAGGACAGAGTGATGCAGCAACATTCTCCAGAAGTCAAATTATTTGGTGTAAAATAATACCACCAAGGCTTCAGCAAAACATGCCATAATTGTGCTCTCCTTTCAGAATAGTGGTAAAATAGCAAGACGCTCAGTCTAACAGGCTTGGCTCCATTAAGGTTAACACCAAGCTTTCTCACTGTACCTGAGCCCTCTATCCTGTTTTCGAGAAACACAGCGCACACATGCACACACATCTTCAAAGTAAAGGCAGAAACTCTCCAAAACATTCTAGTTCAAAATCACATAGGAAAACTTTTCCCAAAGGGCAGCATGATTTACAAAATGTTTCGCTATCCACATAATAAAGGTGTTTTGTCTGATCACGCAGAGTACTCTGTTTCCCATTCTCATCTTTCTAATTATCTTTGGAATGCCGGAAATAGCAGCGTTTCATAGCAACCCAGGAAAAGACCAGCAATCGAATTCCTCATCTTCTCCTTAGACTCATGAAGCAGCAGAGAACCAATGAGATGACAGTCTGTTCAATTAACCTTAGGTAAGAACAAATTCTCAGGGGCGTTTCATGAAACAGGATACAGGATCTGATCAATGGCATTCATTTTTGTTGTATGGAAATCAAGCTGCAAGAACCATGGGGAATAGGTTTTCTTTTCAGTTTAATAACAAGTAAATTAGGAATGGTTCCTTGGAGTAGGTGTCACATTTCCTATAGAAATGACTATATTTACATTGCAATCTAGCCTACAAATCAACTGATAAAGCTCTCCGTGGGTTTTATGGTTGTTACATCAGAAAATAGTAATAGTTTCCTAGGGAATATTAGCATTTCAAAGACTTAAAAGGCAAAAAAAATTTTTAATAAGTGTTATTATTTTAAAGATTTTATTTATTTATTTATCTGAAAGGGAGAGGATGAGAGAGAGAAAGAGAGAGACTTAGATGGGGAAGGGGCAGAGGGAGAAGCAGACTCCCCGCTCAGCAGGGAGCCTGATGCAGGACTCAATCCCATGGGACTCCAGGATCATGACCTGAGCCAAAGGCAGTCACCCAACCAACTGAGCCACTCAGGTGCCCCAAGGAAAAAATATTTTTGTACTGCCATGAAATTCAATCACAAATATATAAAAGGCTAAAAACTAAAAATGTAACAATCTTCTTATTTCAAAGAAACAATACCATTGAAGACAGTTTTAATTATTAACTTGTTTGGTTTACTTCAACTGTGCCAATTTCCTTATAATTGCCAATATATGCCAACGTATTCAAATATTATGAAAAAATGCAGTGACTTAGCAGTTGTGAAAAGGGCTCAACATCATGATCAGACAAATAATTCAGATTCAAATTGTCTTACTTATGAATATGGGATTTTTAATGAACTGTTAATATTCGATTCTTGCTAGGATCCTTGCTGTTTCTGTTCATTTTCAGTGAGAATGTACATCAGAACACTGTTTTTGGATTATAAGTTGGTTTTATATACCAAGAGCTATTAAATTTCATATCTTTTCACCTAGAATGTCTAAATGAAGGACTTTATCTCAAGAAATGATCCTAAATCCAGAAAAGGCTTTTGCTTTCAGGATAGCATTTGTTTGTTTTTAAGGACAAAACAGGAACTACTTTATTGCTTGATGATACTTGATGAGTTTAGACTGAATGACATTAATGATAGGAGAGGAATCTCAGGATCTAGGAATCGCTTCCAGAGACTGGTCACTTTTCTGTTCCTAGAATTGCTGCTTTTCTTCTCTTAGATCTCCTGTTGAGTCTGTAGGTGTTCAGAATGGTTTGATAACTATCAAGCTGAGTTCCTGGGACCAGACAAAATTTAGGTCTCCTACTCCTCCATCATCTTGCTCCTTCCCCAGTATGGTTTTTATAATAATAAAAAATTTGGAAAAACTGGAAGTACTCAATTTTAAGGACTGATTAAATCAATTGTAGTGCACTTATTTAAAGGAATTTAATACTGTTTAATACATGTCTATATAGGACTTGCCACGGTATGGGACAAATGTTTGTTCTATAAAAATTATTAAGGGGAAATGTATGCTACAGAATTAAATTGGTAGCACAGTATAACAATGTTTAAAATTCTATACACAGAAACTAGACTAGAAGATATGTACTGGAAGATTACATTTAGATTATGGTTGAAGTTTTCCCCCTAATTTTCCATCTTAACAAAGTTTAGGTCATGAGCATCTATTCTTATCCATAAAAATAAAAATTTAATAACATTATTTTATTTACTTATTTATTTATTTGACAGTGAGAAACATAGCAAGAGAGGGAGCACAAACAGAGAGAGTGGGAGAGGAAGAGGCAGGCTCCCCACTGAGCAGGGAGTCAGACCTGGAATCATGACCTGAGCCAAAGGCAGACACCCAACGATTGAGCCACCTGGGTACTCCACATTATTTTTAATATGTAAGGTAAATAATTGACAGTAAGATTCCATGTATCATAGAAAAAAAAAACACATTTTTCCAAACATTTAATTTTGAAGACCAGCAAAGAAAATAAAAATTGGAGGAAATTTCAAGAAGTGAATAAAAGTCTAAAATATTCATTATGTGCATTTGACCAGGATTTTAATACTAACTATATCGTATGAAGTACTTTAACTAGTTTTCAAAATACTAATAGATTTTTAGGTCCATGAGGGCAGAGATCATGTTTTCTTCAGCTTTCTGTCATCAGCACCATAGGTAGTGCTTAGAGTATAGACACTGTTAATGAATGATTTGGTGCATAACTGGTATGACTAAAATGACAAATAAAGAAATGATCAGTTTGGAGGATATTTGCCTGCCAAACTATTAATCTTCCTTTTTCTGTTGATAGCCTGTGGTTGTTTTGCGCAATGCACTCTCTGCCACTTTTTGCCTATGTGATCCAGTCTGGCCCTTGACTTTAAATTTATGGACAAAATTTGGCTAGTGGAATTATGTGTTGTCCAAGCTACTGGAATCAAGATATGCTTTTTCAACTATGGATTACCAAGACGGTAGAATATAATCTTAGAGCTTCTGGTGGCTATCTTTGCCTCCGCACTGAGGAAACTGAACAACAATGAAACCAACAGGAACAAAGAGCCAAGAGATGGAGAAAATCAACAGCGTGGTAAGATCATTTGACAACTTGGCTCAAGCTATGCCTGAATTCAAGATATCCCTGGACTTTCCAATCACATGACTTAACAAATCCTTTTATCCCCAACTACTATGTTTTCTTTTGTTTCTCTTAAGCCAATTTGAATTAGGCATGAGTGCTGAATAGAGTTCTAAATCATACAGAGATGTTATGCTGATCTTTCTTTTCATAGGTTTGCCAACAGTTTTTTATAATGGGAAGTGGTCATTTTTTAAGGTAAAATTAATCCGTCCTATATGCAAGCAACCTCAAGAAATCATTCCTAATAATTAATCAGTACTTATGAATTACTTCTAATTTTCAATAACCTTTTGCCCAGATAAAGGACCTTTGATTCCAATGGAATTGAAGGGGCTTTCCACTGTGGTACATTGAATTTATGGGATCTAATGTGTCTTTTATAGCAAAAAAAAAAAAAGCACTTTTATTCCTTTGTTCATACACTTCTACCTTCCCATATTAAGATCATACGCCCTCATTTATCCCTGTAGTTTGTTATCTTGGGTCATACATATTTAACAGAAAGTGTCTTATTATGGGTTCATCAATGTACATAGATTCCTACCAGTCCAGAGTCTTTTAAAATAAATTGGGTCACGTGACAGAGAGAATAATTCTATCAGTACATGGCCATTTTGAGGCCTTGAATTTATTCAAAGATAACACTGTCTACAAGTTGGCTGTGCATAAATATTTCTGAAGAAATTTGTCACTAAACAATGAATCTTGGAACACTGAAAAAAATAAAATTAAATTAAGGTTAAACAACAAAACAAAACATGGGGCACCTGAGTGGCTCAGTCATTGAGTGTCTGCCTTTGGCTCAGGTCATGTTCACAGGTTCCTGGGATCGAGCCCTGCATCAGGCTCCCTGCTCTGTGAGCCTGCTTCTCTCTCTCCCTCTGCCTGCTACTCCCCCTGCTGTACTCTCTCTCTCTCTCTCTCTCTCTGTGTCAAATAAATAAATAAAATCTTAAAAAAAAAAAAGTAAGAAAAGAAAGAAATTTGTCACTATTTCCTGAAGACACTTTCTTGAAAATTCATAAGAAGGCATATTTTCTCAACATGTCTTAAGCTAAAAACTAAAGAACTATAAAGGCCACATGGGTTTTTAGATTTAAATCTTTCTCTGTATGATCATAAATCAGTGGTGGAAATCAGGTTATGTGATACTGACATATTGAAAAATTTTTTTCTTCTACAAGATTCTGCATTTAGAATATAATCATTGTCTAGTCTTAATTTCTAAGTGGCTAAGTTATTTAATATTTGCTACAGTCTTCTTTACCCTATATTTTGAACTAGAAAGAAAACTATATTTGTACTTTCCTTCAGAAAGTTGTACTTTTTAAAAATTTTAGTAAGATGTCTGTCTTCCTTTTTTCTGTATATGGTGTTTATCTTCTAGCAGAGGTGAGAGTCCTATATATGCACCCTTAAATATTTGTTCAATGAATGCATCTGTTTGTGCATCTTTAGGTAGCTTTTACACAAGAGACCTTGGATTTACAATAATTTTGTGTTTGTTTTCCTGGAAGCGTAGTTGCTTTGACGTTTTATTGCACACTTAGGCAATTATATGGTATAAAACATTAACACTTGCTATGAGCCAGATACTGTTCAAAATGCTTTCTATGTATTATGACATTTATCCTCATACTAACCTATAAATTAGCAGCTATTGTTATCCCATTTTATAGATGAAGAGTCTGAGGTGCAGAGGGGTTAAGTAACTTGCCTAATGGCATATTGGTAGTGAGGAGTAAAGCCAGGAGTTGAAGGCCAGGTAATCTAGGTTCAGAGTCTAAGCCCTTAATCTGAAGAATCCAAGCTGCTAACCACTGTACTTCACCATCAGTCACTCAGCTATGCTGGTAATTTAGACATAGATTAGAACAAAATACAACTAACATACACACACACAAAAAAGAACTTTTTCCGAATAACCTATAATATTATAACTATATTTAGATATACCTATATGTAAATATACACCTGACCAGGCAGAAGCATACACAGAATTACACTTGGATCTGTACATGTATGGTCAGATAATTATTCCTATTTCTATATTTCCATTCTTTTCTTTTTTCCCAAAGCATCAAATATGAAGATATCCAATTAAAGTGACTTTATTTTCTGAACAAATTCCAGTGCAGACACAGGATGTATTTATTGGTAGCTATACCTTCGGCAATAAAACACTACCAGATATCTTGAGTTCTAGTTCCCTGGTCTTTTATTTTGCAAATCTTCCCAGCCTCTATGTGCAAAGAGGCAGTTATATTCCTATGTCTGCATTTATATGCAGGAAAGGCATTGCTCCCACTGTTGAATAACCAAAAGAAAATCTTTCACCCTTCCTTTCTCAGCAGCACAGATATTGCGCTGTGCCTTTACTTTTCAGTTAAACACGAGGTCAAAATGTCAGTAGCAAGAGCAGGAAGAGTAATTTCCTGTAAAAGGATGTGTAACGTAAATGGTTTAACAACCATTTTACTTGACCATAGAATGACTCTCACAAAAGAGGCCAGATGCTCACAGTTTTCCAAACGATGGACTGCTAGAAAGAGGCATTAGGTTATAACGGCTTCTGAATACATTTTAAGTATTAATAACTATTAATAAATATAATAAGTATTAATAAGCCCAATCTGGCTTATTCAGCAAGGCTGAATGCTTACACACCTGATCACTTTCTTTCCCTTTGAAAGATTTTATTTATTTATTTGTCAGAGAGAGAGCGTGCCCACAAGCAGGGGGAGCGGCAGGCAGAGGGAGAGGGACACAAGACTCAAATCATAGGACCCTGAGATCACGACCTGAGCCTCAGGCAGATGCTTACCTGACTGAGCCCCTCAGACATCCCACGCCTTATCACCTTCTGCTCCTTTTCAACATACGCGTCTGTATTTATCATTGAAATAAGAGGGCAGTGAAAAAGTAGCATTTTAGTGACAGTCAGGCCTGGTTCTAATGTGGACTTCTCCATCGTCTGTGGGTCAGCTAGCAAAAGATGATCACATCCTTTCTAGTGGTTTCATCATCTCCAAGGAGCCCTTGCTGGGCTGTTTGGGAGGAATCACTGAAATGCCTACCATGGTTCCTGATTTTTAGCAGTGGCTCAGGAAATAGGAATTTTAGTTCCTTCTCTGTAGGCCAAATGAAATAATTACCATTTGAAAATATTTACCCTCTTTTTCTAATGTCCCTCATTGCTGATGGGTGCCATTGATACTGGACTCGCTGAGTCGTGGCAGGAAACACAATGCTTTAGACCTCTTTGCAAGCATCATTAGTGTTTAAGAAACTGAACTGCTTGGAATATGGTACTTTTAGGCTAGGAAAGCCCACATGTGAGGTACCAGTAATTAGGATGAATGGCGTGATTTGAAAGAGAGCTGGTCTCAGATCGTAGTTCTCAAATAAGGACACTGAAAAAAATGAAAAATGAAAAAAATTCATTGCGTCACAAGTAGCAAAAAGAATGCCATAAAAAATGATATCCCAGCTGTTTCTTCATTCTCTTATGAGGTCTCTACACACTGTGCACCTAGAAGACCAGACCCTGGGGGACAGCCGATGACGGGGTGTAGACACAGCGAGGTTGCCGCTGTGACCACAGCACCAGCTCTCCCTCCCATGGAGCCGCTGCGGAACACCTGTGGCAGACAACACACCTAAACGCCTCGATGGGGAGATAACGTCTGATGGCTGTGATTGCACAGGCCTATGGCCCCGGATTTGCCAAAACTGCAGCTGAGGCGGTATCACTTCCTTGTACGGAGCTGGTGCACCATTTCTCTTTGCACCCAGGGGCAAGACAGGTTAATAAGGCCAAGAAGGAGTGGAGGACGTGGGAGTGGGTAATAACCGGGGAGCATCAACCTGGGGGGAAGGAGGAGGGCTGAGGATGGAGGGTGTTCCCTCTTGCTTCTGCCTGTGTGTCAAGTGGCAGGAGAAATTTTGAAAGCTGTAAGGAGGAGCTAGTGACTGGGTTTGGGGGTGTTTCGTACCCCACCCTCCCCACTTGTAGGAAAACCTCTTCACATTCAGAGGTAATTGAATTGGAAGGAGGAGGACTGGCCTGGAAATAGGAGGAAAGCAATTCTCCGACTGCTCCTTCTGTCTTTTATCGCTTTGCCTCCTGACTCTCCTCCAAACCCAGCTCAGCTGCGCCAAGGTGGCCGCAGCGTGCCCCGCACACGTGCCAGCCATTGGGAATCTGCTTAAGCCCAGGGTGGCATCCCAAGCTGCCCTGCTATCCAGCCACCAGTCCTGACCATTGGGACCACTTCTGATGGCTGCAGCCTCTGCTGCCCCAGGGAGCATCTTCTGTAAGCAGCTCCTTTTCTGTCTCCTGGTGAGTAACAACCAAAGGATTAGGGAATTCAAGCGTGTCACTACGTGCTTCCTCCCTCCAGTTTGGGCTTGAAAGAGAGTAGGGGTAGCAGTGGAAGTCCAAGAAGATAGACTGGGAAAACAAAAACAAAGCTGAGGCAAATTCAAGGGAGAGTTGAGAGACCCGTGACCTGAGATGGCTGGTATTTTGTTTACTCTTAACGTGCCCACTGCCTGGATGTTAGAGTTTTTCAAGGGATTCCCCGGTTCAGTCTTGCTGTGGTGTTTTCCCAAGGAGTCGTGGAATGAATTCATTCCTCGGGCACATGGCCCAGACGTTCTGAGGTTTGCTTTTGCGAGGAGTCATTAAATAAGCTGTCGATATTTTACATGCTTAGTTCCACTCAGCTGCAAAAAGAGGAAAGGGAGTCTGGGTGAAGGTGCAGTTATCCAGAACTTTCATTGTACCCACCAGGAGCTAAGAGACGAGCAGAACTCCTAGTCTGAGCAAGGGGTTTAACCTGAGAAAAATAATAAAAAAGAAATTCAATTATGTGACCATCATTGAAAAAATTCTATTAAGTTGGCTTCCACTTGGGTTTTTTAGAGCTTTGTACGTGTGTACTCAGGTGCTGTTTTTCTTTGGTGGGGATGAGGGAGAAGGGTACTGGTCCCATATCTCCATATGGCATTTCTGAGCCGTGAATTTCCTTTCTTTCCCGCTCCATTTTGGCAAAATCCTTTAGCTTCAAAGTATATTTTAAGAATTTAAAGATTTCACTGTATGGGGGTAAACATTTTCCCCATATAAATATGTGATGCAGGGTTGATGGTCAAATTCTCATTCTGTAACTCCCTGGGGAGTGGGAGGCAGACAACAACCTCAGAGATCACCTTAAATTAAGTATTGGGTAAAATGCGGTGAAAGATTTCTGTGGGATTCATCCAGACTACTTTTGCTTCTGGTCTCTGCTGTGTCCAGTCTCCTTTGGTTCATCCCTTGCCCATCCATCCTTAACCCCCATAATAGCTAAAAGGGTGTCTGACTCCAGCTCCCTCAAATCATTAAGCTGTTAATTTAACTTGAAGATGGGAATAGTACTTCTGGAAACTTCCATTGGCTCTGCCTACAGAGCCAGAAGCAAAGAAGTGGGGGTCTTAGGGCAGAAAGGAAAGATCTG
The DNA here is from genome assembly GCF_030435805.1 of Mustela lutreola. NCBI lineage: Eukaryota > Metazoa > Chordata > Mammalia > Carnivora > Mustelidae > Mustela > Mustela lutreola. The sequence continues at coordinate 40,673,483 of NC_081300.1, forward strand.
TATCGGAGTTGGGAATGTGACTATATACTATGAGAATAATGTGTGTGTGTGTATGTAGGTTAAATATATGTATCTATACACACACATATATATACACAGAGACTTGTGCATATGTATACATATTTTGTCAATTACAAAGTGCTCTTTCCACATCATATATTTAGATCATTACTAATAGAATTCTTTATGATAAGAAAGTTCTTGGGATATAATTTAGTTTTTTCTTTGGCCTTAGGAAAAACTATATTAAAAAGTCAAATAAGCATGTCTTATGTTTTTAAAAAGTGGTTATTTAAATTAAACTGAATGTAATTCCATCAAATTCATTCTGCAACCATTTGTTAAATACCTACCATGTGCTGAATACTGGGTTTCTAACAGAGAACAAGACAGGTGTGGTTTTCCCCTTTCCGAGCTTATAAGCCGATAGAACAGAGGCCTGGAAACAGAAAGAGCATTGTATGACTGTATGATTAGATTTATGTGACATTCCAGGAAGGGAAATATGGGGATGTTGTGAAAACATATAACAGGGAGGCTTAAAATAAATAAGTAAATATAATTAATTAATTAATTAAAGTGATTACCAATTTATTTTTCAAATTCCAGTTTTTGGTGTTTTCTGCACAACAGAGCTTTTGTAAAATTACAAACTATTTAAATAGACTGACAAAATACAGCCAATGCAATTGAATTGAGTTGGAAATGAACTACACACTCTGAGTATGGACAATAATGCATTCCTCTTTCTTTCTCTCAAATAATACATCCCATAAAACTACAAATATTTTCTCCGAAAAATTAATCATAAAATTGACCTGTTTCTGGGAAATCTAGATCTATGCTATGTTATATTTAAGTAACAAAAAATCATTCATTTTGATAAACAGAAAGCAAGCAAATAGGTACAAAATGCCAAAAAAAAAAAAAAAAGAAGCAAATTGTGTTTTAAACCTGTCAGCACTTTTAAACCAATAATTTTTTTTTCCTCAGATAGTCTATCTTCTTTCCTTTAACTACCTAGCTTTCTAAAACAATAGCTATGCCTTGAATTTAGTTACGGATCTTTACTCTGTTGAAGGCTACTTTCTATATCTTGAATTATATATTTTTTAGACAAGTTCTTTGATTCAAGACCATTTAGACTTTCCAGGTTATGCCAATCAGTTCCAGGAGCAATATGAGATGAGAGAAGTTTTGTGGGTGTTGTTCTTTATGAGGTTAAAAAAACTTGTCATGGTTTCTAGCCTTAATCAACTATAACCTCAAATTGTGTGGGGGTATGGAAATGAAGATTTGTGTACAAATGTGTGATCATTAAATTCCAGAGTTAAGTACTTTCTTCATGCTAAGAAATCAGTGTGGCACTTATGAATGGACTTAGAGATGACAATCTCTATGTAAAATCAATTGTTTGTAACCCATTTTTAGAAAATAATACGATATGATTTGGGTTCTAAGAACTTCTGTTTATTTTAATTTCTCATTAATACTAAATGACTGTGGTGCCCCTAAAGCCACTTCCTTTGCTTTTCCCTTTTAAAATGAATATGGGTAGTGTTTTGGTAGTGGTTAGAAACAATTAAAGTACCACGTTAGTTGTATACTGGGTGGCTCAGTGAGTTAAGACCCCGCCTTTGGCTCAGGTCATGGTCTCAGGGTCCTGGGATCAAGCCCCGCATCAGGCTCTCTGCTCTGCAGGGAGCCTGTTTCCCCCCTCTCTCTGCATTTCTCTCTGTCTACTTGTGATCTCTCTCTCTCTCTCTCTCTGTTAAATAAATAAGTATAATATTTTTAAAAATAAAATAAAATGAACATGGGAGCCCCTGATTGGGGCAATCTGTTGAGGATTGCTCTTTTGGTTTGGGCTGGGGTCCTGATCAGGTTCATGGCATTGGGCATCAGACTTGGAGTCTGCTTGAGACTGTCTCTCCCTCTCCTCTGTCCCTCCCCATCCCTACCTTCTCTCTCCCTAGAATGAAATAAATAAATCTTTAAAATAAAATGAATATGAATAATATGGAAGGACTAGAAGATAAATTTGTTTCTGAAATTGACTTTTTTTTATCAATAAGACAACTGTAACGTGGAAGTCTGTGATCAAATATAATTCCTGATTTTTTTCTTTTTTTCTTTTTTTGAGGTTTTAATATTATCTTGTGATGCTTGTCAGAAAATTTCTCTTCAAGTTCCTTCTCATCTTCAGGCTGAAACACTTGTAGGCAAAGGTGAGAAACAGCATTAAGAATTTCATAGTTTTAACTGCTACATTTAGCTTCAGGCTGCTCTTGTAAAGTTTGGGATAAAGCCCTGTAATAGCTACTTGGCATTAAAATCCAACATAAAATGAAAGATGGACTACTTGTGTTTTGGTAGTGGTTAGAAACAATTAAAGTACCACGTTAGTTGTATACTTTTCTTGCCAGAAAAATTAGCAAACATCAAAGGGCTAAATGAGTTTAGTTCAGATGAATGAAGGCATGAAAACCAGAGGCATATTTTAATTCATATCAACTAATCTGTTGCCAAAATTCCAAAGCCAATGCTCTTTAATTGATTAGATATAAAACAGTTGTGTTAAAATTTAAATGCCCCCCAATAATATTTGTGCTTGAGGTTGACTATAATGAACAAGTCCCCCCACAAGAATTTGTGTGATTTGTTACACAGAATAGCTTGTGAAAGTCAAATAAAATTTCACTATCACAGCCATTCTTCAAACATAGGTTGGTTGCTCTGAGTCCAAGGGTCAAATTCCTTTCATGAGGATTTTCTTTGGCCTTAAGTTTACACCTTGAATACAAAAGTGGTATCTTTTCCAAGGCAGACATCATTTTGGCCTGTGCTTTGAAATTCTAAATTAATCCATTGCCTTAAATCTTCTAAAAGTTTGTAAAAGAGATACAACCTATACTCTATGGACATATAGCAAATATGCTAAATATGTTAAACATGAATCTGTAAAGGAAACATTTTGATAACAACCTTATTATATACCAAGTATTACTGAAGTATAGACTGGTTTTCTTTCTTTTTTGCAAGACAGCTTTAGTTATCAAAGATGGTTGAAGACCTGTTTCAAATTTGAGACCATACCAGTAACACTACATATAAAATGATAAATTTGTATGTATATGTACAAACCCATAAGCAGGAGTTAGAGTGGAAACAATAAATCCAGGGACAGTAACAAAATATTTTATAGCTCTTCACAAATTAATTTATGGTGAAAATAATGGAAACTATGACTCCATTTATTTAATTAAATTATTTAATTTACATGGCCCCTCAATTTTATAATAATAGGTACTCAACAACCTCCAAGCGTCACCTCCCTCTTTCTGCTTCTCACGGACTACTGTCAGTTGTCATTCCTGTAAAACTTGTTCTATTCCTGTTTTATTTTACAAATTGCTGCCAATGTCTTCCCTGCAGTGAATCTGAAGGAATGTTTCCCATCCACCACTCTAATCCTGACCAGCGACCCTGACTTCAGGATTCTAGAAGATGGCTCCATTTACACAACACGTGACCTCATTTTGTCTTCTGAAAGGAAGAGCTTTTCCATTTTTCCTTCAGATGGCCAGAGCCAGGGACAGAAAAAGATAGAAATTGTACTGGATGTGAAAGGAAAGAAGGTATACGCTCTGCTTACAAAAGGCCTTCATTTCATAGACTTCCTTCCCTGCCAAAATCAAGGTTTCTGAATGCTTACTTGTGTGTTTATTCCCCTTCTAACTAACCTGTGCAAAGACTAGACTGTTTCAAGGAGTGGTAGAGCTGTCTACAAAGTGGTGCAAAAATGAACAGCTCTGCAGCCAGGGAGCAAGGTCAGAATATCAAAGGTTTCAGATAGTGCTTTGAGGTGTGGCAATTAGCACAACCAACCTAAGGAACAAGCAAGGGTGGGTCTAAAACTCAGTGAAAACTGAGTCAGGTTTGAGGTGTGGGACTCCACCCTGAGTGGCTTTCTCCCAAGTGACTGTGGGTTTCAGTCACTTTAAAGAGGTTGTCTACAGCTTACTCCCACCATAATAGAAAATGCCATGGGGGTCCCTCTCTTCAGGGAATGACATGTAGCCAGTCGACAGGACTGGTTGGAATGCCCAGGCTCCAGGCTCATTCATGTTCTTGCCGTGAGTGGTAGTGATCAAGAGTTGGGAAGGGAGAGATTGCTGAAATTCACAGAAATCTCACTTTAAGCAAAGTCTGCACCCTGAAGTAAGTCTTGTGGAATAACTTATGAATAAGTAATTTAATTTGTGAGAGACTTCCCAGCTATATTCCTTTTGATTATAATAGTTCTTTACCAAATTTAGAATGTGCTTGCATTTTAACATGCATAACACATATTACAAATTTAGAAGGAATGTTATAAAACATTGTTTCATATTTTCATATTATAGTTTCCACATCACATAAAATAAAATATACTTGAACAAACACTGACCTCTGTCTTTGCATAGTTCTATAAACACTGTAGCCAGTATTTTGGCAAATATCGGTTGTACCACACCAAGTGGAATAAAATCAGTTTTTAGATATTTGTTAACGGATAATCTCTGTTTAGGAGGTTAATACTTCTGGAGATGGCATCTTTCAGCAACGCCCTACAAATCTCTGGTTGATTAACTGGTTAAACAGAATGAAACTGGTACTGTGTGTGTGTGTGTGTGTGTATCTTAATAAAAAACAGAAAGAGTTTGGGTATTACCTGTGATATTATTATGTGCAACCCCTACTTATTTTCTTCACATTGGTGTACATGTGAAAATCACAGTTCCTGATGAGAGGCTGGGCTCTATTTCTTCATCTCTCATCACATGCAGCTTCCCAAGAAGAGGCACACCAGAGACACAGTTCTCAAACGCAGCAAGAGACGATGGGCCCCTATTCCCTGTTCGCTGATGGAGAACTCATTAGGTCCATTTCCACAACATGTTCAGCAGGTACATTTGACTTTATATAGTATAGCTTGTTTACTTTTAAAACTTTCAGGGCTTTTACCTGTTTGTACTAATAAGGATCACCCATTCACCAGAACTTAAAAAAATAAAAAAATCAGTGTATTTTGTCACTTTCCTCCAGAAATCCTATTCCGCATTTACAAACAAGTTTCATATTTTGAGTTTCTGATGCTTTTAAATCTATATCCAGATTCTCCTGAATAGTCCACCAGACTTCACTCTTCTTTGCTCAGAGGACATGCCTATAGATTTTGCATAATTCAATTGTCCCCTCAATTCACACTTACCCTCACAAAAAAAGACTGGTATTTTTGTTTACCAAAAAGGAGATGTCACTGCCAGCTACCTGGAGTGTATTAATAGGCCAGCTTTGAAATTAGGTCTTAATGGTGGGTGGGAGGTTGTGTTATTTTTAATTTTTTAAATCAGAAAAGTTTCCACTTCAAATAACTCAAAACCACTGAAATTGTTACTATATTTTACATAGGAATAAGGATTAAGTGACTAGAAATTGTGAAGGTATGTTTAACTCCAAGATTTTCCATAAATATGCAGAGAATTCAAAAAAATTTAGGATCATATAGATGATCCAGTTTGTGGCTTTGCACGTTGCTGAGTATGAATAAGAGCTTGAAAAATATGGGATGATGCATAAAGAAACAGGGGAAGGAAAGAATAGGTGAATAGAAAAGAGAGTAAGTGATAATAGTTAAAGCATCACAACAGATCAGGTTGAAGGTATTACCGTAGCATATTTGTTATTTTACTATATTGTCACTTATGTTACAGGTCCAGTCTGATGCTGCACAGAACTATACCATCTTTTACTCCATAAGTGGACCAGGAGTGGACAAAGAGCCCTTCAATTTGTTCTACATAGATAAGGACACAGGGGACATCTTTTGTACGCGAAGCATAGATCGTGAGCAGTATGAACAGTTTCCAGTAAGATTATTGGATTATTGAGAATTATTTTTTCAGTTACAGTTTCTGTAATTTTAAAGCATAGTTTTTTTTTTTTTAATCTTATTTATTTGACAGAGAGCGAGAGAGAGATCACAAGTAGGCAGAGAGGCAGGCAGAGAGAGGGGGATGCAGGCTCACCGCTGAGCAGAAAGCCAGATGTGGGGCTTGATCCCAGGACCCTGAGATCATGACCTGAGCCGAAGGCAGAGGCTTAATCCACTGAGCCACCCAGGCACCCCCAGTTTCTGTAATTTTAATACAGCTTATTTACATATTAGAAAAATTAATCATTTGATTTAGTATTTTAAATATCATTATAGTATGATGTAAACTTAACATTTCTATTAGCACAATTGGTGAAGAAAGATAATGGATATCATAAGGGGAGAAAAGCTCTATAAAATAAAATGACAGATTTTAAAGCACAGGCTTTGATTTGTAGAACCCTGGGACAACAGTGGTGAATTTTCTTGAGTTTGTATTTCCCTATAACAGGTTCAATTATTCTCCACCTGACTGTACATTATAAATCACATGAGAACTTTTTCAAAAATACTGATGCTTAGGTCATTTCCCAGAAATTCTGGTTTAATTGTTCTGGGATGGGCCCCAGCAACTGAAAATTTGAAGTCACCCAACATAATTCTAAACATATCATAAAACTGAGGTTCACTGCTTTTACCTCTTGAATAATATTGTGCTTCTTTTCTTTTTTTCCCTCTGACTGTCCTTCAGCCATGAGAGCCTTGGATATCATTTTATTTCTTTAGTAATCCAGAATAAGTTACCAATTTCTCTTATTTTATCTAATTTGACCCAAAGTAAAATTCAGCTCTTCAGAAAATTAAATCCTTTCTTTTTTCTGTTTCAAACTTCACATATCTCCTCAGTGTTCTGAGGTCTAACCTGACATACAGAAGAAATTCACAGTGAGTTTTAGGGAGATGGTGAGTTAAATTATTTAAGTGCTTGGATTCTTGAATTAGAAGTGAGTGTAATTGAAGGACTCTTTGTTAAATGAGTCCATAGAAAGGAAAGTTATCTCATACTTGGGTAGTCCAGAAATTAACATCTTAGCAGATATCCAAAAGATAAGCAGGGGGGCAACTGGGTGGCTTAGTTGTTAAGCGCCTGCCTTCAGCTAGGGTCATGATCCCAACGTCCTGGGTTCGAGCCCCAAATCAGGCTCCCTGCTCAGCCGGAAGTCTGCTTCTCTCTCTCCCACTCCATCTGCTTCTGTTCCCTCTCTCTCTCTGTCAAATAAATAAATAAAAATATTTAAAAAAAAGAAGAAGAAAAAGAAAAAGAAAAGATAAGCAGGAACTGGTAGCCACACAAAGGCAGCTATGAAAGAAGTGAATGACGAGGGATGGGGGGGGGGGGCGGGTGGAGACTCTGTCCTAAGGATGTCAAAGCACTGGATAAGGTGGTGAAATTTTTAGAACATAAATGTCCCACTTTAGGGATTTCGTAATTAAATTAAATGTTTGGATTAGAATGACATATTGTCCTTATAATTTTATGCTCCCACCTAAATTCTCTGAATAAACATACTTTATTCATAATAATATCAAATTATTAATTTGAGAAATAGAAATAGCTTACAGGGGCACTTGGGTGGCTCAGTTGGTTGGGCTTCTGTCTTCAGCTTGGATCATGATCCCAAGCTCTTGGGATCATGCCCCACATCAGGCTCCCTGCTCAATGGGGAGCCCGCTTCTCCCTCTCCCACTCCCCCCTCCCACTCCCCCTGTTTGTGCACCCTCTCTCTCTTTGTCAAATAAATCTTAAAAGGAAAAAAAAATAGCTTACATAGATTCTAATAGGAGAGGTATGCTAAGCATCATTGCAAGCATTTTGATCTATCAAGAAACCATATAAAGTTGAAAAATATATAGATATAGGTATGTGTGCATGTGAATATGTAAATTCTCTGACCTCCCCCTTTTTAAATATTTTATTTATTTGTCAGAAAGAAAGGTGGGGAGAGCACAAGCAGGGGGAGCGGCAGGTAGAGGGAGCAGCAGACTCCCTTCTGAGCAAAGAGCCTGATGCAGGACTCAATCCCAGGCCCCTGGGATCATGACCTGAGCTGAAGGTGGATGCTTAATCAGCTGAGCCACCCAGTCCCTCTGCCCCTTTTATAGATCCATTATAAGGAGAAAAGATCCAACACTAGTAGTCGCTCCTAAGGAGAAATAATAAGCTGCCTGCTCTGTATGCTGCAATGTACATTTCACTTCTTATTCTGCTGATAACACCCTGTTTTTGAATTTTTGAAGTCTTCAGCTGCTTCTCACTGGATTGTTGACAGAGAACAGAAAGAGAGAATAGTTTTATTTATAAAAAGGGGGTGGTTCTGGGCACCTGGCTGGCTCAGTGGGTTAAGCCTCTGCCTTCAGCTTAGGTCATGATCTAAGGATCCCAGGGTCCTGGGATCGAGTCCCACATTGGGCTCTCTGCTCAGCGGGGAGCCTGCTTCCTCTGTCTCTGTCTCTCTCTCTCTCTGCCTGCCCCTCTGCCTACTTGTGATCTCTCTCTGTCAAATAAATAAATAAAATCTTTAAAAAAAAAAGGGGGGGGGTGTGGTGGTTCCTGGCTGGCACAGTCAGTTAAGCGACTGACTCAGGGTGGTGATCTCAGGATCATGAGACCGTGCCCACCTGGGGCTCTGTGCTCTGCACAGAATTGGCTTAAGATTCTCTCTCCCTCTCCTTCTGTCCTTCACCCCTGTGCTGTCTATCCCTAAAATACATAGTAAGTAAATCTTTAAAAAAAAAAAAATAAGTTACATTGGTGTGCCAGGCTGGCTCAAGTTGGTAGAGCATGTGACTCTTGATCTTAGGATTGTGAGTTCAAGCCCAATGTTGGATGTAGAGATTACTTTTTTTAAAAAGTTACTTTCTTACTTTTTAACATCTTTTAAAGGACAAAAGAAATAAAACGGTTTGGAATTTATTAATGTTGGGCTTCTGGATAATTTTTATTTCAGAATTACCCATGTTTCTCTAGTTCCCATTAAATCATAGTGAAGATTGAACTGATATTAAGAAATACCTCTTTCAAATTAGTAAGATTTGTAAAGGGAAGTATAACAGCCAGATATAAACATGATGAAACATGAAATCACTTGAGGCAATGCACAATGGTAGCCTTCTCTGTCAACATAGAGGTGTAAATTAAAATAATACATCTTTGTTTTTGTATCAAATTGATTTCACTTACTAGCTTTACATTGGAAAGCTTATTACTCTGGAAATTAGTAGATCTTCACTATCTGCCACTTTTTCTTTTAGGCTTGGACGACTCACAATCTTCAAGAATCTGTTTCCTTTTCTGCCTTACAGGCTACTAATAGTTGTCTTATCTACCTCAGAGCTGTTGCAAACATTAAATACACAAATTAAATATTGGTAAAATCAGTATGAAAACCAAACAGCTCTTTAAAAAAAAATTAAAAATAATACAAGTGCTCTAGGATTTTGTCCTCAAAAACAGGATTTTGATGGGATTTCCCAATTTTTTGCATTTATCTAACCTATATAAATGTTATGCATTACTCAATTATTGTTACCTGAAATAATTTGATTTCATTAATTATTGGCACAGGTTGCCACGGGTCTAATTCAATACACATTCTCATTGTGCTCCTACTCTCCCTCTTGCCCCATGTTAGATTGTTTGATCTTGGCTTGTAAGTATTTTTCTGGATGAATCACATCATTATTGCAGTTTCAAGAGTTTGTCTTAAACCATTAAATACATCCAATCTTTCAGGGATGTGTATAAGTCCATTTTATCAAGTCTTTTCAAAGAATTCTTGTATAAGTAGAGGATTTTCTTCAATAATTCCAGGCTATTCTATGAAAGAAAGCAGTTACAAACATGTTTCTCTTTGAGTGTTGAGGAGAATCTGTATCTTTGTAAATACACAGGGAAAATTTTTCAGGTTAGTCCCTTTCCCAGAGCCTTGTTATCTTGCAACATACATTTCTTTTTCAGCCACACAGGCGCACCCATTGTCTTTAAATGTATGTTGCTAATCACATTCTGCACCCACTCAGCTTTGGTGCCACTGCTCTCCTCCTACCTTTGCCCTGTCTACACTAGCTATCTTTCTTTACAAGGTCAAACTCGGGCTCCCACTCCTGTTGGCAACTGTTTCCATCTTCCCAAAGAAAGAAAGAGAAAAAGAAAAGAAAAGAAAAGGAAAAAAGGAAAAGAAAAGAAAAGACAACTCAGCAAATTGTAGTGGAAAAGGGCTAAAAGAAATGAGATTCTTCAAGCTACAGAAGAATTCAAGGGAGAAACAATATCCTAAAAATGCACAAGAAGTTTAAATAATACTCTTCTAACTCAGCTAAAAATATGACTAATTTTAAAGTATAATGTTCTATATACTTCTTATTGCAATATTCAAGTGTATGATTATTGCTTTAGTATAAAAGAATGTGAACACTACTGTAAAACCAGTACTATTATTGAGTTCACCTCAATGACTAAATAAGAAAGTATTTAAATTAGTTTCTCTATTACAGGGACATAAATAGATTCTCCTAGGGAGAATGAATCTATGGAAGGTGAGATAATGATATTAACTTGTGGTTAAAGATCAGGAAACACTATTATGTCAAACTACAAGTGATTGTATGGTGGGAACTAGATGATCTTCATTTCTGATAAAGAGAAGCACTAGTAAGAAGTTGTGTAAATTACAGCAGGATGGACTTAAGTTAGAGAGGGAGATATTTTAATGCCAATGTGAAGAAGTAGAAGAATTCATTACAAGTGATTCTGTGAAGAATGTTTATGATACATTTTTGCAAAGGGCCATTTTTTTTCTAAGATTTTATTTATTTATTTGACAGAGAGAGATCACAGGCAGGCAGAGAGGCAGGCAGAGAGAGAGAGGAAGGGAAGCAGACTCCCTGCAGAGCAGAGAGCCCGATGCGGGGCTCGAGCCCAGGACCCCGGAATCACGACCTGAGCTAAAAGCAGAGGCTTTAGCCCCCTGAGCCACCCAGGTGCCCCACGAAGGGCCAATCTAAAGGGAAGTTTGTCTTTCTGAAAAGGAAAGATGGATGGAATTGAGTGGAAAAATCTATTTATTGAAGAATTACCTACTCAGGCACTGTGTTGGGTGCTTTGGTATGTCATAGGCTTCATCCCTTAGGACAATTGTCATCTTATAGAGACATAAGATAATTTTGTAGTTTTCTGTAGCTAAAAATCTCAAATGGCAGCAGCTTAAACAAAATCTGAGGGGAAAGGAAGAGATGGATAGGAAGGCCGAATAGTGTGACATCCGGACAGGACGGTGGTGAAGAAAACCACGGTGCTGCTGGTGGGGATGGTGAGCTGGAACACTGCTGTATTTCCACTCTGCATTCAGAATTTATTGGGAATAAGATCTAGTGATCAGACTGGTGGAAATCAAAGTATGAGTTTTATAACTGACAAAGTCCACCTGGGGGTTGTTTGGGGAAACGCAAATAAGGGAACAGAAAGAACATGATCATTTCAATACCATCCATCCCAGAGACTGGAGCGGAAGCTTCTTCCTTCCAGATAAACTGTGAAGATGTAATGTTGCCTTTTAACAGGAGCCGGGATTCTGTGGTTACTTTGGTAGATGAAACAGAGATCACTGAAGAATCTAGTTAGGTAATATCAGGATTACAATTGTGCTTTGTGGAAATGACTCTGACTCTTGAGTGCTGCAGATATTGGACAAGGTCAGTTAGGAAAATTGCAGGAAAGTTTGTAGGATAACATGTAGAATACATTTGGAGTCTCATGAGAATGATGGCATTAGGAATAAAAGAGAGATAACGAGTGGCAGAGACACAGAAATGCCAGCATCTCTAGAACTTGGCAACTGACAGATAAGGCTAATGAAGGACAAGGAGGAGGGAGATACCTGGAATTTTAACCCTGGTTCATTTTGGAAGATGGTTACAGTAGGAAAATCAGGAAGATTGACTGGAGAATAACTGACCGGTGAATAATTGACCTGTGAATAATTAATACAGAATCCACCTTGGGCATGTTTATTTGGTCCTGTCAGTAAAGAAAATCTGTTTAACTCAAACACTATTTATTGAACACTTATAATGCATAAGCCACATAAGAAGAGTACAGAAATAAACTGATGGTCTTTGAAAGAAAAGGACATTAAGTCCTGGCCTTTGGAACCAGCATATACCATTTTGAGATGGCTTTGGAACCTATATACGATTTTATTGGCACTTTTTTTTTACACAAGAAATATGTGTATGATAGAAAAATGAGAACATGCAGGTAACCAGAGAAAAGAATTGATAATTGAATCTCTGAAGATCATTGATATCTATTTATACATGTAGGCAAATCCATAAATAAATGGAATCCTATTTTTTAAATCTCTAATAAAATACTTTTTATTAGCATAACTGGGGGAAATTTATATACAATCTAACAAGCGGAAGGGTATGCGGTTAATTCAGAGAACAGAGTAATTCCATTTAGCTGGAATGCACAGTCCTTGGCGGGAGAATCACATGAACGCTGCACAAGGTTTGAAGCCATATGGCAGCATTGTCTGTGCTAGTGTATCTTCCATCGCCCAAGTTCTTAGTTACATATTCTTTCATGGATGGCTTTTTAAACCTTATGTCTTTTCCCAACTTCTAGACTTAATTTTGTGCACAATGTGTCATTTGCAAACAAGCTGACGGTGCTTGTTTCCCCTTCAGCTCTACGCCTATGCCACAACAGCAGACGGTTATGCCCCGGAGTACCCGCTCCCCTTGCTGTTCAAAGTTGAAGACGATAATGATAACGCTCCCTATTTTGAAAACAAAGTGACTATCTTCAGTGTGCCTGAAAATTGTAGAACTGGTAAGTTCACCTCTCAGGAAAAAACTGGATTTTTGCTTTGATTAAAATCCCCAGTAATGTTGTAAAACAATTATGCAAAAGCATTTAACAATGCTGGAGTGTCAAAGATATTCTATATAAAACCTTGTAATCTTTGAAGATCATAAATTCTTCAAAGGCAAACCTTTTTGTGCTTATTTTTGCTCTGTGTAAGTACAAGGCAGCTAATATGGGAAGTTACCAACTTTGTTAGATTAATCCATGATGCATATGTGTGTGTTACAGACAAATGCTATCCACATTTTCTATTTTGACCATGTACATAGGCATCACAGATGCATTCATAAAGTAATAAATAATTGGAATCTTTACAAAGTTTCAAGACATTTTCAAAGACCCAGAAATAAATCATCTGATGGAAATGTTTATCTGACTTATAACAATATATACATACATTTACTTGGCATATTTTCCAAACAAATTAAAAAAATGGCAAACCAATTTAATGTTATAGACAGCCAAGATTGTGACCTAGGCACGAAGTATCCATTTTATTTTGAAAATAAAAAAGTTACAAGAAATGCCTCCTGCATTCTCTTGTCATTGCCTCTGCATGCATGTTTAACAGTGTTCTTTCATAATTCTTGATTTGCTAAAGTAACATTTCTTATACTCTTCTGGGCTCTAAATCTTGTCCAAATGATACTCAGGTTGCTATACAATGTTTGTCTTACATATATTAATAATTATTTGCATATATTAACAATTCAGCAGATTTATTGAAATATCAAGGTATAAATTCTTTGTTATCATATTCAAAGCTGTGCTATTCCTCTCATAACATTATCAAGTTGTCCCATAAAAGATGTGAGACATGCAAAGAAGATCCCATCCAAACATGACTTGTGAGCTGGGGTGGTGGGTTGAAGGGAAGAATTGGAGGACCACACGAACCAAAGGTGGGGTGGGTGTTCTTAGACATGGGGAATATTAACCCTGTTATTCAGAATACCCACATAATTAAGGGGAGCCTGGGGTTTGGAAGAGCATTTAAGACACTCCACTTGTTTGTAAAATCAATACACTTGTCATTTTGGGGAGAATACACTACAACCATACCTTGTTTGTAATTCAGGTTTATGACTCTTTTAAGTTGTTGACAATATGGGATTTTTCTGAACAGGAACTTCAGTGGGACAAGTGACTGCCATAGACCTTGATGAACCAGACACTCTCCATACTCGTCTGAAATACAAAATCTTACAGCAAATCCCAGATCATCCAAAGCATTTCTCTATACATCCGGATACAGGTGTCATCACCACAACTACACCTTTACTGGATAGAGAAGTAATGAACTGATTAATTTTAGAATCACTAAACTATATTTATACTCATAATGAACTCCCAGAGGAGTCTGGCCACCTCCCCAGATTGTTTCCCTACAGCCTGTGTTTGGGCTTCTCTGGATACCTCCTTTGTGTCTAAGGAGATTTGGGGAAAGCACAAGGTATTGGGCAAGTTCTCATGAAGATCATTGACCTGATGTGATGTGTGGATGCAAAATAGCTTTAAATTTTGAAATTTTATGGTAGACATATCTGGTTTCTATTGCACTGACTAGCCAATCTCTTATTCTTATTTATACTTATATATTTTAAAATCATCAAAAAAGAACATAAAATAATGAGAGCCTATTCAATGGCAATGAGAATCACTAGCTATAGGAAATAGATGAGTTCATCAGTGTACCTTTTTCTTTCATTTTTTTTCTTTTTTCCAGCATTGTGATACATACAAGTTAAAAATGGAAGTGCGAGACATGGGGGGCCAACCTTTTGGTTTATTTAATACAGGAACAATTACTATTTCACTTGAGGATGAAAATGACAATCCACCATATTTTACAGAAACTTCTGTGAGTATCTCTTTGGATTCATTTACCTCGGTTCTTTCACTTTTTCAAAAAAACACAAGGAATTTGGTAGTTCTGTGAGATTCCATATTTTGGTTTTAAGAGTGACCACTTACAGGTAACATGAAAAGAATATGATTTCTGAAAAAATAATTGAAGAACCAGTTTTTTCTAAATGCTAGGAAAAAACTACTCTCTTGGCTATCAAAGGGCTGCTTAGCCCTTGATGTTATTCATGTATTCACCAGTGTCTTGGATGCCAAGTTCTATTGTTGGATGCCTTGGGTTTAAGTTTATTTTATAGAGTGCAGGAAAAGAGGTCCTCTCTCTCTGATATCCTTTGTACTTCAACTTCCTAAGATGAAAAAGAGACTAGCTTTATATCCTCTGCTTTGCTGGGACAGCACTACATACAGTGTGGACCTCCCATTATCTATATGCAGATTCTCCCAGCATCATGTATGAGGGAACTTTCCCTTAGGAAGTACACAGTACAAGAAATATATATAGGAAGATACTTCCAGGAAATGGCTCTTCTTTCCTGAACTTTTAATAAATAATAATTTTTTCATTAATCTGTACCAGAGTACAAGTTAAAGAAAAGAAAACCTCCAGTGACAGGCACATTCATACAATATTTTATATGAATCCCTACACCTTGTAAAGATATGTTTATCCCATAGTTTAGAGAAAATGAAAAGTCAGTTAAGTAACTTGCTGACGATCTCATACATTTAGACCATGTAAGAGGAAAAACTGGGATTAGAATCAAGATCTATTGTACTCTAATGATTTTTCATCCTTCTATGAATTTATTTTACATTTCTAGAAGATTATGGTTTACTACTTTTTAAAAATCTTTTAATATAATATGCTTCTGTAATTGTATTTCTTTTTTGGAGGGAAGAGGAAAAAATGTGATTTAATTCCTCAAAAAAGGAAAAACTTTTTCCTTAAAATGTTTGCTAGGGAAATTAAATTGAATTAAAAACAATAATTGGCATAATAACAAGTCATCCAGTAATAATAAGAAATCAGTGTAGGTTATAATTATCTATAAATATTAAAGGCTTACTATGTTGATATAAACAGGGCAATTCAGAATAGATAAAATTCAGAATAGATAAAATCTGAGGGCTTGAGTGATTTCAGAGAAATTTAGAAGTTAAGAGATGAATTAGTATTTGAAGAATGGGTAAGATTTGAAAAAGCAGTTTAGTAAGGAAAGAAATAATCTATGCATGAATTTTTTAAGTCCTTTCCAATTTATGTTCACACGTTCCTATATCACTTTATTTTCTTTTTCTTTAAATGTAAATTTTAAAGTAGAAAATCATGCTGTTAAAGCTATCAATTTATCATAACAAGAGGCAATTGTTTTAGTATATTACAGAAGTAGAAGAAAACAGAATTGACGTTGAGATTTTACGAATGGCGGTACATGACCAGGACTTGCCAAACACTCCTCACTCAAAGGCTGTCTACAAGATCCTACAGGGAAATGAAAATGGAAACTTCAAAATTAGCACAGACCCCAATACAAATGAAGCAGTCTTGTGTGTTGTCAAGGTAAACAACAACAAAACAATCAAGCAATACTTTAAAAAATACTAATGTACACTTGGGCATTGATTTCTACATATCTATATCCTATATACTATATATATCTCCATAGTAATTTCTGTAAACATATGACTAGAGAATTGCAACGTAATGCTGAAATGATTTACATTTGTTTACTTAAATTTTTTTTATTATTATTATTTAACCCTCATTTTTTTCTTAGAAGATGGGCATTGCAGGCAAAAAACACATTGTTCTATAGATGGAGAAAACCCAGGCAAAGAAATATTGTATTAGTAATCAAATATTGTTCTTAGAAGGAGTCTTAGGCAGCCACTTGATCTTTAATTTTTTGGAACACAAGAAAGAAAGAAATGGAAGAATCACTACTGGACATCAAATCTCTTGTCTTTTCAATTGCTTTCATGTTCAGATTATACTTTTACTTCTCTATGCTGTATAACAGACTATTTATTAACTATTTAGCAACTATTGTCATTAATCCTCCTATATTTGAAGTAGCCAACACATTGGGATTTTAAAAATACAGTCGCAATTAGTACCACCCAGAATGATAAACTAAATCTGGCTCCTTTCTCCCTTCCAGGTTCTAACCAGGGCTGACCCTGCTTAGCTTCTGAAATCAGATGAAATCAGGCATATTCAGGGAGGGATGACTAAAGACACAATTGGTTCCTTTCTGAGTCTTTCTATGTGTTGCCTTTCCTAACCTCTAACATATTTTCCCTGATGAATATCTTAGGGAGAGTGGATTTTCTTAAAAGCTACAGACACAAGTTGTACTTTCCTCTTATGATTTTTAGAAAATGCCCCTTTATTATTATGTTGCTTATTCTTTTTCTCACTCTCTTTTTCTTTTTTTTTCCTGGAGTTTTTTGTTTGTTTGTTTGTTTGTTTGTTTATCATTTTGGGGGGGTCTAGACTTCTTTCTCTTGCTTTCCTTTTTATGTTATTTTGATGGATTTTAGTCTCTAATTGTTTAACCATTGTTTCAACATTCTTTCTTCTTATTCAGCTCAGGACTGAACACTTTGATTAGGAGCTACATAAACTCAAATATGATAATTTTTTTTAAAAAGCCCTAAAAATAATGTGCTTCCAAAAGATGCTGCTAGATAGTATCACTATAATTTTTACAGATACACTCAGAGTAACTGCTCCATTATAGCCAAATCTCATGTCCCAGTGGTCTAATTATCTTATATACTTCTTATACTCTTTATATACTTCTGTTGTCTCAGTTATCACTATTCTCCCACTAGATAAATTTGGGTTTAGTCACTTATTTTGTATTTCTATTAATATTTAAACTTGTAATGAAAAAAATAAAGTCAGGATCTTCCCGAAGAAAGGTGAGAAGAGAAATTGGTTAAATCATCAATAATTTTGCATTTGATAGCATTTCTCATTATAGGAAGTCAACCATTAGTCTTAAAGTATATTAGCACCTGCTTTTGGTAACATTTTACACACAAAAATGATATTCCTTTTTGTGCTAAAATTTGGAATCCTAATTATAAGTCTTCTGTATAAAGTATTACAGATTGACTGATTAAAGTATGTTTATTAAACAGCCATTGAACTATGAAGTGAATCGCCAGGTTGTTTTGCAAGTTGGTGTCCTTAATGAAGCACAATTCACTAAAGCAGCAAATTCAAAAACTCCTACTATGTGCACTACAACTGTCACTGTTAAAATTAAAGACAGCGATGAGGGTCCTGAATGCCAACCGCCAGTGAAAGTTATTCAGAGTAAAGATGGCCTCCAAGTTGGACAAGAATTGCAGGGATACAAAGCATTGGATCCTGATACACGCAGTGGTGAAGGCTTAAGGTAAGGTATTCTTCAAAATGATATGTTTTGAGATTATGTCCAGCCTTTGGCTTGAGCATTTACGTTTGATTTTTTAAAATTAGGTATAAGAAGATAGGAGATGAAGATAACTGGTTTGAAATTAATGAACACACTGGTGACTTGAGAACTATAAAAGTACTAGACAGAGAATCAAAATTTGTAAAAAACGACCAATACAACGTTTCTGTGGTTGCAATGGATACAGGTAAGTGCAATTTTGTAGAAATAGAGGATATATTTTTAAGGAAATCTTGGGGTGAACTTTGTTTACTTTCATATCAAAATTTAATGCAAAACAGATTTGCATAGATTGCTCAATTTGTTGGAGACCACCCAATGTCAGCTCCAGTGCATCAGTAATGAAAACTAGGAGAGGACGAATGGCCAAAGACATGGTGGCATCCTCTAGGATCTCCATTGTTTTCAGGAGTACATACTTAGATAGTTATGGCTTGAGCTTCCTGAGAGGGTTTAGTCCTTCTAAAACAATTGGGTTCAAGGTAGATCTGTTTGAGCCTTTCTTAATGGAAGTATCCTATTTCCTAAGAAATGGTCAAATAATGACTACATCTTTTGCTCTGGTTTACAATCCTTCTCCAAGGTTAGTTAATTCTAGAACTTATCTAGTGAAGAAATGTCCTTCAAATGTCATAAAGTAGTCATTTCCAAATCCTTCTGAATGTACACTCCTCACAGTAGACAACTTTTGAATGTGGACCATTGCAATGTATCATACCCCAACAGTTTTGTTTGTTTGTTTTTCAATGCAAGTACCCGCCTTACTTAAGCTTTGGTTGCTAAGGCATCTGCTTCAAAGATCCCTATCTGGAATAAACATTACCAAGCAGACAAGACAGTGATTCAGACCACATCCCAGTAGCCCTACCAGCCCAGGCTCCTTTGTTTTAGAGATCTTGATTTCAGTAACTGACCCCTGGGGCAGCTTGCTTTTTCACTTCCAAGCTCTTTAAATTTCTACTCTTAGGCTTTAAATTCACCACTGAAGACTGGACTCCAGAAACCCTCAACCCCCACTCTTGACCCCAATAAAAGGGGTATCCCAGGCCTGCTTTTTTTCTCCCTGATCCCTACATCCTCTCTGTGTGGCCCCAGAAGTGCCATGTAATTTCCAGGACTTGTAAGTACAGTAAAGCATTTTTTCCCCCAGAGTTTCCTGATAGTTGGGACACCTTGCAGTCATATAAGAACCACAAAGGCCAGTCTAGCCACAAGATTGGTTATGTGCAGGCTGAGACCCACACACAGCAACCTCCCTATATTTACTAGTATGTTTGTATACATGTGCTAGTAGGTTAACATATGCCTCACAAAAATGCACCAACACTTGAATAGTACTATTTCCATGTGCCAAAAATACTTATGTTTCAATATCTAAAAAAAAACTAAATGTAAGTGTCCTTGTAAATATCATCGCTTAACCACTTGCATACGAACCTCTCTTCCTCTTGATACCTCTCACAGAAACTACATTAAAACTACAGAACTACGTTAAAAGTTCTTTCAATACAGGTAGGAAAAAAAAAACCCACTAAAGAATGCAGAGAACATTAGCTGAGAAATAATGTTGCCACCACTCTAAAACCCTGGATGATTTGCTGCTCCTATAGAAGGAGAAGTGAAAGCGGAGTGGTTCAAGAGCACGATTATGATGTCAAAGAAGGACTTCTGTTTACTCATTTATTTCACAAATGTTAATAGTCTAGTAAGTTCCAAGTACTAGGCAAGTTACTATAGAAATTAGAATTCAGAAGATAAGTCAAATTCTCACATGATATAAATGAAAGGATTACTGTATTCTCATAAGAGGTTCTTAGTATAACAACTTTCCCCATAAAAGATTGTATGGATATTATAAGTAGAAATCAGTTAAGAGCTGCCCCTCATTTCACAGAAATGAGAAGCTTAGTGATAGGAAAATGAAACATTATTTGAAGAGAAGGAAAATACAGACAATAGAAATAGAAGAAATTAACGTGGTCTTTTGTCGCTAAAAATATAAGGAGATGAAAGGCCAAATCTGAACTGTAAGAGTCTATGTCCCAGGCTCATGGATAATCTGTGTGTGCTCACAAAGAAGTAAAGACCCACATGGTGACATCAACATTTTTGTTTATTTTTGTAAACAAAATGAATATATACTTCCAAAGGGCCAGATATCTTAATAATTACTTTTATTTCCAGATGAAAGTTTAGTTTTGGTGCTCATAAATATTTCAGGATGATAACCTAGACATTCTTTTAGCTTTCTTTGAATCCAATTTATTTACTTCTGCTTCTTGTGTCAGTCTTCTTTGCCAAGCAGATTGGTTTCCGTGCTATCACTCTAGAAAGCACTGTTTCATGTACCCTCTGCCTAGTATAGCACTGCCCATCCTGTTTGAAATTCAGGTCACTTAACTGCTTCAGATGAATGACAGTGACATCTTCCATGATTGTTTCCACTCGTCTGTGTTCAGTTCTTCTCTTAATACCTCTTAAGTCTCCTTTCCCTGGGAATGATAATTAATTATCACAAGTAATGTATCTTTTCTATAAAAAGGTATTTCACTGCTTCTCATTTATATTATGTTCCTCTAACTAGATTAATTGTGCTAATTAACACATCATCTTTAGTTTGCTGATTTTGAAGTTGTCACTTGTATTCAAATTTATCTACAAATTTCTGGCAGTATCAAAATGTTTATGTTCTATTGCAGATTTCTTATTAGAAGAGCTGTTAAAAAAAAGAAAAAAGAAAGAAGAGCTGTAGCTCTCTTTTATTTTTAGATATTATAAAATTTGTTTAGATAGAATAATTTTGGAAAATATATATGCAACAGTGGCCTTTTATAAAGTCATTTATTTAAAAATAACTTTTAATAAGTTAAATAAGCAAATAATCACTGAAATATACTATAAGATATGGCTTAAGTGTTATTTCAAAGTAAAATGGATTATATTTGCATATGATTTATAGTGGTCTTTATGATAAATGCTGAATTTATCTAATGCTTCAAATTTAGAAGCAAAAAACGAGAAACTGGATCAATTTTTCTGTTTATTTCAATTTTGAGAGCTTACGATTTATTGTAGTTTATTATCTTCTCACAAATGGGAAAATCTAGACATGTTTTTTGAACTTCATTATCTCTTAAACACAAATCATCGGTAATATTTTCATTAAAAATATTGAGACAAGGTGAAATGCTTTAAGCCAATAACAGTGGCCATCTGGAGATGAGTAATAGCTCCTATGGTCAAAAGCATATTTATTGAATTAGGGGAAAGGTGCAAACTTATTTTATGGTTTACTCAACAAAGTTTTTTGGAAAGTATAAAACAGTAATTGCATTATGTTCAAGGTGTTACTATGAAGTTATAAGTTAGCCAAGAAATGCTAGGCAGAGCATTAGGTTCTCAAGACGAATACAACTTAGCTCTGAAGATGATCATGTTTACAGTTCAGCCAGTGAGTCAATGATGAGCAAAGTGTTCTGAGAAATCAAAGGAGAATATCGCTGCCACTGTCTAGAAAAGTCACGGCAAGTTTCAAGAGGAGGAGATATCTGAGCGGATTCTTGGAAGATAACAAAGTATGATCAGGCAAAGAGAAAGAGAAAAATATTCCCAGAAGTGGCGACAGAATGTACCAAAGCAGACAGGGAAGGGTGCACCCAGTGGGTTTGTTGAGAAGCTTTACAAAGTTTGGGAAAAGAGTATGTGAGGAAATGAGTCAGAAGAGGAAGTCAAGGAAGTAACTGATGACCTAAAGTGAAGTCTTTGTATATGCAAGATGAACAAATGACTTCACAAAGTAAGCTGTAAGGAATCCATTTTATTTTCAGGTGGCTCTTCTGTAGTGACATTGCTCATCATGTCATACCTTTTCATTTTAAAAAGCACCTCAAGATAACATCTGATAGAGCCATCAAGCTTCAAGGAAGAGTGACATGTCACTATTTTGTATTTGTAGCAGTGGTATTTGGGATCCCAAAGTGTGTGAAATTCAAGTTCAGACAGCCACTAGAAAGCAGATGTCAGCGGTGTGTCACAGAGATGCCAAAAATAAGTTTTTAAGCAAAGAAATATCCTATTTTTAAATTTTTCATAGATGGCAGATCTTGCACGGGAACATTAGTAGTTCTTTTGGAAGACTTTAATGATCACCCACCACAAATTGATAAGGAAGTGACAATTTGTCAGCATGACAAGGATTACGCTGTGCTGGAACCTGTAGATGCTGATGGACCTGAGAATGGTCCACCTTTTCAATTCTTTCTGGATAATTCTGCCAACAAACTTTGGAATTTAGAAACAAAAGATGGTATGTAATTATGCTAAATCTTCTCATCGGTAGGAACTTAAGATGACTGATGGTTTTGACATTCACCTTAAGTTCATTATGATAAATAAACATTTATTTTAGGAAATTATTTTATTGATCCCCCCAAAAGGATAATACCTTGCTTTTAATTTTTTTTTTTTTAAACTTCTCATTAGCTTTTATTGCACCTCCTTCCACATGGCTTCAAGCTACCAGGACACCAGCCCTTCTCCTCACTACACACACACTCAGACAATAGAAATAGAAGAAATTAACGTGGTCTTTTGTCGCTAAAAATATATGGAAATGAAATGCCAAATCTGAACTGTTAAGAGTCTATGTCTATTCTCTGATCTTCCCCTGAAGAATCTGGCCTTCATGATGACAGGCTGTTTTGGGAGCTTTCCCTTCCCCCAAAACTTTGCAGTAGGCGGGGCACAGCACATCAGTGATAGGAACAACTCCAGTCTTGTTTTTGGCAGCATTTACCGGTGTCCGCTCACTGACCAAGGTCCATAGTTTGTCAAGGTCGACAGCTGGGCAGAGGCTCCAGTTCCCGTCTAAGGAGTAATGCCTCACATTAACTTTTTAAAAGTGACCTGAGTCATATTTGTCAAAGTTGGTAATGTGGTGACGCCTGCTGCCCGTGTCCCCCTGGCTTCCTGGGTGAATCCGGTGCTAGTCCATGTGGCTATGGCTGTGGCTCCCATGGCCCCAAAGTTTCTGGGTCTTCCTCAGTCTGAATGGGGTGTTGGCAGCCCAGAGAAAAGAGCAAAAGTATGTTTTTAAAGCAATAGATAATATATTTAGTGTCTAGTTCCAAATATCTTTTAAGAGAACACATCAATCCGTTTTAATATAGTATTTGAGTAATGTTAAGTATAGATTAGTCTAATATAAATATAGAGCAATAATAATTTATTTTTCTGGTTTTTCAAGAAATCAGAATCATTTTTAAGAAATAAAAAGCAGGAGTTGGGGGGTGGTGCCTGGGTGGCTCAGTGGGTTAATCATCTGCCTTCAGCTCAGGTCATGGTCCCAGGGTCCTGGGATCCAGTCCCGCATCCAGCTCCCTGCTCAATGGGAAGCCTGCTTCTCCCTCTCCCTCTCCCACTCCCTCTGCTGTGCTCCCTCTCTTGCTGTGTCTCATTCTGTCAAATAAATAAATAAAACCTTAAAAAAAAAAAAAGAAATGAAGAAATAAAAAGTGGGGTGAGTCACCTGGGTGACTCAGTAGGTTAAGTGTAGGTGGGGCTTTTGATTTCAGTTCAGGTCATGTGTGCTGGACATGGAGTCAGCTTAGGATTCTCTCTCCCTCTCTCTCTGCCCCTCCTCTGTCTCTCCCTCTCAAAAAAAAAAAAAAAAAAAAGAACCACTAGAGTTTTTCCTTAAGCTAAATTCTGCACCTTTTCTCCCCCAGCCTACCCCAAGCATATCAAGTAAGATTAATATTGCAACTGAAAAGTTTCAACATATATTCCTTTTTTGCTCTAGGTAAAACTGCCATTCTCCGTCAGCAGCAAATTCTTGATTATAACTATTATACTGTGCCTCTCATAATAAAAGATAGGCATGGCTTAAATGCAAAACACATGTTAACAGTGAGAGTATGTGACTGTACAACGCCATCAGACTGTAAAATGAATATAAAAAATGTGAGAGATGTTAAGCCAAATGTAATACTTGGAAGATGGGCTATTCTTGCCATGGTGTTGGGTTCTGCATTGCTGTTATGTAAGTATAATTATCTAGAATGTGTTAGTTGAAGGCTTATCTAATATTTAAAAATATATATGGTGGTTCTTTATTTAATGACCTTTTATAGCCTTTGGTAAATGTGTCCTTTTAAAAATCTTGTGTGTACTATATGACTGGGGGTTTTGATACAGAAGAAACATATCAGTAAGAGCAGGTTAAATTTAAACTAATTTTCAGAGCTGTACCCTTAGTTCTTCCAAGAAGAAGGTATGAGACCCAGGATAGATCGTTTCCTTTCTTTCAAGCTCATTTTTCCACAAGTAAAATAAAGAGGTTGGTTAAGATTCCCTCCCATACAAAACATAGTCTTTTAACCAGCCAAGTTTATGCACAGGAAGAATTAGTGAAGAGTACTTCCAAAAGTCGCTTAGATGTTTATGCTCGCTGTTATTAATAAAGGTATTTAACATACATCTGAAGAAGACTCCAGTGAGGGGTGCCTGCCAGCTCAGTCAAAGGTACACATAACACTTGATCTCAGGATTGTGAGTTAGAGCCCCACGTTAGGTGTAGAATTACTTAAAATAAATAAACTTGAAAAAGAAAGAAAATTGGAATTATAAAAAGAAAAAAAAAAAGACTCTCGTTAGTGGAAAATGGTCACGGTGAGCCACTGAGGAAAAGTAATGCATGCAAAGAATGTTGAGATTTTGCATTCTGCAAACTTTTTTTCAAGATGCAAAAGTGATGGAAATCATTGCCCACCCTTCTCTCATCTCTCCTTCCCACTCGCCCTCCCTCTAGCCTTCCTTCCTTTTTTAGTCATTTATTGGACTACAAAACCTATTTGCATTTATAGGCTTTCCACGTAGTCTTTACTGTGTCCTAATTCATTGACTTGAGTTGCAGGTTAGATTGGACATGCCCCTTAGCACAGTGATTACAATTTCAAAAGTGGCCACAGATTTTAAGTAACTGCCTTTCATGTTTGTATTTATGCCTAATGCCCTTTGAGTGTGTTCTGTATGGATTTGAATTATCGGTAATACTAGCTTAAATTTCAATCAAAGGGAGTTACTATTTCAGTGTGGAGGAAAGAAGAGAAACATTTAAGTTAGTTCTGGAGTTGGGAAGAGACCTGTTAACAAACTATGCTCAGTTCATCCTTCTTACTTTTAACTGATTTATTTCTCATTTAGCCTAATAATAGTCTTAGTCAGACAGAGATGGTCTATATACTCTGTTTTAAATTTCATAACCCAAAGGGATCTTAATTTATGGAACAAATTCTGTAAAGTTCTGTGAAGAAACTTTTAAAATATCATGATTTAAATGACCATGAGAGACTACGGACTCTGAAAAACAACCTGAGGGTTTTGAAGGGGCGGGGGGTGGGAGGTTGGGGGAGCCAGATGGTGGGTATTAAGGAGGGCTTTTATTGCATGGAGCACTGGGTGTGGTGCAAAAAGAATGAATTCTGTTACACTGAAAAGAAATTAAAAAAAAAAAAGATATGCACCAGCAAGAAAATAAATACTATTTTACTTAAATACTTTTTTATTTTTTAGGTGTTCTGTTTGCTTGTTTCTGTGTTACTGCTAAGAGAACAGTAAAGAAGTGTTTTCCAGATGTAGCCCAACAAAATTTAATTGTGTCAAACACTGAAGGACCTGGAGAAGAAGTGATGGTAAATTAGATTTCACTTTGGTATGAATTGTATGGTGATCAAATGATAACAGCTGAGTATTACATAATGATAGTAATAATAATGACAACTAATGTTTATTGAGCACTTACTATGTCAAGCAGAACTCCATGTGCTTTGCATGCATTAACTCATTTTTTAAAACGATTTTATTTATTTTTTTGAGAGAGAGAGTGAAAGAGAGAGAGCATGAGCAGTGAGGAGGGGCAGGAGAGGGAGAAACAGACTCTTTGCTGAACCAGGAGCACATGAGCCTCAATCTCAGAGCCCTGAGATCATGACCTGTGCCAAAGGCAGGTGCTTAACCAACTGAGCCACCAGGCATTCCTGGATTAACTCGTTTAACTTTATAATTCTATTGTATTACTTTCATAGTGTAAGGGCCTATTTAGCCAGAGCGATTCCATCCAGTTAAACAGTGATTTTGTTGTTTATGCAGTAAAACTTAAACTAACCACCACCCCCCCACCGCCACCCGGGGAACTTTCTTAAAGCAAGTCCCGGAAACCAGTAGAATATGGTCAACCAGTCCCTGATAACAGAGCCCAAATACAAGAGTGGGTCAGGTCAGGTGGAGATAACAGAGCCCGAATGCAGGAATGAGTCAAGCCAGGTGGAGACATCCAATCAGTGGGGTGTAAATACTGTCTCCCCAGCTACCAAGGAGTGTGGGCCCCACCTTTTGGACGCCAATTCTGACCAAGGTGATAGGCTAGTTCAAATAGCTACTATGGGGTGAATTGTAATTCAATTGACCACCCGTGAGTGACCTAGCATGACTGTGCAGCTTTCTCTGTGTGTTGCAATCTCATTGGCCACCTGTGTGTGACCAGGCTCAACCACATGGCCTTTGCTCTATAAGAGTTAGTCTGTAAGGCAGGGAGGGGTCGCCCTCCCTGTAAGAGGCAGCCCTGAATGGTCGGTTTGGTTCTTGATGCTTGGTGCGAAATAAAGCTTTGCTTGACCTTTGCTTTGTATCAGTCTCGCTCCTTTGATCACTATCATTGGGGGACCTATCGATAGACTCCAAAGAATCATAAACTCGTGGTTCCTTGACTTAAAACCAAATCTTCAATGGTATTCTTTTCCCTTTGTGCATGTCTGTGTTCAAATTTCACCTTACCCAACCTGAGTGTGGCCTCATCTAAATTTAACTAAATACATATGTGATGACCTCTTTTTAAACAAGATCACATTCTAAGGCACTGAGGGTTCGGACTTCAATATAATCAATTTTGATGGGAAAGAAAAATGAAAAGAAATTGTTAGTTTCAATTTGACTCACTCATTTTATAACTCTAACTTTACTTTTAGGAAGCAAATATTAGACTCCCCACACAGACATCCAATATTTGTGACACAAGCATGTCTGTTGGAACTCTTGGTGGCCAAGGAGTCAAAACACAGCAAAGCTTTGAGATGGTAAAAGGTGGCTACACTTTGGATTCCAGCAAAGGCGGTGGACATCAGACCTTGGAATCTGTCAAGGGAGCAGGACAGGGAGTAATGGAGGCTGGAAGATACACTTATACCGACTGGCACAGCTTCACCCAACCTCGGCTTGGTGAGGTGAGTGCCAATGTCTTTGAGTTCATATTCCATGAAAGTTAAAAACGATTTTACTTTTTATTTTTTTTTAAAGATTTTATTTATTTATTTGAGAAAGAAAGAGAAAGACAGAGATAGTAAGAGAGAGCACAAGTGGGGAGGAGAGGGTGAAGCAGGCTCCCAGCTGAGCAAGGAGCCCAGCATGGGGCTCGATCCCAGGACCCTGGGATCATGACCTGGGTGGAAGGCAACCGTTTAACCCACTGATACACCCAGAGGCCCCTAAAAACGATTTTAAATCAAGATTTCCCAAAAGTTTTCCTCCTCAGGCACCTGGAACTCATCACCTTTTAAGTTCTTTAATTATCATATATATGGATTTAAGGCCCAAGCCCAAACAGAAAAATGATCCTTTCAAGTCTAACTTTTAAAATAAGGTTTACAAAACTGCTCAACTATCTAGGAGGGGCATATATATATATACGTATTTAGGAAGTACAAGAGGACCAGTAGCTTCTTCCCTAAAAATTACCAGAAAAATCATTTGGAGTGAAAGATTTGTATAGAATGATACATGGATCATAAATTATAAACATTTTTTAGTATACTGAATCCTCTGTGTGGTCATAAAGGCCTGGCTATCAACATCAACCAGACAGGCTGTCAAGCTTTTATTTTGGGTTTTAGTTCCTTGTTTTAGGTTCAGATTAACCGATACTGGTTAATATTTATCCAGTTGAATATATTCCATAATTGTATATAAATGGAAGAATCATAGCCTATATGGGTTCCCCAAATATGTGAAGACCTACAAAGAGATGTTGGAACTATACAGCTCTTATGTTCAAATGGGAAATCATAAGTTAGTTTTGTGATATGCATGTATCTTTAATTTTCATAAATGTGTTCGCTAGGAGCATTTATATATCTGCTATATTTTCAGAATGAATATAATACAGACCAATCATGTGCATTTTTTATATGTAGGAATCCATTAGAGGACACACTCTGATTAAAAATTAAAC
Source organism: Mustela lutreola (assembly GCF_030435805.1). Classification (NCBI taxonomy): domain Eukaryota; kingdom Metazoa; phylum Chordata; class Mammalia; order Carnivora; family Mustelidae; genus Mustela; species Mustela lutreola. The sequence goes on from NC_081300.1 coordinate 40,701,928, forward strand.
AGTAAAAGGTAAATCAAAGACATTATTTTTATGCTAATATGTTTAGGTGTCTTTAAAAAAATAATAAAATGTGCTCTTTTTTGATACAGAAGGTGTACCTGTGTGGACAAGACGAGGAGCATAAACATTCTGAAGACTACGTGCGTTCGTATAACTACGAAGGGAAAGGGTCTATGGCAGGCTCTGTAGGCTGCTGCAGTGATCGGCAGGACGAAGAAGGGCTTGAGTTTCTAGATCACCTGGAACCCAAATTTAGGACGCTAGCAAAGACATGTGTCAAGAAATAAATGTGTGTTTTAACAGAGAAACATCTACAAATGCATATGTAGGAGTTTGTTGAATGTAAATTGATAGCAGCATCTGCTAATATTTTGTTTATTGGAAGTAAACTTTGAGTCAGGTATAGATAAGGATGCTATAAATACAAGGCTCCCTGAAATTCTCCTCGTCTCGCATGACTTCCATATTCTCTAGAAAGAAAAGTTTCATGTGTTAATTTTCTTTTCTATGCATGTATATATCGCCCTTTTCAGGACTCTACCAATGTGGTTCTTGCATCTTCTATTTGAAAACTTATGTTACTCTCTATGCTACGAAAGTGTGCGGTGGGAGAGCTGGGTATTGTCGAGGCTAATAAAAAATGCATTTTAATTTGAGATGAAAATTAAATATTTTCCTTCAAAATTCTGGGGAGATTGTTCTTAGAAACACTGTCTTTGGTGCCGGAGAATTGATTTCTCTACCTGTGTATTGAAGGACTTTCGTATTCTTTGGTTCAGTCTTCAGTTTGGGAAATAAGTACTCATTTCTCACTACACTTTTCACACTGCGGAGATGTTCTCAGCACTCTCGCTTTCAGGAGTCTTCAGCGCTTGGTCCTTGGATCTCTTGACCATACGAATCCATATTCAGGTTCCTACAGCTTCTAGGTTTGTTGGAAAGGCATGGACCAGAACAAGCCCATAATAATGTGAGCCAGAGATTTTATAAGGATCAGATGGGAGAAGTTCCAAGAAAGAATTGCAACCTTGATGCCCATGGTGTGACTTAGACTCACAAATAGGTTTTGTTTGCCCACCGGGATGTATTATTACCTTTTTAAAATATAAATACTTTGACAAGAGCATGCACTGTCTAGTTTGGCAGAGGCTGGCCATCTTCAAGCATTTGTAAAACCAGCCTGGCAGGCATTAGATTTGCAAGCCTGACACACGGTGCTTAGCCTTTTAAATATGGTAAAAATGGAATGAGGATCCATATTGGAATTTAACACTCCGCCTACCTTGGTAATTACTTTAAGAAAATGGAAAATCAGAAATACTGAATTTCTAGCATGTAAATGTTAAAACATGGAAATTTATGAAAGCAACACTCAACCAAACATTTGTTCAATGATGGATAAATGAATGAACACATGAGTTAATAAATTATTTTGAATGTGTAACATTTTAATAGGCTATTATATTGTATTAATTTAGAAAGCAGTTATATATTTAAATAATATTTTAATAGTCTTTTGTGCCAAACTCTCTAAATTTGCAGACAATAGCAGCATATATTCCATGGAAATTTCTCATTCAGACCAAAAAACTGTTTCATTTTCTTTAATCTACTAACTAGTTAACTATTGAAAAGATTATTTGATTTTTAAAAAATTCTGTAATTATTCTTATTCTCAATTACAGCTTCTGATTAAAGCTATTTCTTGATGTGAAATTGGGTATTAGAGCAGAATATAAAAGTAGTTCTAATAAATAAATATTTTATTTTATAGGATGTCCATAATGTACGATTTTTATAGCAACTGTGGGTAAAATTATTTTGGAGGGTAATGCAATTTATGTTGTCTGAGGTATACATTACTCTGACAATGGTACCAGTTCAGAAATTTTTAAGTATCACATTAAAAATTTGGAAATGAATCACGCCATGTTATATTGTTGAATGTAGGTGCAGAACATTTTCTGAGCAATTAAAAACTATTAGCCAAACATTAATTTATATGTGTTTGTTTATGTTTTCATTTATTATATTTACTTAAATAGGAAAGAGAAACTTTATGTTTATAACATAAAGTATAATTAAAAGCCAAAAGTTATCAAAATAAGACACCCTAAAGTATTACCAGAATTGTTAGAAAGTACGGAAAATGAATTTGTATTAAGCAGTTTTGGCTAGCTTAAATATTTTCAAATATTATTAAAGTTTATCTCACAAAGGAAGTATGATTTGTCTTTCTTTAGGAAACCCTAATCTCTGTTTACACTCAAAACTAAATGTTATTTGTATGACTGATAAAATTTATAAAACTCCACTGGCCTGTTTACCAATTGAGTTGGTTAATAAAACATTATATTATCTTTATGGATTATTTCATATAAGTTATCAATAGGAAATCATTATGAATTGTTCTTCTGTAATTAAATCTATAGTTAGGGAAAATATACAATTACATTTTTATCTTGATTCAGATCTCAAAAGTATTCCAAGTTAAAAAATTCTATAGGAATACCAAGATAGATGAAATTTGATATAATTATTATAAATTAGCTTTGTTAAATACCTCTCTAAGTTTACTGAGCTTTCAATTCTCCTGAGTTATGAAAAACATTTTATAAAATTTGATATACATACTTATGTTTACCTTTAGAAATTGGGGAGAACCTTGGTGACTCAGTCAGTTGAGCGGCTGCCTTCCCTCAGGTCGTGATCCCAGGGTCCTGGGATTGAAAGCTGCTCCAGACTCCCTAATCAGCGGGGAGACTGCTTCTCCCTTTCCTTCTGTCTGCTACTCTGCCTGCTTGTACTCTCTATCTCTCTGTCAAATAAATAAAATCTTAAAAAAAAAAATAGAAAATGGAATAGGCTGTTACTTGGAAATTATTCACAATAGATGTTTTAAAGTTGAATATTTTTATTATTATAGAAAAGAAAAGCTAACTCCATTTTGTGTTGTCTTAGCTTTAAAAACCCTGTACCGGTTGAAAATTCTCAATTAGATTAGGGTAATGAAACAAAACAAACTATGTATATCTCTGCATGTCTCTGGTCTCTTATCTGCTTTCCTAATAAATCTGAAGGAGCACTGCATCTGTCCTTCTGCTTACATAGGTGAAAAAGAGAGCTGGAGAAGGCATTCCTAAGGATGGATAGACCCTTGCATATTTTGTAGGGTTCAGGAAAATTAAGTGAGCAAATTTTTAAAACAACTCTTTGAAAGGATAATGTTGCATAAAAGAAAATAATAAAAATCACACTTCATCTCAAATCTTTATCACTTATCCTTATCACTAACAATAAAATAACCACTTTCCAATATAGGAATAGACTATGTAAGAAGCATCAGAAACAAGTATGTTAAGTACATTCATAACACACATTTTGTAAAGATTGATTGAATTATTTTAAAGTCTTCAGTGTCGAAGAACAAATATTTAACTGAGTAGATTTGAAGATGTAATTGACTTTACTCAGGGACTCAGAAATGTACCAGCAACCACTCTAGTAAGTTTACAGGCTCTCTGAGTTGTGCAAAATGGAAGGTTTTTATAGGCAGAAGGAAGAGGGTGAGAGGAGAAAGTTATCAGCAAAAGAAAAGAAAGGATTGTTTTGGGTCAGGTGGTATCATACAGATTATCTCACTAATGCTAACCAGGAAATTTCAGATTGACTTTTGAAAGATCACACTTCTGGGAGAGTCTGAAACTGAAATTAAGTCGAGGACTGCTGTCCTGGGGGCAAATGACATTTTGGGCCTGTTGTTTTTTTTCCCCAACACTATTTAAAGTAAGTTTTTTGATAAGAATAAAATGCCACTTGATAAAGCCAATCTATAGTTAGAAATTTTATATTTCCAAACTGTGGAGAAAAGAACAAAATTAGAAACGAGTGTGGACTTCCTCTGTATTTGGCTGGTTTTTGGTGTGTGTGTGTTTTTTTTTTTTTAAGATTAAGTTATTTATTTGAGAGAGAGTGCGAGAGAACAAGAACACACATGAGCAGGGGAGGGGCAGAGGGAAAGAGAGAGAGTCCTCAAGCGACTTCGCTAGGAGTGCAGAGCCCCACAATAGGCCTTGATTCCAGGACCTCAAGACAACGTTTTTAAAATTTACTTGTCAGTGTGCGATAATTAATACCTGGAATTTTGGAGTGTTCTTATCTGTCCATGTTTAGGGACCTTTAAATGCTGCAATATGGAATTATTAATGACAAATAGAGGCTTCAAGTCTTCCTTTGAGATAGCTGAGGTTTTACCTAGAATTCATGCTAAAAATCCATGTAGCATTGTTTTCTGCCAGGTATATAGTTCAAGAAAAGCTAAAAGGAACTTTATAATCCAAAGTGGAAATGAATTCCCTTGCCTTTCCTAATGTACACAAAAAATTGAGGAATTAAAGATGGATAACATTCATACAGTTTATCTATTTAAAATTTGAAATCCAAATTCACAAAAGACACTTCATCCATCATGGGTATTCTACAAGATAGATATGTTACTATCTATGCCCTCCATATTTTTCACCTGTCCGAGATCTATGCTGAAAGTCTATTATCAGTTGTTCTTGAAATGTGATTCCTGGACCAGCAGTATCAACATCACAAAGGAGCTAATTAGAAATGCTAATTTTGGGGTTCCTGCCCCAGATCCATTAGATAGGAAACTGGGAGGGTGAGGCCCAGGCATTGCTGATTTATTACTAAATACCAGTACTAGCTCTTTGCTAGTGCTCTGTGTCATTCATACTACCTGGAAGCTTGTGAGGAAATTGGATTCAGGCCCCACCCCCGGACCTATTGGATCAGAATCTGCATTTCGTCAAGATCCCCAGGAGATCTTCACGCACAGGAAACTTCGAGATTAGCATGGGTAGCTGATCCCTTGAGGAACCTGCAAAAACTAATACATGAACAACACAATGAGCCAGTTATAGTAGGTGACACAAGTAGCCTCAGCAGCAAGTCTGTGGCCGAGATCTGGTGGGGAAATGGTGCCAGTTCACCTTGTAGCCTAAACTCAAGCCAGCTTGCCTCTTGCCCCCACAAAGCAGACCCTCCTACTCTGTTCTTCTGCACCTGGATCACCAGCTCTATGAATTTTATACCTAAGAGTGCCTTGCACTGGAGAGTATACAATGACACGGTATCCAAATTTAGATAGATGACATGTTCATTGTCGTTTTGCTTAGTAAATTTATTCTGCTAACCTGTAATTTTAAAAAATCACATTTTGAGAGTAATTATTTTTGATTAAGCCTATCCAATGTATTTACCAAATCATGTTTAAAAATCAACCTGAATAATCCTGAAAGTCTAAGCAAAACACACTCATAGTTTCCTGATTTCGTTTTGGCATATAGGTCTCTTGCTGTATTCTTTTCTGACTGAACCAATTTATCCCCACATACATTTCTAACGTTTTATTTTTCTGGGTGTAGCTGACTTGGACTATTATATAGGTGTGGCTGAGAACCTGTCAGAACCAGTGGTGTTATATAAGTCAGCAAAGTCTGTCATGATTATTTCTTCCTGTTTCAGACTGGGTAGAAGAAAATTAAGACAAATTTTCAGAGTTGTTTTGATTTTGGCATAGTGCATTATTAATATTCAGTACATATGGTACCATAGAAAAATAGAATATATTTGTTAAATATGTCAAATATTAACTATTAATATTAAATACTGATTTGATATTGATGTTTTTAGATTAAATATATTTGAAATTAAACGTTAAGAACAGTGTTGATGCTTTTTTTTTAAAGATTTTATTTATTTATTATTTATTTGACAGAGAGAGAGATCACAAATAGACAGAGAAGCAGGCAGAGAGAGGGGGAAGGAGGCTCCCTGCTGAGCAGAGAGCCCTATGCGGGCCTTGATCCCAGGACGCTGGGATCATGAGCTGAGCTGAAGGCACCCAAGAACACTGTTGATGCTTACAAGCACATGTCCCTTGGTATTTTGTGAGGGTGATGGCAGAGACAGCTGGTTGTCTACCTACTATCTTCTAAGTTAGTTCATTAGAGATGAAGCTCTGATTTCAGTCAGGCTGGCTATGTGCCTCACTGAGAGACCACTATTTCCCACCCGACCCCTGATCCAAGTGTGACATGCCCTAAATTCTGGCCAGTGAGAAGTAAGTGAAATGCTGTGTATAAGATTTCTGAGTAGGTCATTAAAGGATGTGATTTGGCTAGAAGATTTTTTTTTTTTTGAGTAAGCTGTACACCAAATGTTGGGCTTGAACTCACAACCCCAAGATCAAGAGTCACATGGACTACTGACTGAGCTTTCCAGGTACCCCTGCTTCCTCCAGTTGTATTTCATGATGCCTAGAACACAGGATGTGATGCCTTATGCTCAAGCAATCCTATTGTGAGTTTCAGATTGGAAGCCATCAGGCATTCTTGAGAATGGAGGAGCATAAGGATGGAGGATGGATCCCTGGTAACTTTGTGGAGCTGCCTCCAAACCTGCTCTGGATTTCCTATCTCTAGACTTATTCATGCGAGTGATAAATCTGTGTGTGTTTAAGCAATGAAATTTTAGATTTTCCATTAAATGTAGCTGGATCTTATCTGATATAGGGAGAGAACAGAGATTGAATGGAAAGAATTGATGTGCCTAAGTCATGATTCAATAAACTTGGGAACTTGTTTTCTTTTGGGTAAGATTTTAAAAATGGATAGACTTGAAGACATTCCCCTGTTTTCTTTCCTTCTTTTCTTTTCTTTTTATTTTTTTTTTGAGAGAGAATGCTCACAAGTGGCAGGGGGGAGCAAAGGAAGAGGGGGAGAGAGAATCTCAAGCAGACTCCAAGCTGAATAAAGAGCCTGAGCAGGACTCAGTCTCTCTACCAGGAGATCATGACCTGAGCTGAAACAGAAGTCGGACACTTAACAGACTAAGCCGCCCAGGTACCCCACAGCACACATTTTTATTTTGGGTTTTTAAAAAGATTTTATTTATTTATTTGAGAGAGAGAGAAGAGCGAGTAAGCAAGAGAGAGGGGGAGAGAGAGAGCATGGGGGGGGGGGATGAGCAGAGGAAGAAGCAGATTCCCCATTGAACAAGGAGCCTGACATGGGGCTCGATCCCAGGACCCTTAGGTCATGACCTGAGCTAAGGCAGACGCTTAACCCACTGAGCCACCCAGGTGCCCCACACACATTTTTAAATGTTGCATACCACTTCTTCCACTTCATCCTCTGCTCTTCTGAACTGTGTGATCAAGTTGATATGTTCCCTTAAGTCTGAAAAGATTCAATGTTTTGTTCTATTCTAACAGCCTGAGGCATAGTCTCATTTTTTGATTAATTAATATATAGGTAAATAGAATTTATTTTTCTATTTATCCAATGAATTTCTATCATAATCTGAAACTCTTCTTATGCCAATTCAAAGAGACTTGAAAATGAGTAACAGTGTGTTTGACAAACACAGGAAATTACAGAGGTTTCAGCATGTGACAAGACAGTGTTATGGTTTTGGTATATGACAAAAGGTGAGTCCATAAGCTAATAAACACAGTTGGAATTCCGCTTTTTTACATTAGTGGCTATAGAAAAATGCATTTTAAAAATTATCTCAGTGAATTGGCTAGGACTTGCCTTAGAGCATTTGATAACAGAAATAAAGTGGTTTAGACAATGTAAAAGTTTATTTTTCACTAATGTAAAACAAACTCAAAATCTGAGACTTGTGGGCGCCTGAGTGGCTCAGTGGGTTAAGCCGCTGCCCTCGGCTCCGGTCATGATCTCAGGGTTCTGGGATCGAGTCCCACATCGGGCTCTCGGCTCAGCAGGGAGCCTGTTTCCCTCTCACTCTCTCTGCCTGCCTCTCTGCCTACTTGTGATCTCTCTCTGTCAAATAAATAAATAAAATCTTTAAAAAAAAAACTTAGACTTGTATGGATGCTTAAAAAAACAAATTAATTTATAATAAAATAACAAATAATAAATAATAAAATAAAATAATAAATAATAAAATAAATACATTTATTAAATTAAATTAATTAATTTTTTTACTGTTTTTTAAAACATTTTTTTAAGAATTACCATGAAGGGGAGAAGTTACAGATTGGAATCCACTGAATCTAAAAATTTCTCCAGAGAAATAGATATCTAAAACTAAGTCAAAAAACAAATAAGAAAATCAGGAACAAAAATAAGCATGTGTGAGAGACAATTTATTTACTTTTAGTAATATACTAATGAATCTCGTAAATTGATATGAAAATAATAAATTACTAAGTAAAAGGGGCAAAGAATATAAACAGGTCATTCACAGAAGAAAATACAGTTAAATTTTATTTGAACAAATGAAAACATTCTTATCTAATGACTAGATTTAAAGCAATGAAAAAGTAAACATCTGTTTACTACTATATTTCTTTCATTAAAATTAAATAATTTTTAAGTACACATGGCCAGGAAAAATTATGGAGAAATAGAATCTCTCATAAATTACATCTGTAGGCCAAAGTGTAGCCAACAAATGTTTTGGAAAAAAAATTATGAATTTATTGCTATATTCAGATTAAGACATTTTACCCAAAATGTAAACTTGTGATTTCTTTTGAAAACTTAGCTGTTCTGGTTACACTGAATCTATCTTCCCAAAGGCTACCGATCTGCTAAAGCCAGCACATTCTCACATGTTCATGTCTCAGATGGGAAGGCTTCAGTTATCATTTATTAGGACACTTGTACTATTCTTTCTTTCTCTCTCTTCTTCTCTTCCTTTCTTTTCTTCCTTCTTTCTTTCCTTCTTTTCTTCCTCCTTTTCCTTTCCTTTCCTTTCCTTTCCTCCATCTTTTCCTCCCTCCCTCCCTCTCTCATTCTTTCTTTCTCAATACAGAACGCTTCATGAATTTTGTGTGTCATCATTGCTCAGGGCCATGCTAATGTCTGTATCGTTCCAATTTTAGCACGTGTGCTGTCGAAGCCTCTGTATTACTATTTTCTGAAGGTAAACTTAGGAAGTGAAAAGAAAAAAGTTTTCTGTACTTTTGCTTTTTCAAAACAATTTCAGAATAATTTAAAAGGGCAGCTTTTTTCAACAACGTGCCTTATTTTTATTTCTTTCCTGACCCCTGTAGGCATTAAGGTTTGGAGCTACTTGCCCTATTTCAACAAAGAAAGAGTTATGATACCTTTTGGCATACAATATAACTGACTTCCCTGTGTTCATTGTTTATTGTTTTCTCTCTTCTCCCTGCTTTTGAGTGTAAGCTCCACCAGAACAGTGCACAGCACATAAGGGGAATGCAATAAATGTTTTTAAAAGAAATTCATTGAGTGCCTACTATGTGCAAGCATTCCAGAACTCTCTATTCCTGAATATTATCTCATTAAAAATATTAACAACATAATTCCGATTTAGGCATTATTATTCCTATTTACTAATAAGAAAATTTAGGTGGAGAATGGTTAGCTGACTCAAACAAGCTCAGACTGCTAGGTTTCCAAAGAGCCAGGATTTAAATCCAAGTCTGACCAAATGAACATTCCTTTTCTTTTCTTTTTTTTTTTTTTTTAAAGATTTTATTTATTTATTTGACAGAGAGAGACCACAAGTAGGCAGAGAGGCAGGCAGAGAGAGAGAGAGGAGGAAGCAGGCTCCCTGCTGAGCAGAAAGCCTGATACTGGACTCGATCCCAGGACCCTGAGATCACGACCTGAGCCGAAGGCAGCGGTGTAACCCACTGAGCCACCCAGGCGCCCCATGAACATTCCTTTTCTAATGGCCCTCTGTATCCATAATACAGTGGAAAAAAAATATTTAGGACTTCTTAGTCTTAAAAGAAAATTATGGGCCCTGTGACTCTAGGTTACTTATTCATGACCTTCTACAACGAAAATGTCAATCCTCAGCTGGTAAATCTCCATGTGAAGGAGGGTGACAAAACACAGACTTTCTTACCTCAGAGTAATCCTCTCCACACTGGAATTTATGGGTTAAGTAGGTGAATTGTTTCCATTTGGAGTTGCCCTAGTTATGTGCATATTGATAACAATCAAGTCTGCATTTCCAGATTGGATGTCTCTTGAATTCCACATCCATATTCTTTATTACTTATTTCTAGCTTCAAGGCTCACAGAAATAACAAACTCAGTATCTTCAAAAGCGAATTATTTAATGCCTTGCCAAATGAGCACTTTGCTGAGGCCCTTATCTTTGTTACCAACAATATCATCTCTCTTTGTCCAAACATATATCAAACCCAGGATTCTGCAATTATCTGGGCATTTAAAGAATAGAAAATTAATGCACTCCCGGAGGAGACAGATTTATAAAGGACGTAATTACAGCACTTGGGTCAGGTAATAAATAACAGAGGCACATGTTAAAGCCTGTATGAACACAGAAGACTTGGAAGTGCTTTTCCTCACATGGGGAAGTTAGGGAAAGCTCTATGAGCAAGGGAAACGAGGCATTCTAGTTGAAGTGGAAGTAAGCTTTCCCAAACCAAAAGGGCCCAAAACAAACAAAACAAATGCAAAACAAAACAAGCAAAGAATGAGAATAACTGAAGGTCCAAAAAACACGATTTGAAAACCACTGTGACAGAGGATGCAACAGAGGCTGTTGAGTTGAAAGACCCATGAAGATGGTCCAGATGAGAGATAAGGAATCAGATTAAGCAATTAACCCAGAGACGGATGGATGTGAGTGTGAGAAAGAGATGATGTCTAAGATGACTCCCTGGTTTCTTTCTTGAGTAAGGAAGAGGATCATGATACCCTTAACTACCAGGAAGAGAAAAGCAAAGAAGCTTTGTTATGGAAAGACAATGGCTTTGGTTTGAGACATTTTAAACTTTAAGTATAAGTGGGAGTTCCAGGAAGTTATGTCCTTTCTCAAAGTTGGAAAGAACATGACTGATGCTCTTCACCCCACTTCCCACTCTATTCCTTAACATCTAAGTTATCCATCCTTAAACACCAGAAGTTCACTTAGGGCAGGGACCACATTTTAAATTGCTTTCTAAGTAACTGGTGGTATAAATCCTTTTTTTTTTTTTTTTCTGTATGAATATTCAAAACATCTTCTCTTACCTCTACTCAGCAAAGATCGCCTTGGTATTTCCCCTGACACCTCTTTTTTCCCCTCTACTCTAGACTCTAGGATTTGTTGTGAAAATCAAGCAAATCAGCAATATGCTAGTGAGGATTACCATCGAGAGAAGTAAGATGAATGTGAGAAGGAAGGATGTGAGTTGTATCTCAATAAATTTGTTACAAAAAGAGAAAGAAAAAAAGAAGAGATGAGAAAAAAGAAGAGCTCAGAGAATGAGGAGGTAGCCTAATTTATGTGGTGATAGTTGTTGCTGGGAAATAGAAGGAAAACGTTAAATTCAAATTTTCAGAAAGCAGCAACAAACTGAACATGCGACATCCGGCAAGAAGAAAAGATTATAAAAATGGTTGTAGCATATTAAGAACACCTGCTGAGACGGCTAGAAGAGACTAGAATTACTTGACCAGGTTGGTGTTTGACCCTGTTTCCTGGAAGGCTCCTGGGCCTGACAGGGGGCAGCTAGGAGCACTGGCTCAGTTCCTGGCAGGCAAATGTGAGACGAATGGCAACATTTGTGTTTGGTTTTGCTCTTCAGTTTTATTGAGCTGTAACTGACAAATAAAACTATATATACCAAGCCTATAATGTGATGATTTATTATACATATATTTTATGACATGATTATCAGAATCAGGTTAATTAGCAAATCCATCATTTCTTATGGTTACCTTGTTCGGTTTGTGTGTATAGTAAGAACACATCGGGGTCTACCTGCTTAGCAAATTGCAAGTACAAAGTACAGTGTTGTTACCTATAGTCACCAGGCTGCACATGAGATCTTCAAAGCTTATTCGTTTCATAACTGATGGCTTGTACCTTTTTTTTTTTAAGATTTTTAAATTTATTTATTTGACTGACAGAGATCACAAGTAGGCAGAGAGGCAGGCAGAGAGAGAGGGAAGCAGGCTCCCTGCTGAGCAGAGAACCTGATGTGGGGCTTGATCCCAGGACCCTGGAATCATGACCTGAGCCAAAGGCAGAGGCTTCCCAGGCGCCCCTGGCTTGTATCTTTTGACTGACATCTTCATCTCTCCCCTACCTCTCAGCCCCTGATAATCACACTTTGATCTTCATCAGGATATATATCTATATCTATAGCCCTATTTATCTACCCATCTCTCTATCTATCCAATATTGACTAGCTGGCTTCCCAAAAACTGATGAGATGAAAAAACCAACTATAGTTAAATACATGAATCCCTGCTATTACTTTCTCTGGAACAAGTTTCATAGAATTGTCTGCATGGAATACATCTTTGTTGCAAATCAATTTTTATAATTAAGATAATTAAGAATCCTGGGACATTTTTTTTTTTTTTTTGGTTTGAGCCTCATGTTTATGACCACTGTTTATTAACATTTTTCATATGCTTTCTGCAACTAGAAACTACATAAATCTCTCATGCCTCGTTTTCAGTTGTTTTGAAGGATCACAGCCTCTATATGGGGTGACTTCTCAGATGCCCTAGTGTAAATTTCAGGCTTTCTTATAGCCAATGGATTGATTAGCTATGCTTATCTCAAAGCAACATCATAATTTGTTAATAATTAGCCTATGGGTTACAGGTAGTTTGATTTTGTATAACATATATATATATATATATATATATATATAAATTTTTGTGTGTATATATATATATACACACATATATATGTATATATTATATGTATATATATATTGTTCAACAAATATTTAGCAAGGGCCCACACTGTGACAGGCACAGTTGTAACCTCTGAAAGTGGAGAATATAAGACCTCATGAAAATGACATTCTAATAAGCAGATAGACCAAGAAAGCAAAATGAGTAAAATACGAGAGACAGATGGTAGGATGGAGTGTTTATGGGAGACCAAAGCTCTCACCAAGACCAACAAGAGACCTGGATTAAATACAAAAATTTATCTATTTTGAGGTATCAGAAAGTTGCAGAATCAACAAGAGCTAGAGAAGCTGATATTCCAGGGGTGACAGCACCAGAGAAAGGGGAGTATGTCCCCTGTAAGATAACTTCACTTTTTCTCCATGGAGCATTTGAAGCTACTGACACCAGCTAGCTGCCAAGAACTCAGGCCTGGCCATAGCAGAAGGCCACTGCACTGGGAGAGAGAAATGGGGAGCTTCTGGCAATTGCTCAGGCATAGTGTGACAAAGACACTGGAGGCACTGCACTTACCTCCAGCTTTCCCTTTGAGACATTTGCTGGGTTCTAAACCTTCATGGGGTAGGACGCTAGCAAAAGCAAAACCCTCGGATAGACCAAAAGCCATTTCCACGGTCTCCTAATGCAGGAGGCAAAGACCTGCGGGGGGGAAAGAGCCACAATAAACCCACCAGGTTCTTAGTTAAAACCACAGGAAGTCATCAGGGGTTTGATGTTTCAATTAGGGTGGACAGGGGAGGCCCCAAAGAGAAGGGGCACAAAGATCCACAGCTGAAGGGGGTGAGAGAGTCGCAGTGTAACCACCAGAGGGAGGAGCGTTCGTGCAGAAGTGAAAGCCTGAGGAGGAGTATGCCCAGCGTGTTCAAGGAACAGCTGAGCCCCGTACCCCCCAACCCCCCTGGGACTGGCAGCACAGCACGTGATTGGGGAGTAAGAGCTGGAGTCCAAGAGACATACCGTGGGATGTGTCAGCCCCCCGGACCACTGGACAAACTCTGGATTGGATCTAAATGAGATGATAAGCCTCAGAGGGATTTTTGGTTTTAGTCTTTAAACTTTGGAATCCTTCTAGAGGAGTTTGGATAGAGAGATATCATGACCTGACCTATTTATTACCAAGGACAGTCTGGCTGCTGGATTGAAAAGAGACCAAAGTGAGGCATATTGGAACCAGAAAGACCACTTCGGAGGTTTTTCAGATAACCCTGGTGGGAGGCAACAGTGGCCTGGACAAGAATTGACATGGAGGGGCGCCTGGGTGACTCAGTCTTTAAGTGTCTGCCTTTGGCTCAGGTCATGATCCCAGGGTTCTGCTCCCTGCTCGGGGGAAGCCTGCTCTCCCTCTCCCACTCCCTCAGCTTGTGTTCCCTCTTTCCCTGTGTTTCTCTCTGTCAAATAAATAAAATCTTAAAAAAAAAAAAAAAAAAAGAATGGACATGGTGGGAAAGGGGAGACGCCATGTATATTTTAAAGGTAGAGTTCCTAAGATTTATTGACTGAATGGATTCCGAGTATAAGAGAAAAAGAGGAAGTCCACAAGATGTTTTGATGGAAACAATTGGGAAAGATGGAATTGTCATTCACTGAAAAGGAAGAGACTGTGGTCATTGTCAATGGGAAAGATCAGGAACTCAGAACTGGAAAGATGAACTTTGCAGGACCTTCTGGACATCTTGGCTAAAATGTCACATGGACGGCTAAAGCCTGGAGTTTAAGGGAAAGATGGGGGATAGAGCTTTCTGTTTGCCAACCATCAGCATGGAGATGGTGTTTAACGTCAGAAGCCTGGGTAAGATCAACAAGGGATTGAGCAGGGATAGAACCAGAACAAAGGTCCAATCACCAAGTCATGGGCACTCCATTAATTAGAGGTCATGCAGGGGAAGGGGAATCAATCAGTGAGTGCAGAAGGAAAAAGAGAAACCCACTGAAGATGGTGTTTCAAGGACGGTGTGCAAACTCTCTACAATTAAGACAATAATGAGAAACGGAAAAATGACTATTACAGTATTATGAAAGTGCCCCCAACCTTTGTAAAGACACCTTTGGTGAAGCAGTAGGTGAGAAAATCTGATTAGAAAGAGCTCAGAAGATTTTGAGGAATAAAATAAAAGACAGTAAAGATAAAACTTTTTTTCCTAGATTTTTTTTTTTTTTTTCTGTAAATGAGAACAGAGAAATGGAGTATGATAGCAGGACAGAGAGATAGGACTTGGGCAGAATTTCCTGGTATTTTTGTTGTTGTTGCTGTTTTTGTTTTTATTTTTTTAGGTTTAGTTGATGATGGTCCTGACAAGGATAGTGATGGATTAAATTGATGCTATAGGAGACGAGGAGCAGAACTAGTAGCACAGTGCTCTTGAGTAGGTGGAGGAGATGGGAATGGATGCACACAGGGAGAAGTTGACCTTAGCTGCGCACCAACGTGGTTCATCATAGCACTGAAGAAAAGGCCACTTGGATGGTACAGATGCAGGCAGGTGGTAAGTGTGGGGAAGCTTGTCAAAGTTCTTGACCGTTTCCTTTTCCTCTGTGAAATGGAAAGCTAAGTTAGAATGGAAAGTGAGAATTAAGGGTGACATACAAGAGATTTGAGCTGAGAAAAGGAGATTTTTTATTATCCTCAGATCATATTTTTAAAAATTTTTTAAAAAATATTGCATTTATTTATTTGAGAGAGAAGGAGAGAGCACAAGCAGGGGAAGGGGCAGAGAGAGAGGGAGGGAGAAGGGGAAGTCGATTCCCTGCTGTGCAGGGATCCTGACAGAAGGGCATGCCCGAGCCACAGGAAGGCAGACGCTTAACCGACAGAACCACCCAGGTGGCCCAGAAAAGGAGGTTTTGAAAAAAAATTGCAAAGGAGAATGAGGGGTGGCTGGGTGGACTGGGCAGACAGGGTAAGGCTGTAGCAGTGTTAACTACAACTTAAGACAGTGATTGTAACCTTAAAGTGAAACTCCTGAACTTGGGTATGAGTTCATCTTCAGTCACATTCAGCTGTGAGTGTGCAGTAGCTGGGAAGCTGAGAGTTCAATTTAACTAGGGAGTAACTTTAACCAGGGGGAATCAGCTTCTGATTTTGCCAGTTCAACTGGTGTAAAAGGATGTTTTATGGTTTTATTTTATTATTTTTTAAAGATTTTATTTATCTATTTGACAGACAGAGATCACAAGTAGACAGAGAGGCAGGCAGAGAGAGAGAGGAGGCAGCAGGCTCCCCCGTGGAGCAGAGAGCCCCATGCAGGGCTCGATCCTAGGACCCTGGGATTCATGACCTGAGCCAAAGACAGAGGCTTTAACCCACTGAGCCACCCAGGAGCCCCTGTTTTATGGTTTTAACATGCAATTCTCTAATTTTTTAAAATATACTTTGTAGGCTTTGAGATTCCTCTATTGTAAAATGCCTGCTCAAGCTCTGCCCATTTTTCTTTCTATTGAGGTTTCTGTCATGTTCCCATTGATATGTGGGAGTTCCGTGCATGTTCTAGATACTATTCCCTTGTCTGGGTTAATCATACCTAATGTCTTACCCAATCTGTCATCTGTGTCTTACCTTTATTCATGGTGTCCTTTGTTGAATAGAGAGCCTGACTTTAATGTAATCAACTATATCTTATTTTATTATTATTCCTATTTGATATATGCTTTTGGGGTATCATTTCAAATATCTTTCTCTATCTCTGGGTCACTTATTCTCCTACATCATCTTCTGTGGACTTTATGTCTTTGTCACCACAGGAAACTTTAAGCCATCTGGAGGCTGCATTGTATGTGGTGTTTAGTTTTATTTTTCTCCAATAATGATTCAGTTTTCCTAATGCCACCACTAAATAATTTCTCTTCTTCTCAGTGCTGTGTATTGTCCCCATTTTATCAGATACTAAGTTCTCACTTATGCACTGGTCTCTTTCTGAGTTCTAAGTTAATATTCATCAGCATATTTATCTGGTTTTGTGTCAAAAAAAAACACACTAGAAGTTCTCACATTTTAACAAATATGCTCATTCACGTCCATCATGCATGAGTTCCGATGAGGAACTCTCATCCGACTAAATTTGATCCAAGACCTCATTTTAACAGGCCAATACATATTAAAAATAGAGAAAGGAAAACAAAGAATTACTGATTAAAAGAATGCTCCAGCATTACTCATTTATTCACTCATTTACTTGATCATACAACAAATATTTATTTGGTGTCTATGGGCAGGGATTCATGATGGATAGAGCTGGAGATACAAGGCTGAGCCCAAAAAAGCAAGTTGCTGAAGTCATGAAACCCTACACTCTTCAATGAGAAACAAACATTCGTCAAATAATTATCCAAAAAAATTAACGTTGTAATTGTGACAAGTACTCTGAACAAGTTTAATGAAGAAGGCTTGACCTCATAGACAGATTTGACCTGGGAGAGGAGAAAATCAAAGATAATATTTGTAGGGTAGACAGGAGGTTACCAGGCTGAAGAGATGGAAGAAAGTTCCAGGTTGTGGAAAGAGCATGTACAAAGCACCTATGGTAGAAAGGACCTGAGTGCAAAGGTCTGAAAAAAATTCAGGTGTGTTTGTGTCTTAATATTTAGAAGTCAGAGCAGAAGGAGCTAGACACGGAGAACACATGGGCACAGCCAGCAAGAGAAGAAGAAAACAGGACACATTGATGGCAGAGAAGCCAAGAGCAAGTATGCTCTAGGCTAGGCGATCTCACAGAACAGTGTATTTCTTGTCCCTTGGTCCTTTTAAGAAGTGGGTAACATTTCAGAATCCATGAAGAGATTGAACACAGGATGTTTATATCAGTCTTATAGAGTACTGTTTATACATCATTTTTTACTTAACTTGAGGTTAATCTCTTTTCTTTTACAAAGGAGTCAGCAGGATGTGTATATCTCAATGGAGTGTCCTTCTTGTCCTACCCATTTATTTTATTTTTCCCTACACACTTCCCTGTCTTGTTCACCACAGCATTCCCAACGCCGAGAACAATGCCAGAGACATAGTAGGTTCTCAGTAAATACTTGTCAAATGAGTTAATTTGTGAAGCAAACAAATGAAGATTTGTTGTTTTACATTTTTGTATATTTGTTCATAGCACTCGTGATATCCATATATCAATAGCATCTATTAAAGGCGGAACAGGTGTCATAGATGGTCTCTGGTCATGCTCAACGCAATTGCCTCAAAATTCTTTCATTGGCTTATTTCTATTAAGGGCTTATTAAGTCAAAAGTACTGTAGTAAGAATTAATTTGCAATTTATTTCACACTCTATCCCTTATTCTGTTCAAAAATATGCTTTGAAATGTCATAGAAGTTGAGTTTGATTATTACACTATGCTTTATTGAGCCCGATTTTGAAAAGAGAACACCAAAGATATACGGACAGCATGAAAAAAATAAAAATGTTATTTATCGGACAATAACATTTAAAAAAACTTTTCTCCCATTACATAAAAGGATTCTTTTTAAGGACAAAAAGGTCTAAATTTTTAGAAAGGGCACCACTAGCATAGACTGTGGCTTCTCACTGTAGAGTTACGTACTTGATCCACTTGGGTCAGACCAGGTCTGGGGTTTATGTTGAAGGGAAGGGGGTTGAGAGACTTAGCCCTGGAGTTCAGCCCTAGATCAGGGTCTGAGGTGGATGCTGGAAGAACAAGAACCAGGCAGCTGTGGTAGAGATGAGATTGGGTGGGGAGGGGGGTGGGTTATAGGGATATGGTAGTACAGGAGGGATACCCAAACTAATTAGCACTTAGGGAGCACTTAGGACATCCTAGGTGTATTCTTTGCCTTTGGGTTCCATTCTGTGTCCTTACCCCATCCCAAGATAGATTTGCCCTGAGGGTCTCCTGTGCACATTGACCCTCCTTCCCAGGCTCCAGTAGAGGGAAGGCTGGCAGAAATCATACAGTTTGGGAAAAGATGTCTCTATGTACACTTCAGTGAGTAACTGGGCTTTTTTGGTCACCATTAACAGGCTTGATTTCTGGTTTTTGAAATTCGAAAACTGTGAAACTAGTCAACATAGTTATGCCCTCCTGGACCTGGGGTGGCTGTTTGTTCATCTCTTTAAGGACAACTCTGATTTTGATTTCCTATGTGGAAATAAACAGCTAACCTTTTCCAAAAATCAGTCCCATGAAATCAAAGTAGTTTAATTTTAGAAGTAGAAGTTACCATAGACAGCATCCAGTGTTACTTTAATTACATTACTTAAGTGGGACTTCCTTTAAGTGAAGGGTAGGGCAGAGGGAGAAGCACACTTCCCTCTGAGCAGGGAGCCTCGTGCGGGACTCCATCCCAGGACCCTGAGATCACGAGCCAAAGGCAGAGGCTTAACCAACTGAGCTACCCAGGAATCCCCCAAAAGACATTCTTTATATATATATATAATTATATATATCTATGCAATTTTTAAATATATATATAATTATATATAAACATATAATTTTTAAAAGATTATTTATTTATTTATTCATTTGACAGACAGAGATCACAAGAACGCAGAGAGGCAGGCAGAGAGAGAGGGAAGCAGTCTCCCTGCCCAGCGGAAAGCCCAATTTGAGGCTTGATCCCAGGACCGTGAAAGCACGACCTGAGCCAAAAGCAGAGGCCTTAACCCACTCAGCCACCCAGGCGCCACCCCTCCCAAAACACTGTTACCAAAAAAATTCTTCTATACTCATTTCATTGTCTTTTCAAATTTATACCTGATATTTCAAAAATGTATAATAGAGGAATCCATTTCAGTGACCATTTAGTCTAATCTAAATATATTAAATAAATTAGGCCACTTGTCTAGAGGAAGTCCCTTATATTTCGTTTCTTTTTTAAAAGAAAAAAAGTCACAATACCCCCATCACCATTTTAATAGCCTCAATTAGATACTTCGTGTGAAAGATGAAAATAATATCTAAGATGAATTCTTTTCAGATTGCTCTTCCACCCATTTCTGGAATGAGGAAAAACGTAAGCTACCCTTAAGGCAATAAGGGTTAAAGGGTAGCTAAGAGTTTGGAAATATCCTATTGTCAAGGACTATGATGATAGCCTGAGTACATTCCTAGAACCTGAAACTAATTTGTTTCTCTGTCCTCTGGAGAGCTTCATGCTAGAGATCACAATGTCATTAGTACAGGATGAGGTGTGTTTATGAAATCATTGCTGGAAAAACATGGGGGTTAAAAAACATGGAAACAGAAGCATGTTAGCTATAGTCTCATGCCAATGACCCAGGCTTATTTTATGAGCAAATGTTCAATGATAAATTTTCTGGCTATGGAAATAACAGAACAGCTCATTAGGGGTCATTAATAAAACAGAGCATGGGACTAATATGTAGGATGCAAGCCATGTAGTGTTTGACCTTTGAGTTTAACTATATGGTCAATATTATAATAATTTTGGCTCTGCGTATAATGGTATAAGATGGTACACGTTTTTAAGAACTGAAATGGTGAGCGACATGGCTGGCTTTTGAAACAGGTTTCTCCAAACATCCCAGGGGAGGCAAACCAAACGAAATGGAACAGACAAATTTCTCCTTTGTGGTCCGACTTCCCTGGTTTAAGCCAGCAGTGGAAAAGAGGTGCTGGAGGATGAGTCAGAATGCCCTGTCATTGTTCTCTGGAGAGCTCAAGCAAAGTGCTTTCATATTTTAATCTTCCAAGTTAAGGCCGGAGGTAATTCATCTAGTTCAGGAGGTAATTCATCTAGTTCAAGTACGTTGCAAACCAAACATAAACAGCGTCCCATTCTTTTTCTTTTCTTTGGTGGTAGGAAAGGAAGAGAGAAATTTCTAGTAAATGTCCAGGACTTCAATTTAGGAGACAGATGTACGAAGGTCAGTGGAGGGCTTTACTTTGGGACAATGCAGGGTCTTGAAGAAGGGCGGTAGCGCACATTTAACTAACGTTAAGGATTTGAATAGATGCGTTTTCTGTTATAACTTATCCTTGACTTTTTTTTTTTTTTTTTTTTTTGTAGCCTGGAACCCCTTCATTAATTAGTTAATGTTTTTAATTTATGGTAACTTTCTTGCATCACTGCTGTATTGGCCATGGCATTTCTAAAAACAAAAACAAGACCCCCTCTCCCCCGCAAGAAAGGGTGCCACACATGAAAACCCTGTCCGAACTGCACTTGGAGATCTGCAGTCAATTTACTCTAGCAAGGAGTTCCTGGAGTTCCTTTCCAGCATGTAGGCCTCACGCAGCTGGGACAGCCCTGGCGACCCGTCCACCTCTGGCGACCCGTCCAGCTCTAGCTGTCTCTGACCTCGGAGCGGCCCGCAGAGAGGGCAGCGCGCGGGGCGGAGCCGCGGCGCGAAAGCGCGCCCAGGCCCGCGCCCCCTTCCCGCGGCCCGCCGCGCCCCGGGAGTGAGTCTTTGTACAGTCAGGGCTTCTGCTGGGCAGGGCCAGTTGCTAATCTTCCAGGCGGACACCGGGGTGGGGGGGCGGTGGCGAGATGGGGCATATAGGTGGCGTCGGCTGCTGAGAAACACCTAGCGCAGGTAAAAGGGTGGCGACGAGAGGGAGTTCCCACCTGTTGCGCTCTAAAAGAAATGAAGACTTGAGAAAATAGCAAGGAGGGGCCGATCGGTGGCTTTTAGACGCGCCTGGAGCCCCACCCTCGGCCGGAGGAAAAGCCCCTTGGGTGCGAGGCCAGCGCTCCAGAGAAAGCCAGAGGAAAAGCGCCTCTCCCCGCGCGCCACCGTCTGTGCCTCGTACTCGTCCTGCGGGGCCGGCCCAGTCTGCACTCCGGCCGCGGCCTTTGGCCCCGCCGAGCCTTCCCACCCGACCTCCGGGCGCTTCTCCGGTGACCTGTCCCCGAGTGCTCCCATGGCGTCCGCCCGCCCCGCACGCTCCCGGAGCGGAGCCCAGTGCTGGCAACTGCTGCTGACCCTCTCGGTGAGTGGCCGCCCGGCTGCCGGCTCCCGGGAGGGGGGGCTCCTCCCGATGGGGGTGCCAGAGGAAACTCGGGGGGCAGGGGTGGCTTGTGGGGTGGCGGGCAAAGTGGAGGGTAATGGGTCGCCGGCCGGTTGAACGAATGGAGTTGGAGGAATGGGGGAAGGTTGCCAGGAAGAGGTTCGCGACCTGGGCGCCGCGCTCCCGAAAGGGAGGAGAAGGGTGTCATCCGTAGATGTAATCAGCGCAGGCAGACAGAGACGCAGACGCCAGCTGCGAACGCCCAGCCAAAACCGTGGCCTCTGGGGACGAGCGGGGAGCGCGGCTCCTCCGAGCCTCTGCCATTCCCCGGGAAGGTGCGATCCGCTTCTGCCTCGGTGCCGGGTTCCGGCCACCGCGAAGGGAGCCCTGCGCGGACCCGGCGGAAAGTGCTCGCCCTTGGGTCAAAGGGAGGGGACTACGCGCCCTTCAGGGGGTTGCTCTCCGTCTGTGTGTGAGTGTGCGTAGAGGAGTGGTCTCGACGCTCGCGCCCGGAAACGGTAGATGGGCGGGCCCTAGGTGACCCTTTGTATGGTTCCCTTTGTTTGTCAGCGTGTGCGGTTGCCACCCCCTTAATTTTAAGGGAAATGTTCTTCCGAATCTCTTGTGCACAAAGGCATCTGGATTCTTCTCCTAGGCCCTCTCAGTCTAAAACTGAGAAAGAACACAGCAGCAAAGTGTTCACTCCCCAAACCTGGGAGTGAGAAGGCGTGGCCTTACTTGGGGAGGGACAGTTCCCCACGGCCGGGGGCGGGGCGGGGAAAGGCAGAACGTGCAGGAATTCGATGCCAATGGACAGACCCTGGGAGAGTTTGGGATCCGAGGTTTCCCCAAATGGACTTCCTGAGTCCCCCAGGAAGAGAAAAATTAAATAGATCAGGTGCCAGAAAGTTCTCAACCTGGTAGTGTCCTTTCTCCTTGAGTTGGAGCTCAAGTTCTCTGAGGGACAAGGGAACAAACCTGGACAACTGACAGCAGGAAGATTCCTTCTGGGAGTGCTGGAACCGGCGTGGGGGAAGGGGGGAGGGTGGGAATGAAATATTCTGATAATTTCACTACTCAACCGCTCTTAGGTTACAGGCAATTCCTTAAACTTTTACGTCATGAAATTATAGTACTGTCATTCCAATGTCTTTCTCTAGGAATTCTATGGACAAATTCCCAGGGCATATCCGTATCACAGAAAGGGCCAGGGGCACAACAATTAAGATTTTACAGTTGAGAAAACCAAAAATGGCATAGATAACGGTCACAACGTATGTAGTTGATGACAAAGAAATGACTTTGGTTAGATCCCTAATAAAGTTGCCACTTTTTAAAGCACTGGCCATTATTCTTTGAAGGAAAAGGGGTAATTAAGCAGGGACAGCAATAAGTATGAGCAATAAATAGGACTGCCTTGCCTCTGCTTACAAAACTTTCTCTGTTTGCTCTCACATCCTTTCTGGAAAAAAGACGATAAAGTGAACAAACTAAAGGTGACTTGTCTTAGCTTCAGAGTTGAATTGGCCAGAAGTGGGGTAGAAAAAAAGCTCTGGCGCTGGCTACACCCCACATCCTGCTACATTCTTGGCTGGAAGGCGTGGTGTGAGTCCTTCTAGTTGTTCTGGTGTCTGTGGGAATACCAGGGCAAAGTCCTGCCAGCCTCCGGTGGTTCTTATGCTTGTGGGCCTCAAGTGTGATGGATGTGTAAAGAGCGTTTGAGTAGAAGGTATTATTAAAGAGTGAATAATTCCTATTCACTGGGGGAACACCCTTTACATTTCCTCCTCTCCGTGCACCCAATTAATCCTTCACCATTCCACAAATCAGCTTCTCTCTGCTTCCTAATACAGCCTTACCTCACATGGGTCTTAACCACTTGAACTCTGGTTTCTACCTAAACACCTAAGGAGGCTGCTCACTCTCTAAGGTCATAAGGGATCTCCGCTGCCGAATAGAAACCATTCCTTGCACAGTTCCACCTTGTAGCTTGTGCCTTTATTGAAATTCACTCCCCCTTTCTTTTCTTTTGACCTTCCTGTCCCTGACTACTCAGAATCAGACTCCCTATTCTAAGTCCTGTCCAAGAAATATCATTACAGGTGCCTCCTTAAATGAAATTTATTTTGTTAGTTGGGATGTCTTCATTGAACAATACCTCTTTATATCTACCTAGTATGATGTGGGACACAGCAGTTATTATCTTCTCAAACAATGTTGCTTTTCTTCTCATAATATCCTGTAATTCAGTGACTGACACTACTATACACCTTGTTGCTCAGGTAGGATGTCTGGAAGCTGCTTGCTTTTCCTTCCTCACTGCTCCCCTCATTAAGAGAGTATCATTAAGTCCCATTAAATCTACATTCAGAAATATCTTATGGATATCTTTGCTTCTATCCGTCACCTCTGCTATTACTTTTTGCTATTACAGGGAATGTCATAGTGAATAAACTTGTGTATATATGGGATTTCATGTATGGGCAGATGTATGAATGAATAGAATAGATTACCAGAAGTAGGATTGCCAGATACAAGTATAAATGACTCTCTACTTTGGTAGATATTACTAGCTCCTTCACCCCTCCATAAAGGTTGTACATGACTAGATGGAAGGCTATTTTATAATGGATGGCACATCACATCATTGAGGATACATAGAGAGTATTATATATGTAATATATATATTATGCATAGTATACTAATATACTATACTAGTTATTATATTATATTGATATAGTATAGGATTATAGTATAGTACTATACTATGTATAATATACTGTATTATATAGCATGTTATATTATACTGTATTATAATTTGTATATAGTATGAGACTACTTGATCTAGGCAGACATTTAGCAAAAGATAAGGTTGAACCAGTAACTCATGCAGAACACAGAGAAATCTAAACAGATGGAAGGTTTGTGTAACACATACCATATACTTAATAAAAGAAAACATGGAAAATTCCTATTTAAGTTTGGAGTCAAGAAGGGGTATCTATGGTTAACGTGGCTTAGATTTCAAAAGCCGTTTATTAATATTGAGAAAACAAATTATGTTAAATTATAACCATTAATATAAATATATTATAAATATTATAAACAATATAAATCAATTATATTAAGGCACACACACACTTGTCCATGGCAAAAAACCCAAACCAAACAAAAATATTATAAATAAGTCAAAGAGGTAATTGAAATTGGAAAAAAAATTGTGGATCATATTTTTAAAAGGCTAATATATGAGTATATAAAGAGCTCTTATAAATCAAATAGTCCAACATGAACATTGATATGAAAAAGTCCCATAAAGTTATAAAAATGGCCCATAAAAATATTTCAGCCTCACTCATAATAAGAAAAGATGTAGTTAAACTTCAACAACATGTTCCTCCTTTGGCAAACATCCAAAAGTTTGACAACAGGCAGCATGGGCAAGAATGTGGTGAAATCGGAACTCCTATAAATTGTTGGTGAGTGTAACAAAGTTACATTTATGGACTGTATACAGTTACAACAAATCCAAACAGAAACTGTTTTACTTCCTTTTCAGCTGTTTTTTTTTAAAAGATTTTATTTATTAATTTATTTGACAGAGAGAGAGATCACAAGTAGGCAGAGAGGCAGGAGGGGTGGGGGTGGGAAGCAGGCTCCCTGCTGAGCAGAGAGCCCTAGGCGGGCTTGATCCCAGGACCCTGAGACCATGACCTGAGCCCAAGGCAGTGGCTTAACCCACTGAGCCACCCAGGCGCCCCTCCTTTTCAGTTTTTTTTTTTTTTTTTTAAGATTTTATTTATTTATTTGACAGAGGGAGATCACAAGTAGGCAGAGAGGCAGGCAGAGAGAGAGAGGAGGAAGCAGGCTCCCCGCCGAGCAGAGAGCCCGATGTGGGGCTCGATCCCAGGACCCTGAGATCATGACCTGAGCCGAAGGCAGAGGCTTTAACCCACTGAGCCACCCAGGCGCCCCTCCTTTTCAGTTTTTAATGCATCTAATATCTTTCTGCATATTCATATATAATACTGCAGTTATGAGTATAATTATGAGACTTCATGGATTTTTTAAATACCTGCTAGGTCTAATATCCTTTCATAGCTTTTCTTTTTCATAATTTTCCCATATATTCTTAGGTTTTTAATTTTGCCTTATGATCTTTTAAATCAGCTTGTGTAGTTCCAGAAAAGATGCTGTTAAGACTTTTATTGACATCATGAAATTTATAATTTAACTTAGTGGAAATTGATATATTTATGTTGATTTTCTTTTTCTATACAAAATAATGATACATCTTTTTTCTTGTCTGAGTCTACCTTCCTGTCCTTCAGAAATGTTTTCAGATTTTTCTCAAGTAGGCTTCACATGTTTCTTGTTTTTTACTCCTGGCTTTTTAACTTTTTATTGCTCTTGAAAATGATTCATTCTCTTTCATTATATTATTTGACTTGTATTTATGTGTATAAAGACTAATGATTTCTGTATTCTAATAGTTGTTCCTGCTCCCTTACTGAAGTTCTTTATTGTTTTATAGTAATTTACTAGTTGATTTATTTGAGTTTTCAATTAGTCCTATCAAATGCAAATAGAGATTCTTTTTTTTACTTCTTCCTTTCCAGTCCATATGTCATCTAATATTTCTCTCTTACCTAATATATTTTAATGTAAAGTTAACTATAAATGATGACCTTGGAAAGTCCATGTTATTTCTTAGTTTAGTGGGGCTGTTGCTAATGCTTTCCCATAGATGTTGTGATTATAACAAAATATAATATAAAACAATCACATTACAGAAGTACTTATTAACTCCTGGGGGGCTTTTTTTTTTTTTTTTTTTTTTAATCTAAGGGTTATTATTGCATTTGGTCAAATGTCTTTCAGCATCTGTGGTAATGATTACACATGCCAGGCCTTCTTTAAACTAATCAGTGGCTCGAGGTTCCCAGACCAAGCAAATAAGGTGACAGATCCATTCAAGGACTGGTTTATCTCAGGCTCTCTCTACAGCAACGTTTTCCATTTGGGGGTCCCAGATTAATGTGTGCAGCTCTTCTCTTAGATCTTAGGCAGGCCTGTGCTTCGATTTCCTTCTCTTTTATTGAGGCCAAACAACCAGCGTCCAGTCTTCTTAGATCAGAAGTTGCACCTGATCACTACTCCCTGTTTGAGTTTGATCCCCAATTTCTGCCTAGTAATTCTTTGCTAGATGGTTTAGGAGGGTTAACAACAACAACAACAAAAAAAATCCATCATTTTTCGTTTTGCATTTTTTCCCCTCGAATGATCTAGCTGCTATTGTTGGAAGTGAGAATCATTCTCCTGATCCATTCTCCACACTGCTCAGACCCCCCTTACTCTGATAGGAAGCTGCTTATGTCATGTATTCGCTTAAAGCAAATCTTTGGTTTCTTATTATCTTTAGAGAAAAAAAAGATCCACATACTTTGTTAACACTATTCATAATTTACCCCACACCTGCCTGTCTGAATCCATTTTCTTTTATTTCTTTTTTAAGATTTTATTTTTAAGTGATCTCTACACCCAAAGTGGGGCTCGAACTCACACGAGTTCAAAAGTCGCATGCTTTACCAAATGAGCCAGCCAGGCACCCCTGAATCCATTTAAATTTTGTCCCTCTTGTGCTATGAGTATCAGGCTTTTAAGATGTTCTCAGATCTGTGTCATCTCTGGGCTTCAGATATGCCGTTTCTGTATCTGGACCAGAGAAGCTCTGCCCCTCTTGACATGGCTACAGTACAGCCGCTCTTGAGGTAACCTCACCTAGCTCTTACACCATGAAACTAGCTCCCCCTGCTATCCTATCACTCTAGACCTCTCCAGCAGAGCATTTATCCTACTTTATTGAAATTACGACTATGTCTTATCCTTGAAGTGAATGTTTCATGAGGATCATTGTTACTGCTCTGTGTCTGGTACACAGTACACATTCAGTAAATATTAGTTAAATTCATGAATGAATGGATGTCCAGGATGCTGTTCTCTAAAGTCTTGAATTAATCCAGCCATTTTTCACTTCTCTGCTGTTTTCATCTTAGTCCAAGTCACCATCCTCCCCCCTTTCACATTTCTGCTGGAACCTCCCAACTGGTCTTCTTGCTTCTGCTCTTGCTTCTCTGTAGTCTGTTCTCATGTGGCCACCAGAATGAGTCTGTGTAAATGCTCACCACATTATGCAGCTCCACAGCTTTTAAACCTATGGTTGCTTCTCTTTGTACTCAGAATAAAATCTACATGCCTATTATGGCCCTTTAGACTATATGTGATATGCCCATGCCTGTCCCTTTAAAATCACCTTGTATCACTTCACCTCACTGTGCTTTCCTACCATGACTCCCTTTTTGTTCCTCTAATACACCAGGTAAAATCCTCTTTCAGGGTCTTTGTTCTGGCTTTTCTTCCACCTGGAAGACTTCCCAGTTAGTGAACTGGTTTGCTTCCTCATTTCATTCAGGCTTCTGGTCTTCCCTTTGTCACCTTTTCTCCCTGCTTTATTTTTCTTGTAACATATATCTCCTGGCTTTATATGATCTTTGTGCATTTATTTTTTGTCTCATTATAAAGTAATCCCCATGAGTTCAAGGACTTTGCTTTGTTCACTGTTGAGCACTGCCTTGTACCTAGAATGCAACCAGTAAATGTTGGTTGGATGAAGAAGTAGATGCATGCTTTCAATCACCCTGAGTTGGACTTGTCACACATCTCGCTTTACTCCTGTTCTAAGATGATACGGCTAGTGAATGTTCTTCTCATCTTTTAATATCCAATCCAATAGTCTCTTCACCATGTCCACACCTAATTTCCAAGTGACATGTAATCACTGCCTTGCCTGATCCTCCGTATATAACTTAAATTGGATAATTAAATGTATATTGGAATGTGTAGTAGAAATAAAACGTGTGTATTAGGAATGAAATTTTAATCCAAATTTTTGATTTTTTAAATTTGTGTTTATAGACTTCATAAATACAGTGTAAATGCTAGTCAGCTATCTTGCTTTTGGTCAAAAGCTTTTGCAAAACTGTAGAACTGTGAATCTTTCAGAAGTGTGCATTATACAGTTTTAGAACAGAATTAAATTTCACTGTGTTCAAATATATATTATATTGGAATTGGTTACCACAAATCACTAATGCATTTCAAAAATTTTAAGTGAAATATTTTGTAAAATGACCTCACTGGTCACCTATGAGAAGATGCGCCTTCAACATAAATTCGTATTTCAAAGTTATGTGCTTGTTTGTGTGGATCATGATAAATAATCTCCAAGTCGCTCCATGAAACGAGTTGATGCTTCTCTTTAAAGCATTGGGTTTTCATTTAATATATTATTGATTTGGTACCATGGTTCATAGGCAATTGACTATTAATTGAAGCTGTTTGCTGACTCTGTAAATTTGTTTTTGTTTTTCCTAGTCATATACCTGTGCTGCCTACCTAAGTTTTTAGTGCTCTCACATTGGTTCTCATTCAGTCCTCCAGAGACTCATTACATTAGTGAATTAATTTACTATTAACTCCTTTTTACAGAATAGGAAACAAAAGCCAAGAGGGTAAGGAATTTTTGGAGTTTACATGCTTTGTGAAGGAGGGAGCCTTCACTCTTGGCCTGTATTTTATCCTTCCTCATCAGACAATTTTGTTCTGATTTCTGCTGCAGTGTATTTTTTTTTAAGATTTTATTTATTTATTTGACAGACAGAGATCATAAGTAGGCAGAGAGGCAGGCAGAGAGAGAAAGGGAGGCAGGCTCCCTGCTGAGTAGAGAGCCTTATGCAGGGCTGGATCCCAAGACTCTGAGATCATGACTGGAGCCAAAGGCAGAGGCTTTAATGCACTGAGCCACCCAGGCGCCCCTGCAATGTATGTTTTTAAATTTTATTTTGCTAGTTGTATAAACTAATTTATAATTATACCAACTTCTAATTTATATAAACTATGTCTACATTAAGAAGATCTTTTTTTAATGCATAATTACTGATTTGATGTTTTAGATCTTAACATTTGCCTGTGACGCCTGCAAAAAAGTCATACTACATGTTCCCTCCCAACTAGATGCTGAGAAATTTGTTGGTAGAGGTAAGAAACTGCTAAACTGTAAAATAAATCTTATTTGGTATGATCTTGTAAAATTAGTGTCATTTTTAAAAGAATAGCTGCATTGGAATTAATAGTTATAACTAATATATTATCATTTGTAATACATGTAATGTCATTCCAATAGAAGGAA
Organism: Mustela lutreola; assembly: GCF_030435805.1. Lineage (NCBI taxonomy): Eukaryota > Metazoa > Chordata > Mammalia > Carnivora > Mustelidae > Mustela > Mustela lutreola. Next base: position 40,731,844 of record NC_081300.1, read on the forward strand.
TATTGTCCTTTACTGAAAAACATGATTATATGAAGTATATAAAAAGATTTAGTTTGAGCAATAAATAATTATTAATATTTCTGCTACATGGGGGTGAAGGTATATGTTATTACATACTTCTATGAAATTGAGAAGTAGTATTGAATCTATTTCTTGAGTTTAAAGGTAGTTGTTTTTGGATTTTAATCATAAAACATTTTGGCATTTTCCTGATATATAATTCCACAAATGCTTCTTATCAACTATTACTTATTTTTTTTTTGAAAGAGAGAGAGAAAGAGGGAGAGGGAGTAGGGTAAAGGGGCAGAGGGAGAGGGAGAGAGAGAATCTAAGGCAGACTCCGCTCAGCATGGGGCCTGACACCAGGCTCGATCCCACAACCCTGAGATCATGATCTGAGCTGAAATCAAAGCACACTAAACCACCTGAGCCACTCAGACACCCCATGTCAATTAATTTTTCTCATATAACTCAAATGTGCAAGGAAAGAGCAGACCAGTGAGAACCCAGAATATAATGACTCTAACAATAGATGCAAAAGGTTAAGAAATATTTTAATTTAATAACTGCTGATTGATGTTCTAGATTCTAAGTTTTCTCAGGTGTTTCTCTATAGGTAACTTCAGTTAATAAAGAATAACTTCTTTTGGTATTGGTTTACCTGTTCAAACACTGAAACTCACATGCTTTTATTTTAGGACAAATGTCTCTTTAAAAATAAAAAAAAGAGTAAAGTAGGTATTAGAAGTGATGTATGTGTTTATGCACAATTTAATTAACCATGTAGTTTCATATACACTTTCAAAAAATACAACATTTACAAGTATCAGTGTAATTTTAAGTTTTTGGCTCCCCACCCCAACAAATGCATAGATTGCTGGTAGCACTATATATTGTTTCATTTTACTTTACAAATGATTGCTGTGTGTATTTCCTACAGTTAACCTGAAGGAGTGCTTTAAATCTGCAAATCTAATTCATTCAAGTGATCCTGATTTCCAAATTTTAGAAGACGGTTCCATCTATGCAACAAATGCCATTCTTTTGTCGTCTGAGGAGAGAAGTTTTACCATATTACTTTACAACACTGAGAACCATGAAGAAAGGAAGCTGCATGTTCTTTTACAGCATCAAACAAAGGTACACCAAACTATAAAGATGATGTATAGTGAGTTGTTTTCTGCAGGTGTAACATTACCAGGGAAGATGTGAAATCAGAGAGGATGTGGGATAGTTTAGCTTGATGAAGAATGGAAACCATCATGCAACATAACAGTGTTCAAATCGTGGAAAAAGGTCTAACCTCATCAGTTATTCTAGGTTGTCATTGCTTTTCATATGGGACAGGAACAGAGAACTTGGGCGGCTACAGCATGGGAACTTGAGATTGGACACAAAGAAGGATTTCTTAATCTTTCCTGTAGAATAGATTTCTAAAACAAATTTTGAAACTCTGCCTCTGGAGGTCTATATGTATCTTAGACAGCACAATTTGTAGTCTTAAAAAGTAGATGACTATTTTAGGTTGAGGTTCAGACCTCATGCCTTACTTATGGGACTCTGACACCAAAGATCCAGATGATTTCTATTCAATCATCGGCCATTATTCACTGCAGTAGCTTGAGAATTGTCACCATTTTTCTCTCCTCATTCTGACACAGATCTCTCTCTTGGTCCGTGGCTCTTCTTAGCTGCTGGTGAGTGGAAGGTGCATATGCTAGATTTAGAGGGTCACTCACTTAATTTCTCTTCCTTGCATCTCTTGCCCTCCCATGGTTTTGCATGGCAATATGGCAACAGTAATGTTGATTTTGTTTTTGTTTTTTAATTTTGCTTCTAGGCTTCCAATTCCATCTTTCTTTCTTCCATGTTCATACCAAGTTATTTTCTCTAGAGGATTGATGTGATAATAGTTAGGACCGCTATTTCTTTGTTATCTTTTTGCAGTGTTGACATTTAGTTTGGTTTTCCACCATGGTCTTAAACCTTTCCAGTTAATCCTCCTAAGAGAGAGGTCAGAATTTCGGGGTTTGTCAATAAAGTAATCATTGACTTTATTATTTTTTTCCTGTGTTCTAAATTGAGGTATTAAAGAAGAGGCATTCTAAAGAAAAAGTTCTAAGACGTGCCAAGAGAAGATGGGCTCCTATTCCTTGTTCAATGCAGGAGAATTCCTTGGGTCCTTTCCCACTTTTTCTTCAACAGGTACAGTTTATTGTCCTTTCACTGTGGACTTTTATAGTTTCCATTTTTTTTTAAATTTGGACAATGAATATGCAGTTATTTTAAAATCAGTTCTGTCCAAATACATGTGTGAGTATATGTATTGTATGTTTGAATAAATGGGTATAAATACATATCTTTATGCCAGCATATACTTTTTTTGCAGTTTTAGTCATGCAAAATCCATATATGAAATTGTAAAACCCACCTAGCACTCTCAAACACATGGTTCCTTAATGAATTTTCATATTAGCACGCATGTCATTTGGACATAGCCTAGAAACCCCAAACATCTTCTGTAATAGAAGAAATTACTGTGAAGGGCAAAAGACACAAACTTCCTTTCTATTGTTTATCCCCAAGTCCACTACTAAAATCATACTGGATCCTTTCTCTCTTTTTAACTTTTAGTAGCAACCTCAGCAAATCTTTCCTTCTTCCTCTAGCCATTGCCATGGCCATTCAGTCCTTGACTTGGGTTTCTTTTCTCTCAGTTCTTGAAATTTGAGAGAGAACTCTTTTTTATATCCCACTGACAAATTTAATACAGCTGAGAGAAGAGCATATAGAAGTTGGGAAAGACATTATTTGAAAATAATTGTGCGTCATCCTGACATATAGTCAAGATATTACTAAAAGGATCAAAACAATTTGGGAAAAAATTTCAAGTACCAGAATATCACACTTGCCAGGATATTATGTTATTCGTATTCTCACTCCCTTCCACTCCCCCTTTCAGCTCAGCTTCAATAATAAAAAAGATGCTGACAAATAATAGAAACTAATTAAAGAAAGCATTTCCCATGGTTTTTGCCCTGTAGACAGTAACTTTAAACCTAGCAATTCAGATATTATGTATAATAAAAATTTAAGCTTAAAAAAATTGATGAAAGCATAGTTTTTCATACTCAGAATACTTTGTTTTCTCAGACAGTTAAAGTCTTAAATGTTTGGTCCACATAGGTAACATTTAGCCTTTAAAGTATTTCTCAGTTATTCTGGAAAACTGACACTACTACATTGTTTTCCTCATGCCTTGCTCTTGAAATTTCTTAATCATTAACCTTCCTTACTCTATTGCTGTTTTTTTATTCATACATGATAGTAAATTAAAGGGGTAATTGCTTATTACAACAAAATGGCAGTGTGATTGCATAAATATATAGAGATGAAAGTTATACTAAAATAAACATTTGTCTCTTAACATCTACTTTCTAGATTCAATCTGACACTGCACAAAACTACACTATATTCTATTCCATAAGAGGACCTGGGGTGGATCGAGAGCCTATGAATTTGTTTTATGTGGAGAGAGATACTGGAAACCTGTATTGTACTCGTCCTGTAGATCGTGAGGAGTATGAATCCTTTGAGGTAAAGTCTGAAGTTTATGTATCGTATTAGTCATTGTTAAGTTTGGCTGTTTCCTCTCCCATTCTGAATTCATTTATCTTTTTCTATTCTCTGAGCTTGTTGTCTATGCTGTGGCTACATCTGATAACACAGACCTGGAGCAAAAAGAGTTTTATAGAATAAAGAGCATTAGATTCTTAGATTGGTCTTAGTATGATAGTTTAATTTTTTAAAAAAAGATTTTCTTTCTTTCTTTCTTTTTTCTTTCTCTTTCTTTCTTTCTTTCTTTCTTTCTTTCTTTCTTTCTTTCTTTCTTTCTTTCTTTTCTCCCTGAGTGGGGAGAGAGGCAGAGGGGGAGAGAGAAGGAGAGAGAAAAAATCTCAAGCAGAATCTGTGCTGAGCACAGAGCCCCTAGAGGGCTTCATCTCAGGACCCTGACTGAGATCATGGCCTGAGCTAAAACCAAGAGTCTGATACTAACTGGTTGAACTACCCAGGTGTCCCTAGGATTGAATAAATTAGGTTTGGAATTGCTATAAGAATGCCTTCTAAGTACCTGTGATGTTTTGCTTTCTCTGAGAGCAGTTATGAGAAAAATTGGAATTGAAATTCACATTATGAAATTAAAAGAAATATATTGCATTCCATGCACAGTTTACATCTGTGCATTTGTTCTATTTCTGACTTTCCTTTTTTTTTAAAGTAAAAAATTCTCATGAAGAGAATTATCTAACTTTAACTACCAATATGCATGAAATCCTAATTAGGAGAATATAAGATAATATTCTAGTTAACTGCATCTGGGAGTTTGGAGTCCTAAGAATTCAAAGTTATTGAAGATTCAGAGCATGGTATTTAAAATCCATGCTCTGGAAACTTCCAAACAAAACAAAATAGTAGAGAAACGGAAAGATATTCTAGGCTCATGGGTTGGAAGAACAAATAACTGTTAAAATGCCCCTACTATGTGAAACAATCTATAGATTTAATGCAATCCTGAGCAAAATACCAGCAGCATTTTTCACAGAAGTATAACAAACAATCCAAAATTTGTATAGAACCACCAGAGACCCTAAATAGCCAAAGCAGTCTTGAAAAACAAACTTCCAGATGAAGTTACATTACAAAGCTGTACTAATTAGGGTGCTTGGCTAGCTCATTTGCTGAAAAATGTGACTCTTGATCTCAAGGTTGTAAGTTCAAGCTGATATTGGGTGTAGAGATTACTTAAAAAAAAAATTTTTTTTTTTTTAAATAAAAAAAGGACACCTGGGTGGCTCAGTCAATTAAGCATCTGCCTTGGTCTCAGATCATGATCTCAAGGGCCTGGAATAAGCCTCACATCTGCATCCAGCTCCCTGCTCAGCAGGGAGTCTGCTTTTCCCTCTGCCCCTCCCCCTGCTAGGGCTCCCTTTCCCTCTCTCTCAAATAAATAAATAAATAAATAAAATCTTTTTAAAAAAGATAACCAAAGTTGTACTAATCAAAACAGAATGGTACTCGCATAAAAATAGAGACCTATATTAATGGAATAGGATAGAAAACCCAGAAATAAACCCAGAATTGTATGGTCAATTAATCTTCACCAAAGGAGAAAAGAATATACATCAGGAAAAAGACAGTCTCTTCAACAAACGGTGTTGGAAAAACTGGTCAGCTATATGCAAAAGAATGAGAAAAATGAAACTGGAATACTTTCTTATACCATACCCAAAAATAAACTTGAAATGGATTAAGTGTAAGATCTGAAACCATAAAAAGCCTAGAAGAGAGCACAGGTAATAATTTCTCTGGTACCGGCCATAGCAACTTCTTTTCTAAATGTCCCCTGAGGCAAGGGCAATAAAAGCAAAAATAAACTATTGGGACTACATCAAAGTAAATAGCTTCTACACAGTGAAGAAAGCCATAAAATTAAAAGACAACCTACTGAATGGGAGAAGATATTTGCAAATGAATCCTCCAATAAAATGTTAGTATCCAAATACATAAAGAACTTATAAATCTCAATACCCAAAAACCAAATAATCCACTTAAAAATGGGCGGAAGACATGACGGATATTTCTCCAAAGAAGACATACAGATGGCCAACAGAAACACGAAAAGATAATGTCGTTCATTATCAGGGAAATGCAAATCAAACTACAACGAGATATCACCTTACACCTGTCAGAATGGCTAGAATCGAAATACAAGAAACAACAAATATTGTTGAGGATGTGAAGAAAATGAACCCTCTTGCATTGTTTTTCTGTTTTTCTATGAAAGATTTTATTTTATATAATTATTTGAGAGAGAGAGAGACAGAGAGCATTGGTGGGGGGAGGGAGAGAGAGAGATGGATTATCCGCTGAGTGGGGAGCTCAACATGGGCAGGGCTCCATGTTGTATGGAAGTGGTGAATCACTACAGTACACCAGAAACTAATATAACACTATGTTAACAACTGGGATTAAAATAAAAAACTTAATAAAACAAAACAACCCAAAAAATAATCTTCAAGTCTGTTCTGGGAAAATAATAGTAAAAGCTGTTACACTCATCCACAACAGGACAACTCTAAAATTCTCTCTGTTATTATATTAGATAAATGTAAAATCCTGTAGTACACCATGATATTAACCACCTCCTGTGACATTAAGGTTATGTCGACATCCTCAAACATAACAAATGGTGCAACTCACACTGCAGTGCTGAACAGTTTCCAAATTAAAGCCAAAGGAAGTTGGAACCATATTTTAACTTTGCTTTATTTCTTATTTGACTCTTCACAGCTAATTGCCTTTGCCACAACTCCAGATGGATATACTCCAGAGCTTCCCCTGCCCTTGTTAATAAGAATTGAGGATGAAAATGATAACTATCCAATTTTTACAGAAACAACTTATGTTTTTACAGTTTCTGAAAATTGCAGAGTTGGTGCGTACCTACCTTAACAATGTATGGCAGCTTAATGTTTTAATTCCTAAATTGAATTTTACTATGGCCATTGGGAGGCAGCATATTCTGCCGACAAGCAAGGGACTTGCCACTCAGGGTTGCTGTGGGTGGAATTTTGCTCTGCCTTTCACTAGCTGTGTGCTGTAACCCTGGGCAAGTTTCCTAGTCTTGACAAACCTTAGTTTCCTTATCTGTAAAATGGGTTTTTGATATGCGAGATTGTTGTGAAGATTAAATGATGCATTATACCTTTGAAAAGCCAAACCTAGTGCCTGAAAACTAGACAAATTACTCAGTTACTTCCTATGTGAAATAAAATAAATAATTTTACGAGAACACACTCTAAAAAGAAAAAGGTTTTGAGCAGTTGAAGTCTTAGTCTTAAGGAGATGTACTGATATTCCATACTGATTAAATGATTGACAGTACTCTGAGCATTATCATAAATGTCACTGAGAGTAATACAAAGGTTTTCTCAATCTTATGTCAATGGACCCCATCCGCTGGAAGTCGGAATGCAGTTTTTGAGTCTTCCAGAAAGATCTAACTAAACCAAGAGTTTTGGACACATTCTTGACAATTTGATCAATTTAAGGGCAGACTTACAAATAGAAAAAGGCTAAAGAGTAGTTAGAATTCTTTAGTCTAGAAATACAAAGGCAATGGATGGATGTTTTCAACATTTATCAAATTGTACAGTAAATGCAGTAAATACAGATGTGGTCAACAAATTCCTAAAGGTTAGAATGCTGGGATATTTTTTAAAATGATACTGCATATAGAAGTCTGCAAATGTATAAAAACTTTTATTCTGCCATTTAAGTAAATGGTCCAAAAGCTTTTTGAGGTAGATGGAAAGGAATGAAATAAAGGGGATGTTGATAATGTAAAAGTTTTGGAAATTAAATAGGATTTCTCAATATGTAGGTTCTACCGTGGGACAGGTATGTGCGACGGACAAAGATGAACCTGACACGATGCACACGCGTCTCAAGTACTCCATCATCGAGCAGTTGCCAGCATACCCCACACTCTTTTCCATGCATCCAACTACAGGCGTTATCACCACGTCCTCATCTCAGCTAGACAGAGAGGTGACCTAAATATTGACAGACAAAGCCTGATTATCACATTGCCATTGAATTGTACCTGTATATATGTTGTATAGCACCTATAGATGTGTTTGTGAAAAGCATATTGTGAATCTCATTTTATTTTATTTTTATTATTTTTAAAATATTTTATTTATTTATTTGTCACAGAAAGATATCACAAGTAGGCAGAGAGGCAGGCAGAGAGAGGGGGGGAAGCACACTCCCTCCTGAGCAGAGAGTCTGATGCAGGGCTCAATCCAGGACCCTGGGATCATGACCTGAGCTGAAGGCAGAGGCTTAACCCACTGAGCCACCCAGGCGCCCCATGAATCTCATTTTAGAAAAGTTATTCAGTATGCTGATGGAAGTCATTAACCTTGCAGTGTGCTAATTTTGAACCACTAATTTGTTCTCCCTTGAAGTGTACACTTTACAAAGTCAAGTTTCCTAATATTAACATTTTTACAGAATAAAAACAGGAAGTGTCAAATATGAAAAGTGGAACTTTTCCTCAAATTTTCTGGTCTCAGGACCTTTTACACTCTTAAGTATTATTGAAGATTCCACAGATTTTTTGTTTATATGGGTTATATTTATTGATATTTATTTCATTAGTATTTAAAGCTGACAGAAGTTTAAAATATTTATTTATTCACTCATTTAAAAATCGTAAGTGTATTACATATTATCATAAATAACATTTTTATAAAAAACAATTACATTTTCTAAAACAGTAAACAATTTACTGAGAATGACATTATAATGCATTTTTCCAAGCCTCTTTAATACCTGACATAATATAAGACTGGTGGATTCTCATATCTCCTTCTGCATTCAGTTTGTTATAATATGTAGTTTTAGCTAAAGTATATAAAGAAAATCCTACATGATAGGAGGTTAGAAAAGAGAGGAATATTTTAATAGTGATTTTAGATCATTGTGGGTACTCAATTGATACTACACCAAAACTTGACAAGTTTTGTTTCATAAATATGTTTTTTGCAGTGTGCACTCTAAAGCCTTATGAAGGAGCTTTCATACTTTGTTATATTAAAATCCATTGGTCTGTCTTGTATTCTGGACAATTTATCCATGTATAATTTCTTAACATCCTGCGTTGACCAATTGGAAAAGCGTTTTTTACTGAATTATGTAGATTTTCCATAGATTGACACATTTTAGTAAGCAATATAGGAAAAATGTCACCTTCTTACCTCCATTGATATCACAGTGGTTGACAAAAGTTTTCTGGAAGTCTCATTTTTTTGAAACTCTAATATTTGACAATAAATAATTGTTTTCCTTGAGTGACAGATTCACTTTATTAAGATATAATGTCTTCCAAATACACTAGTCTGAATAATGATAGATGTCTTTCATGTAAAAATGGGATTTTGTGCAATTAAGCTCCCCAAAACAATAGCTAGTTCAGTTCATAAATAATCACACAAGTACTTCCCTTGAGAAGGACATCATATTATGTGATGTAGCAGAACTGCTTTATGCATATCTCCCATCTTCACTAGACTATGGGTTGAAATTTAATAAAATTTAGTAAAATTAATCATTTTTACTGCATCTACAAGGACATTTCTTTTTTTTTTTTAAGATATTATTTATTTGAGAGAGAGAGAGAGAGAGCATAAGAGGGAGAGGTCAGAGGGAGAAGCAGACTCCCTGCCGAGCAGGGAGTCCGATGTGGGACTAGATCCTGGGACTCCAGGATCATGATCTGAGCCGAAGGCAGTTGCTTAACCAACTGAGCACCCAGGAGCCCCTACACGGACATTTCTAAGTGAAGTTTTATTTTATTTTATTTTATTTTATTAAAATTGTATTTTATTTATAAATTCATTTGTTTTTACTGTATTTGCCAGTGAGGAATACAGTATCATTTGCAGAATAAATGAATGAATAAATTGCTGTTAAAGCTCCAGAAATTGCAGATTCTTCATGGAATTAGTGTGTTCAGGAGAAGCAGGTTATAGACCAAATCCTCTTATTAAGTCTTAAGTAGCTCCTTCTAATAAGTCAGTTGCGAACATTGGACTAGTGAAGGAGTCTTGGAGTGTTTTTACCCAAAAATGCACTGCAGATGCTTACTGATGCCAGGATTCTAGCTTTCATCTGTTCCTTTCAACCCCTTAAGCTCTTTAAACATCACAGTTTTTTCTTCCATCTGAAGATATCGCAAGTTAATATTTAGGTCCCAAACTTAATTTCTTTCTTGTTTTATCAGCCAGTTGATTATTTTGAATAAATCTTAATTCACTGCCAACAAAACATGTATTCTCTCCTTGAAAGTACACTAGTATGAGTTTTTAAATATGGCCAGTATTTTTTAACTCTGCATATGTGATTGATTATGAGAGAAGAGTACATCAGGAAAATCGTGTGTAAAAAACATAGAGATAGAGAAATTTTAGTTTTATTTTTGGTAAGACATAAAGGACAAGAAAGCTTAAGAAGTGACAGAATTAGGAGAAGGGTAAACATTCTTGATAGAAGGGCAGGATGGTTTTTTACATATTATTTTGTCTTATGAAAAGAGGTGAGTTATATAGGAAAGGTATTAGTATCAATTTTATAGGAGAGAAAACCTAGCTAAAAAGACTTTTCCAACTGCCAGAGAGATTACATTTGTTATTTTCAGAGCTAGGAAAAGAACCCAAGGCTTCTAAAATTTGTCCAGAATGCATTATTATTAGAATTGCTTTTAATCCTTTCATGCCCCAATACTTAAGATAAATGAAATCATTATGAGGAGAAACACATTTTTTAAAAAAAACTGGCATTGAGCCTTCTACCATCCCCGATGAATGTAAAGCCCTAAGAACCAGATTACATTTCCCATAGAGGGAAAAAATATATATAGTTCCAGATCTTCTTATAAATGTAAATATTTAAAATTTGCCTTTGTAATGGAAGGCTATTTTACTGTATTATTCAAGACTGGTTTAAGAGTCACTACTGTATATTTTTCAACTTAAGAATGTACTTTGGATAGGAGATAAAGATTTTGATTAACTGCTTGGCAATTTAAAATGTGCTATAGCTACATCTTCCCTTTCTGGTGAGTAAACTAAAACCAATTTTTCTACATTCTATATAGAGTAGCACTTTAAATTTGAGAAACTACTCTATTTTCATAAATTAATAGAAAATTACTGGTGTGAGGAAACTATTCTTTTGTCAGTACATGAAAACTATGAAATTTAATAATGTATTTCTTAAATTTTTAATGCAAGAAAAATTCCAGAGTGTAAAGTAAGATTTCATTTACAATGTTGCTTCCTCTCAGTGCTTAAATTCTTTCTTTTCAGCTAATTGATAAATACCAGTTAAAAATAAAAGTACAAGACATGGGTGGTCAGTATTTCGGTTTGCAGACAACTTCAACTTGCATCATAAATATTGGAGATGCAAATGACAACTTGCCAACTTTTACCCGTACTTCTGTAAGTAAATGATAGTAGGAAAAGAAAAATGTACAACCCAGTGTTAATTGCTAAACATGCTTAACTCCATCCATGCCTGCCCCGTGATTTCAAATGCAGTATCCCCAATCCCATGACAGTAATTTGGATTTACGGCTTAAAAATCATGTATACGTAGTCCTTGGAAATTAGAACTGAGTCTATTTCCCACAGTGCTCTATTTGTGACAGTTACTAACTAACTAACGCTTTTTTGTTGTTTTTATTGTTTTAGTATGTGACGTCAGTGGAAGAAAATACAGTTGATGTGGAAATCTTACGTGTTACTGTGGAGGATAAGGACTTAATGAATACTGCTAATTGGAGAGCGAATTATACCATTTTAAAGGGCAATGAAAATGGGAATTTTAAAATAGTAACAGACCCCAAAACCAATGAAGGAGTTCTGTGTGTGGTTAAGGTAAGAATAAATTAGTAAATTTTTTTATTTGCAGCTTATAATGTCATAGATTAGCATTCTAGAGCTTAATGAAAAGAGAACTGTGGTAACTATAGGGATAAAATAGATACATAGGTAAATATAAATGCCATGTTCTTTGTATCTATAATGAGATGAGTATATTCAAATTGGGAGCACCTTTTATAAAGTCCTGGTATTTAAAATAATATTATGTGTGTGCATGTGTGTGTGTCTTAATAGTATTTACTTTGTAACCAACACCTCTTAACAATTAAAAACCTGGCACAGCTTTGATGTCTATGGGACAGTGCCAGACTTTCCTAGCCCATTCTTTCTGTAGCTGGTTCAGGGAGCCTCCACTTAATGATTTTCCCAAATGGTGAGTTATTCCTGGTGAAACTGATAGAGACAGAATTTGTAGATGGGTTCATTTATATCTAGCATACATTACAACCTTAGCTTCCTTCTCGGTTGAGAATGGGAATCCTCAAGCATTCAGAGATCCAAATACTTACAAAACATCCTTCTACTATTATTCTTTTTTTTTTAAAAGATTTTATTTATTTATTTGACAGAGAGAGATCACAAGTAGGCAGAGAGGCAGGCAGAGAGAGAGGAAGGGAAGCAGGCTCCCTGCTGAGCAGAGAGCCCGATGTGGGACTCCATCCCAGGATCCTGAGATCATGACCTGAGCCGAAGGCAGTGGCTTAACACACTGAGCCACCCAGGCGCCCCCCTTCTAGTATTATTCTTCAACATCTCAGAAGACCTCCCTGCTAATTCAGGAGCCAGTTAGCCCCTAAAGCCACCTGCTTTGGACACAGTCATAGTCTTATTTCTGCTGCATCATTAACTAGAAAATGATTCTATCTTGGGTCCATGCACTTTCTCTTTTGTACATATTCACAGGAAGCGTGAATCAAAAATGACAAATCCTTTTTCTTACAATGATGAAAATTAACCGCAGTTTGTGGTTTAATTTCTCTGTTTCAAAACAGCAAAAAAAAAGGTCTTTTGGACCATATCTCTTTCCTCATCCAACCCCTGCCCGGATCCGTAGTATTCTAAGAAGCAATTTTATCTCTGTGAAGTCCAAGACCTGACAAAATCTCTGTCTTGGAGGAAATGACTTTACATATTCTCATTATAGCTACATATCAGGCAAGAAAAAATAAAAACCTTCCATTAAATTTGGTACTACCAGTTCTTTAAAAAGGTAACTGGCATGGAAGAGCTAAAAAAAGGAAAGTGTAATGTCCGTGAACTTTCTATTTTCTTCTCGGTCCTCTCTGAAAAATGTTTTATAAATTTGACCCACATTTTCTACCCCAAACAAGGTACCAATAATTTTCTTCATCTAAAGAATAGGGTAAACTGTCCCCAAATGAATGAAGTAGTAAATAACCATTGATTAGGGTATCGAGTTCCTCAAGTAATCTCTCAAGTGTTAACATTGAAACACTTTAATTAAATGCTTCTTCTTTTTTTTTTTTTTTTTTAAGATTTGGTCTATTTGAAAGAGAAAAATCACAAGTAGGCAGAGAGAAAGAGGGGGAAGCAAGCTCCCTGCCTAGCAGAGAGCCCGATGCAGGACTCCATCCCAGAACCCTGGGATCATGACCTGAGCTGAACCCACTGAGCCACCCAGGCGCCCCTAATTAAATGCTTCTTGAATTCATTATCAGGACCTCTGATATTACTCACAGTTGAGGAACAGTTTTTGTTTTGTTTTTCGGGTTCCACCCAAATACTGAATCGGTTGGATTCCCCTCCTCCAAACACCACCTGGTTTCTGGGTATCTATTTAATAGTTTCCTGACTGTTCTCAACACTAGTTATGTATGCCAGTTAGCATGGCCAAATATTACCAGGAAGTCTTGATCTGATTTTCAGCACACTTGTGTTTTGCAGCCACTGAATTATGAAGAAAGAGAACAGGTGAATCTACAGATTGGGGTTGTTAATGAAGCTCCGTATTCTAAAGAGGCGAGTTCACAATCCATCATGAGCACGGCGACAGTTACTGTTAATGTAAAAAATCAGGACGAGGGCCCTGAGTGTAGCCCTTTGGTGCAAACCGTTCAAATTAAAGAAAATGTGCCAGTGGGAACAAAGAGCCGTGGATATAAAGCATATGACCCCGAAACAAGAAGTAGCAGTGGCATAAGGTATCCTGTTTTAATGAACTCCAAATTTACCATGTTTTTAAGATTCATAACTTGTTTTGATGCCAGAATTATAATGTTGCCTACGATATGATTTGCTACTTTAATTCATCTTTACTAACAGGTATAAGAAATTAACTGATCCAAAAGGATGGGTCACTATTAATGAAAACGAAGGATCAATCACAGTTTTCAGAAACCTGGACAGAGAGGCGGAAAGTGTCCAAGGTGGCATATATAATATCACAATTCTTGCATCAGACAAAGGTAAGAACTATTTACCTTTCCCCCTACTTACATCCTCAGTTTTTAAACCAAAACATAGATTTGCAATTAGCTGCATATATACATACATATGTATATATATATTTATTTATTTGTGTTATATTAGTTACCATAAAATACATCACTAGTTTTTGATGCAGTGTTCCAGGATTCACTGTTATGCACCACACGCAGTGCTCCATGCAATCCATGCCCTCCTTAATACCCACCACTGGGCTCGGCCATCCCCGCACCTTTCTCCCCTCTAAAATCTCCAGTTTGTTTCTCAGAGTCCACAGTCTCTCAGTTCATCTCCCCCTCCGATTTCTCCCAAGTCACTTTTCCTTCCCTTCCCGTAATGTCCTCCATGTTATTTCTATGCTCCACAAGTAAGTGAAACCGTATGATAATGGACTTCCTCTGCTTGACTTATTTCACTCAGCATAATCTCTTCCAATCCCATCCATGTTGATGTAAAAGTTGGGTATTCCTCCTTTCTAGTGGCTGCATAATATTCCATTATATATATGGACCATATCTTTATCCATTCGTCTGTTGAAGGGCATCTCAGCTCCTTCCACAGTCTGGCTCTTGTGGACATAGCTGCATATATTCTCAAAATGTATTTCTCCCCAGAAGATATAGAACAGTTGAAAAGTTTGCTGTAATTTATTAACTCATGTTTGCTTTCTAATAACACCCTCAGTTTTATGTAATTGTAAAATAATTTAGTAATAGAAATACTGGAGAGGATAATTTTTTAAAAGTAAACAATTGAAATTGAGAAAGTTACTCTAGTAAAATTAGCTTCAGTTTATCTAGTCGTGTCTTTTAAAATGTTCACTTTGGCAGGAGAATTCGTTGCAACAGAGAACATGCTCGTTGCCTGATAGTGCATTCCTAGAAAACTGTTCTGTCTTTTTACAGGAAACTCTCAGTATACTTAGGGATTAAATTCTGACTAAGGAACGTTATTTAAAAATAATTATAATCATGATGAATGGTATATTATAAAATTAGAAAGACAAACACTGTGAATCCATAAAACCATATGAAAGATAAAATATTCTGTGAGTCCTACAAAATGGAGAGGAATATGACCACAGTGGTTATGTATGAGATCTATTTGGTGCATGACATACATTTGACTTCAGTGCCTCCATAAACTAAGTATGCTAACTACAGCAAACATATGTTATTACACTATAGCTTACAACATTAGAGTTTAGAAGCAATTTTGGAAGATGTTTTAGGTATTTCGGTTCTATCTAAATGAATGAGAAATGGTTCCTATCCATTGATTGAATCAGTAAGGTTGTAGTTATTATTAATTTAACTTTGATTAATTAAAGACTTTCCTTTAAGGTCTCAGGTTCCTTTGTCCCTTAGTCAGGACATTCTTTTTGGTCAAAGCCAGGTGAAAAAGAAGAATAACATGAAAATCAAATCTGTTCTGTTTACATTTTTAATAGGGCTTGGCAAATGGTTTGTTGATAGATCAGATAAATTTATTGTCCAGAATTAAGAGATTTGGGATATAATTTTATTCTACATGCTCCTTTGTTGCAGAGGAGATAAAATAATTGAGAGGTCAAATATTTGTATGGCGCTTAGATGAGCTAATCATCCTTGCGGAATAGAATAAATGCATCATGGGGCCCCTTCCCATTCATTTCTGTTGAAGAGGGTAGGGACTGAATGTTACCATTTATTTTATGAACTCAGATCATACAAAGGGGTTTTTTGTTTGTTTGCTTCTTTGCTTTTTCTGTTTCTATCTTTTTCTAAAATCTGTGCTGACTACTTTCCTTTGGACCCTACCAGCTGTTTCCTGATGAAAGATGGTGTCTCGTGAGCACAGACGTTACGTCCATTCTCACTTTCCATCCTCCTGCTTCTCTATGGCACCTGCTTCCTCTTTCTGAAACCCTCTTGCAAGGCATCTGTGTATAAATATTTTCACACTTTCCTCTCTGGTCCATATGCTTTCTGGTACCACCTTCTGCTGTCCTGAATACAGCTGTTTCTTCAACTTTGGGTTCAATTTCTCTCTTCTTCTCAGTGTCTTCTCAGATCAAACTCTCTTGGTAGTGTCACTCAGGTGTGTCCTCTATATAGCTCAGTTTTAGATTTTTTTTTTTTTTTAAAGATGTTATTTATTTACTAGAGAGGTGGAGAGAGAGCACAAGTAGGTAGAGCAGCCCGCAGAGGGAGAGGGAGAAGCAGGCTCTCCGCCAAGCAGAAAGCCCGATGTGGGGCTCAATCCCAGGACCCTGGGATAATAATCTGAGCTGAAGTCAGCGGCTTAACCCACTGAGCCACCTTGGTGCCCCTTAGGTTTTTATCTTTGTTGGATTATTCCAGCTTTGGGGAGGAGTGTGCTTTCAAAACTTTTGAAATATTGAACAGGAGGGTGCCATGTTTAAAACTCATGAAACCAAGGGTAGTTCACTTTCCATGACTTCATATTTGGAATTAGTACTTACTCATATAGAACCGTGTTAATATTAGAAGGTGAGCATTGCATGCCTACATTCCAATGAATTAGAACATTATTTATTTAGTCAACATGAAAAACAGAGCTGTGAAACACTGTGAATTAGATGTCTAAGATCTTCGGTTTAAATATTGTACACTGATACAAATCACAATGCCTCAAAAATGGAGTGTATTGTACAACTCTAAATGTTTAATGGAAGTGAGGTTCAGATATTTAGCACAGTAGTGGAGGAGCAAACATTGTAGAGGTCAATTTTTAAAGGCAATGCAGTCAATCAGGTTCAGCCAGGAAGCCATGTGCTTTCAACTCTGTGTGTGGATCCAATGTCAAGAAATGTTCAAGACATTCCTCAGTCCCAGTTTTCAGAGAGAGCTAGAACACAGCACATAGAGAGAGAAGAGATTTTTGAGAGGTGAAATTATTCTGCCCTCTGGAAAGTATAACAGGTAGATAAAATACAGATCTCCCCACTTCCTTTGTCTCCCTTTCCGTTCTCTTTTTTTAAGTTGTCCAAAGTGAGAGATTGTTGCATTATTTCCTGTATCTTATTCCTTCTCTCCTGGTTCCCTTTTCTTCTTGCTGGTGCACATTCCTTACTAGTTCTTCCAAAGTGGTTGTCTAGGGGACAAACCCTACCCATTTTATTCTGAAAAATATTTCAATGTCATTCTCCTGCTTGATTTGATCATTTGACTTGATGTACAGTTTTGAGGTAGGTCCTTCTTTCCCTCAGCACTGTGAGGGGTCATACTCCATTATCTTCTGGCATCTCATGTTGCTGAGGCAAATTTTATCTACTGTCAATCTCATTATTGTCCATTTGTAGGTAATAAGTCTAGGCAACTTTTTTGGCTCACTGGGTTGCATTTTATAGTTTTAATACAGTGTTTATGGTGTGAGTTTATTTTTATTTATGTAGCACTGCCATCAGAATATATTTTTAAAAAATCCTTGCTTCTCTTTAATTCTGGGATATTTTCAGCAATTATCTCTCTAAATAGTGCTTCCCTGCCATTCTATTTATTCTCTTGTAGAATCCCTATTAAAGGAATGTTGTTGTTTTAGTTCTACTGGAATTTAAGCTATAATTTCATTGCTCTTGAAACAGTTACCCCCTTTTCTTTAAATGTCTTTGAAGATACTAAATATACATGTTTCAAAGATGTCTTGCATAGAGTAAATTAATCCTCAGTTGAGTGATTTTTTTTGGTTTTCCTTTTAGCATCGCTCTTGCGCATTCTGGAATTTTGATTTGCAAGCTTATATTACATGGGAGGTGTCCAGTTTGCTTTCTCCTTTTGGTTTCTTCCTCTCCACTTTACCCCATAGCAGTCTTGTAGTTGCTGCCACTTTGTCCTTCTCTTTTCTTTTTTTTAAGATTTTATTTATTTATTTGACAGACAGAGATCACAAGTAGGCAGAGAGGTAGGCAGAGAGAGAGAGGGGGAAGCAGGCTCCCTGCTGAGCAGAGAGCCCAATGCAGGGTTCGATCCCAGGACCCTGAGATCATGACCTGAGCTGAAGGCAGAGGCTTTAACCCACTGAGCCACCCAGGTGCCCCTGTCCTTTTCTGGGGCCCGCCTTTCAGGTCTCCTTGTCCTTGATGACACTGCAGGTATCACAGGGCCTGTCGCCTTGGTCCAGGTAATGAGCCCAGGGCTGCGCCTGGTCTTCAGCTTTTCCAGGTTGGCAGCTTCATGTAAGACACGGCCCCAGACAGCAGGTGGCATAGGTGGGTTTATCCTCTTGTCCATCACTGATGTCCCAAGGCCTCCTGATGAAGCAGAAAGAAGTGATCTAGAGGCAGATGTCCTGATTTGTGTTTAGCTTCAGACTAAACAACTGTGTTACTGATTTGGGGCCTGGACCCACATCTCCTTCATCTTTGAATCCCCTAGATTTTCCAGTACGGTGCCCTGTACAAAGTAGTTATTTAGTAAATTTTTATTAGACATAGAGATTGATGTTTTCCTTAGGCTGTAGCCATGGGGATTAGTTTGGTTTACAAGTGATTTTCTACTTCTGGAGTCTTTTTACCTTCAAACGTTTCTAGGTACTGTTTTGTTCTCATCTTCCAAATGCGTATCTTCTCCCTTTTGGTTCCCCTGCTCCAAAACGTTATGCACTTTCTATATGCATATGAAATTCCGGGCTCCTGAGGTTGGCTTTTGGGGACCCTTAGCTCTTCTCTGTGGTGTCAGTTCCAGCCAGTCTGCCTTCCCCCCTCATTCTGTCTAGAACATGGTTGTACACACTGTGCTTTCCCACCTTCTCAAATATCCCTGTGCTTGTAACTACACCAGAAGCGCCCTCGGTCATATTTTCTTCTTTAAAAAAAAGTCAGTCAAGGGGCGCCTGGGTGGCTCAGTGGGTTAAAGCCTCTGCCTTCGGCTCAGGTCATGATCCCAGGGTTCTGGGATCGAGCCCCGCACCAGGCTCTCTGCTCAGCAGGGAACCTGCTTCCCCCTCTCTCTGCCTGCCTCTCTGTCTACTTGTGATTTCTGTCAAATAATTAAATAAAATCTTTAAAAAATAAAAACAAAACTATTTTTTTCGATGTACAAGTTCCCTAATAAAAACTCAGAACATTAAAAAATTCATATTTTTGTATCCAATTTTCTAGATGGGAGAACCTGTACTGGAACACTGGGAATTATACTTGAAGATGTGAACGATAATGGCCCTGTGATACCCAAACGGACAGTAGTAATCTGCAAACCCGTCCTGGCGTCTGCGGATATCGTTGCCGTTGATCCCGACGAGCCTGCGAACGGCCCGCCCTTTGACTTCAGTTTGGACAGCGATGCTGATTCAGACATAGAAAGAAAGTGGAGATTGAAAAAAATTAACGGTATGTGAATGCTGTTAATACCAGTTTAGTTCTTAGTCTGTACTTCTGACTTTAGCCATGAGAGGATCTATGGTGACAGGAATGACAAAAATGACGAGGCCCTCTCTCAGCTCTGAACTCCTCAGAGGGTTCCTCGTCTCCTAACCGAACTACCCAGGGGCCCTGAAGTCTTGGTCGCCCAGCACTTCAGCTTTCACGACTCGAGATCTGCTATAACCTGAGGGGCTTTTCCTTTGAAGTGTCCTTGAATGTGAATTCCAACCCCATGCTTCCAAGGAATATTCCTCCATTTTCTTTTATGACAAATTAGAACACAAAGTTGTAACCCAACAGAAGGGGAACAGGAAGGGAAAAGGAAAACAAGGATGTGTAGAAGCTGTGGTGACAAGTTAAGGCCCTGTGCCCCGAATCCTGCTCTGTGAACTGACAGCATTTTCAGTCTTTTTATTTTTTTTTATTATTTTTTTTTTAAGATTTTATTTATTTATTTGACAGAGAGAGATCACAAGCAGGCAGAGAGGCAGGCAGAGAGAGAGAGGAGGAAGCAGGCTCCCTGCCGAGCAGAGAGCCCGATGCGGGGCTCGATCCCAGGACCCTGAGATCATGACCTGAGCCGAAGGCAGTGGCTTAACCCACTGAGCCACCCAGGCGCCACCATTTTCAGTCTTTTTAATAATATTCCTTTGTGTGTGTGTGTGTGTGTGTGTGTGTGTGTGTGTGTGTGTAAGGTTATCAACTGTTCTTTCTCGGGAAGAACTAACCTTACTTTTAGATTTTCTCCATTCTACTGATTTGATGTCATAACATCATTTCCTTTTAGATCATGTGAAAGGAGGTAGTAATTTTTTTTAAAGATGTTTATTTATGTATTTATTTGACAGAGAGACAGCCATTGAGAGAGGGAACACAAGTAGGGGGAGTCGGAGAGGGAGAAGCAGGAAGCCCGATGCGGGGCTCAATCCCAGGACCCTGGGATAATGACCTGAGCTGAAGGCAGCCACTTAATGGGCTGAGCCACCCAGGCACCCCAGTATTT